>NC_072733.1:173339810-173939810 GCF_026930045.1 Uloborus diversus
GTACAAAACTAGGGTGTCAAAGTAATAAAAGTTAAAAAAATCGCTATTTTTCAGAATTTTCCTGGCTACATAGGCTCGGATCTGCCTATCCGCAGACCCAGCAGCGCAGGGGGAAGGGGGGGGGGGGCACATCCTTAAAGGGCTCAACAAATGGAAAAAAAATAAGTAGCACTAAGAATTGTGAACGTTGTAAATTTACACTGCTGACCTCTGGGGAGAGGCCCTACAGATTTTGTTGCAAGGGGAGCCCAAAATGTATAGATTTGGGCCTGGGGCACCAGCCAGTACGAAAGAGCTGAAATGTCGCATACCAATTCCTTATGCCTCCAGGGGTGTGCCTTTGTGTCGTTTTTCTCCCGCCCTTCCTCCCCCATTTTCACCTCCAGATCTCAGCCATATGGGGTTATGCGTTGTTATTTTTTTTTAGACACACGTTCTTGTGGTAATCGCCTTGAGGACGAAAATCAAGATTCAACCCCCGGGACCATCAGGGTCTGGGGTGAGGGGTGGTCATTACTGCAATATAGGTGGACAAAATAACCCTTGGAACAGACAAAAAACAGTAGAAATATCCAGTGTTTTGTGCATCTTTTAAAAAGACGAACTGATGTGTGCATCACGTGACTTCCTTTTACGCCGGTTTTAATGATAATAGTAGTGTCTTGGAGTAAGCAAAGAAACTTTAAATATTTTTGCCCCAAGTTTGTTGCGAACTGAAGCAAAAACACGTTTTATACAGATTACTTTTCCCAATATTGGACATTTTAATGTGATTTAATGGTTAACCTCTCTAAATATCGCCAATAGTGGCCAAAATGAAACCAATTTAAAAACGAGCTGATGTGTGCATCACATGACTTCCTTTTACACCAATTTAATGTTATTTCCTTATTATTGCAATTTTAATGTGATTCTCTCTCTAACTCTCTAAATATCACCAACAATGGCCACATTGAAACCAGATAAAAAAAAAACCGCCCAAATTTGTCGCCAAATTGGCGACAAAACTTGGTGACCAAAAGACTGACGATATATCGCCAAGTATCCGCCAAATTATAAACACCACTTGAGTTTGCATTGAAATTAACAATGAATTCCCCCCAAAAAGGTGCAAAAAGATCTCATGCATCTGCAAAGATGCATCTAGGTGCATTAGAAACACCCGAATGCAACCAAAATGTAAGGTGAACAACTAGACCCCACTAGGAATCTACGTACCAAATTTCAACTTTCTAGGACATACCGTTCTTGAGTTATGCGACATACATACACACATACACACATACGCACATACAGACGTCACGAGAAAAATCGTTGTAATTAACTCGGGAAACTTCAAAATGGATATTTCGGGCGTCTATACGTTCTTAGGTTCATATGTACGTGTGGTCGGGTAGAAAAAAAAACTCAACATTCATTTGGGGGTGAGTAAAATGGAAATTAAGGCCGATTTTTGAGTGAAAATTTTTTCGCGAATACAATACTTCCTTTTTTGTAAAAGGAAGTAAAAAAATGCCAAATTTGTCGCCAATTTGGCGAAAAAACTTGGTGACTAAAAGCTTGGCGATATGTCGCCTAGTCAGTGTTAGCCAAACTATAGCACCACTTGAGTTTGCATTGATATTAACAATGATTTCCCCCCAAAAAGGGCCGAAAGAGGAAAGACCCCCTTTGGAGTATCCGAATGCAACCAAAAAGCTAGGTGCACAACTAGACCACACTAGGAGTCTACGTATCAAATTTCAACTTTCTAGGACATTCCGTTCCTGAGTTATGCGCATACATACGCACATACGCACATACATACAGACGTCACGAGAAAATTCGTTGTAATTAACTCGGAGATCGTCAAAATGGATATTTCGTGTGTCTGTACGTTCCTAGGCATATATCCACGTGTGGTCGGGTTGAAAAAAAAACTCAACATTCATTCGGGGGGTGAGTAAAATGGAAATTAAGGCCGATTTTTGAATGAAATTTTTTCGCGAATACAATGCTTCCTTTACTTCGTAAAAGGAAGTAATAAGCCAGATGTATGAAACTTGATGTACTGATATAATTTGATCGTTAAGAGTTAAATATATACTTACTCTTTCAGCAGTAATGACTAATGAGTTTGTGCACGTCACTTTTAAATTCTTGAACAAAGGCATTATTTAAAATAGTCGAATTCATAAGCAATTAGAAATTCAGTACAATTTTTGATGCACGAGATTTTAAACAAAGATTACGTTATTACGTACTCGATGGCATTACGAACAGTTGGGTTGAATTATAAAGGTGTTGTATCATAGCCTCTTATTAGCGAGTTGATTGTATTGGATTATTAGCCAACGAGACAGCATTTGAGCTATTGATCGGTGAAGGCCAGAACGAGTTCAGGCACGTTCAGAACGAATCAGGGGTGAAAATTACATGGTATTCTTATTCTAATAGTAGAGGGAAGTAGTGTGTAATTTGAATATTTGCGTACTTTCGTGCTGCATTACTTTTAGCACGAATGATCCTTAGTAATGATCCTTAGTTAATGTTGAGATGAATGATCCGTAGTAATATTTTAATGCTACACACATACTTTGCATCTTTATCACCATAGTTTCAGTGTACTAATACTACTTCTAGCTGAAAAAATTTGAGATAATGTACGTTGAAGAGTAAACTATAAGGCATCAAAAGTAATTATTGCTTTTCTGTGCTATAAACTCAAAGTATACTGGTTCGGCGTAACAGGGAATTTAAAAATGTGCAGTTTTAGTTTCGATAACATGTGATTAAAATGAGGTTAAAATCAACATGGTGATTAGAAAATGTTCAGTACATGATCAAGTAGTGTACCTTTAATCTATGAAAAGAAGTGTACCTTGGACAGGACCGATGCACACTTGGGTATCTAGAACTTCAAGGATTTCTAGGATAATCCCATCAGGATGCTTTTTAGTACATTAGTATAGGGGTTTGCAGAGCAGGAAAGGAATTAATATCATGGCTAAAGCTAGTTTTAAGTGTCATTTTTAATACTTGTGATAAAAAAACACCTTTTATAATAAATATTCGTACATTGGGCAACTTTTTCAAGAAAAAACAAGCCGATTGTTACTAGGTCAAGGGTTTAATTAAAACGTTATAATAATAATGATATAGCCTTGCTAAATACGGTAAAAATTTTGGTGGTGAATGTGAATCACTGGTATACGGATGATACATAAGTACATATTCCTTATATTAGCTTAACGCACAGCTTTTTTACTTATCAATGCGATGTCATACCTACAGCTACGAAAAACATACACACACACATACGAAATTTTGACTCATACAGAAACTTTCAGCAGCTACAGAACTCTGAAAGAGGAATATATTTTTCGTTCTTGCACAAAAGCAAAATGTTATGTGCTATAGAACAATGGAACGCAAAAGAAAAAGAATTCATAGAAAATAAACAGTTGCGTGACAAATTGCTGCCAAATTCATCTTGATGCAGACGAATGGAAATAAAGAGACTCGTTTAACTGCCTGCAGGTTTTCAGAAAAGAGACTAAATGCAAAATTTCGGAATATAAACGTGGAACTTCGAAGAATGTTGGGAATTTTCAAGGTAAACGAAAGCAATCAGTTTTTAACTTAATATTTAACGCTATAGAGAGTAGAAATATATACCCAATAGAGTTTCTCTAGTTCTTCTAGTTTTCATCTTTTATTTACTGCCTCCCTCCCCTTCCAGGTTTTGAGAAATTATACTCTTTAATACACAACGAGCATACTCTTTGACACCCCCCGTAAAAATATGAAATGACGGGTCTATCTCATGTGCAATATTTTCATATAGACAAGTGGTAAAATTTCAACATTTCTATTAAAAAAAGCTAAGAACCTGCTAATTGAGGCATCTTGATGGCCCTGATAAAATATTTATAAATTCTGGTTAGCGATTAAAAAAGAGCCCTTAATGTAAACCACCATGGCTAATATTTATGAAAATGAATTGGGACTACATAGCTGTTACATATTATAAAAACATAATAAATAAGCATCCAACTTTATAACAAACTCTTTAACTATTAACAATGAAACAATTAAAAAAATGTTAATTATATGATGTAGTAATCAATAGTTCTGCCTTTTTGATTATATAAATTAAAAAAACATTGTTAAAAATGGGGGGGGGGGGCAGGGGCCGCCATTTCCAAAAAGTGGAACGTGTTGGGGGAAGACGGTGGTCATATTTGGATTTATATATAGGGGGTCCTTTTACATAAGAATCAGCAAGAATTCTCAGAAGCATTTGAGTTTTGATTTATTATTATAATTTTTTTTTAATTTTTTTTTGCCGTGTAGTTTGATTAATTTATTATTGCTGCAAACGTACCACCTTTAAATTCGTCTAACAAAAATTCATTATTAGATACTTTTTTTTTTTTTTTTTGAGCGTAAGGTAATGTTATAATGCAGGAGTTCTCAATTTTTTCCGACTTACGGCGCCCATTAAAGAATTAGAATAATTTCACAGCATCCTAACCTCTAATAAATGCATATCAAAATATCCTCCGAAGCTTGAAAGTGGTTCTAAAACAAATATATTGCCAACACAACAACAACGCTGACTTTACTGAGAAATAAAAGATTGTGGGAAAAAAAGTTTTGTTTCCCAACTATTCGATATGTGAACCTTTCGTAGTGCGGCAAATATCAAGTGTTAAGACTAACTCTTTCGTCACTCGCTGTTATACACTGCTCGACATTGAAAATGCAACACCAAAAAGGACAGGTCAGAAAGTGATGAAATTTGGAAAAAAGACAGAGACAGCAAGGAATAATAAATGATCTTAATTTCAAAATGATAGGCAGAATACAGAGCGAGAACGGCGTTGGCTCAGTAGGATTTAGGACCACCGCGGACAGCGATACACGAAGAAACACGGCTAGGCGTGGAGTCAATAAGGGTGCGGATGGTGTCCATAGGGATGGCTCTCCATTCCCTTTCAACCATTTGCCACAGTTCGTCTTCTGAACGAGGCAAGGACAGAGTCTGCAAACGGCGTCCAATCACATCCCACACATGTTCGATTTTTGACAGGTCAGGAGAGTATGGTGGCCAGGGAAGCATCTGTGTGCCTTTTAGAGCATGTTGGCAGTGCGAGTACTGTGTGGTCGGGCGTTATCCTGCTGAAACATTGCATTAGGTAGCCCTTGAAGGTAATGGATTGCCACCGGCCGCAGCACATTATCCAAGTATCGTTGGGCCGTCATAGTGCCCTGAATACGAACAAGAGGTGATATGGAATTGTACGCAATTGCGCCCCAAACCATTATGCCACGTTGTCGTGCGGTGGGGCATTCCACAGTTACTGCCGGATTATATCTGTCTCCATGTCGACGCCACACGTATGCGGCGATTATCACTGGATAAACAGAAGCGGGATTCATCTGAGAACACGACATTTCGCCATTCTGTCATCCACGTCGCTCTAGTCCGGCACCATACTAAACGTTGCTATCTATGATGTGAGGTCAATGGCAGTCTTCTTAGCGGACGCCGTGATTGCAGACCACGTGCGACCAGACGACGGGAAATGGTTCTGGTTGACACGGGAATATTCAGGATATCTTGCACCCGTTGCAGAATCGAGGAACAAGTGACTTGTGGGTCTGCTACAGCTTGTCGGTGGATGCGTCAATCCACGCGTTCTGACGTCACTCTGGCTGCTCCTGCACCCCTCAATCTAGCCACATTTCGTTGTTCCAACCATCTTCGGCACAGCCGATGCACCATGCTTGCATCCATGTGGATATCAGCTGCGATTTGACGTACGGACCAACCTCCCCTTCTCAGTCCGATCACCATACCCGTCGTAAAATCGTCTATCTGCTGGAAGTGCCTTCGTTGACGTCGGCCTGGCATTCTCTCGTGTTTACACGTATCCTCCAAGACAAAAACAAAATTTCTTCAATAATTCTCCTGTCAGAAATAACTACACGAATATTGCCCATTCTGCAAGTTCCTTCCCTTATATCTTACTTCACGTGCGTCGGAGAGCTGCGTATTTCACATCATTTACATAACTCAGTAATGTACGTCTACTCTAAAATGTGCATAAATTTTTGAACACTCCTTCTTGGTGTTGCATTTTTAATGACGAGCAGTGTATGTCACGATCAATCTTAGAAAATGCGGTTGTGATCTTTGGCGTAAATCTTGCTATCACGTGGTCCATGCGGCACGAACTCACGGTTTTTGCTGAAATACCATAAAAAAAATCTCTTGGAGTTAGGTCCGGAGAGCACGATGGTCATGGACGAAGGTAATTGTGATCAGGACCTCGTCAAATTCAACGACTAGGAGGCTCGTTATTGAGGAAATGAGGAACGTCTGTCAGATAATGGGGGCGCCCCATTTTGTTGGAAAATGAATGACTATTTATCGTGACATGTTACAGCGAGTGACAGAAGAATTAGTTTTAAGACTTGACATCTGCCGCATTACGAAAGGTTCACATGTTGAACATTTGGGAAACAAAACTTGAACAATTTCTTTCTCGAGTAAAGTCCACCTTTTTGTTTTTGCAGCATTGGTAATATATTTCTTTAATGAGCCATAAAAACTCTGGAGATAATTGCCACAAAACTCATATGAGAACTCCTGTTATAATATGTATAAAACAGCGGGTTATTAACCTGCGGTTGACCCCCCCTCTCCCTAAAGGGGCGCGATAGCTGTAACGGTGGCGCGGTGGGGTGCGGAAAAAAAAATGACGTTAAAAAATAATTTACTTAAAAATAAGTTCAAAAAATATTTTTTTGACACAATAAAACACATTACACATGTTAACACTGATACAATTTACTATTGAAAAGCGTTGTATCAGTATTTTTACTAATGAATGTCACATCTTAATCTTATCGTTGCTGTTCGTTGTAAATCTTTCATGCAATAGCAGTGGAAAGAATATAAAGAAAAATGCAGCAGCAAACAAGTGAAATTTCGATGATTCGTTACAGAATTCCTGTCGTTATTTGCATGAAAGCACTAAAATCTACAATAAGTACCGAATCTGCGCAATGCAAAATTATAAACATAAAACATAACTTTATAATTTTACTGAGCTAAATGAGACCATGTAGACCAATAAGGGCCCCTCCGCGCTATTTTGATATGTAGCATACCAAACATTTATTAGATCGTGATTTTATCGTCATCAGAAAGCCTAACTTATGATAAAGCGTTATCAACAAGCAGTTTGTTATCAACAAGTAAAAGTGTAGCAACAGTTATAAAAAAGGAGTCTTTTCAAAATTTCCTTTTCTTATTTTACAGTAAATTTTGTCTGTTCATGGTTTAATGTAGTTTACTAGTGTAAAAAAAAAAAAAAAAAAAAAAAAGTTGCTAATTGTTCAAGAAAGCCTAATTTATGTAGTTGACGAATTTACAAAGATAAATGTCGCTGTGTACCATATTTTTTCTCTATGATTTAATAATCCTAATAAAGTAGAATGTTGCCCAATAAGACCAAGATTGGCTTTATTAGAACTCGGGTGCCCTTATTAGGACCTCGAAGAATCGGGTGGAGTATTATGATTCTATGCTGCACATAAGTGCACGAACTGCGCGCAGAAATGACCAAAAAAACAGAAAATACGACTTATCAATGCCCCGAACGTGACGATTGATCATTCTCCTTCCCATTGAAGTAGATATGGATTTTTTTGATAATGTTCTTGAGTTTATCAAACGTGGTTTAATATGTTTTTATATTGATAATGAAGCATTTTCAATTTTTTTTGGTTTGATAGTATTTTTTGGCATTTTTAAGAGCAGGTCTTATTGGAGACGCGTGCTCCTAAATAGGTCAAATCATCCTTCTTTTTCACAACTGCTGAAAATGAACTGAAACTTAAATTTTCCCATGGATTTCCTTTTTTCTTGTTTTTAATGAGTCATGTGATGAGAGTGAAAATTTGGAGTCGAATCATAAATGAGTGAGATACTAGACCTTGAACCTTATTTGGCGTTTTTAACTTAATTGTTTGATTACAAACATTTGTAAAAACTAAAATTTTATGAATGGAGGCATATTCAGTCATTGAACTAAACAATTGAGTCTATTATGAGGAATAAAAAAGCAAATTTCCGTATTTTTAAGTGCAAATTTTCAATTAATGTCGTTGGTCGTTGTATCGCTCTAACATTTAAATCCTAAACATACATTTTTATTTACTAGCTTATTACCCAGCGTTGCTCGGGTGCTTCTGAATGCAACATATATTTTAAGCAATTAAATGGATGACTTCTCTCTAAATGAGAGTAAAAAATTGCACTCACACCAATCTCTAGGCTCAAACGCTCTAAAGACTTTAAATAAGACGGAAAATCGAGCATTTGCAGGAAAAAATAGCGTCAATTAAAAGCGAAAAACATGAAGCCTGTTGTCTGGGCTTTGTCGTGTCCACTGGCACGTTGTCTGCGGTTGCACATCTTGTGGCTTGTGGGACAACCTTTTACGTTATGCTTTGAATACGAAAAGCGTTCTGCTGCTTTTGTTTTGTTTACCCCAAGACATTAAAACGTGTTACAGTACTCTTCACATACATTTTGTTCGGGGAAAAAAAACCATGGAAAGTCTTCCTAGAAAGAGTCGTGAGTAAAATTCAATGGCTTTTATTTGGCACAAGTATATGCAAAATATTCTTATTAGACACAGTTACAATACTTTCAGATAAGTTCATAATCATCCTCAATGGTCCAAAAGCTAAGCAGATAGTCCACCGTACAGAAAATAAAGAATTCAGTCATTGTTATTAACAAACGTTAACATTCTATATTACGGATTTTCTGGCGGTATTTTTCGTATGAAGGTGTCACGTGCTAGGTAGACTCATTTTATAAATTTTTGTGAGTTTTCAGTGTAAATATGTGCATGCACATTCCACAGAAAAAGTTTACTTGATATAAATAACTTCACAAAATGTGTATGTGTGCCCTTTCTATTTCGATTTAGTACTATGCCATGGAGTAAAATTGGATAGTGTTACTTGCATAAAAAGACGATTTTGGTATTTTCTGTGCTGTTCATGAGGAAAATGCTGGTCAATTATTTCGTGCGACCATTATTGTTACGGTATCATTACTTGAAAAATTATAAGCAAAAGAAAACATGCAAATTAAGTAAAACCGTCGGTAACCGCAATTTAAAAAACGCTAGACAACAGCATTTCCTCTTCGCTCGGCTTTCTTGTCAAACATGCTTTACGCTAGTCGCGAATCAACAAATACAGTCGACTCCCGCTACAACGCGATCCGACTTACGCGAAATGGCTATAACGCGAGTTATTCAGGAGTAACGAATTTTAGAGCTAAAGCGAATTTCTCGCTGTCAACACGCAAATATTTGGGAAGGAATCATGATGCTAAGTTTCAGCTTTGTTACTGACTACTAAACATTGACTTCGTGAATGTACTTTCGTCCTTTCAGCATCACTGACTGCCCAAGTTCCCACATACCGCACTATAAACATGCTTTATTAGTGTATTACCACTCCGCATTTTTTATTTATTTATTCTAAATATGAAAGATGATGAAATATAGTGGTACCTAGACACGCTGTTTCATCTAAAGTTTGAAAATGGAAACAAAAAGCGAAAGTTTGTGACAATTTAAGACAATGTAAGGATTCTGATACGCTTGAACAACTAGAAAGTTGGTAGAAGGTAGCACGACAATTAGGTATGAGTGAATCTTTCATACGTATAAATTAAAAGTCAAGAGAAGGCAATCAGTTTAAGTTTTAATATGAACCTCGCTGAGTAGTGTTTAAACGAAATGCAAACAATATGAAATTGGAATCTGCTCTTGTATTGTAGGTTATACTGAAAGAGGGGTGTTACCATAGATGTAATTTTTATAAAAGTAAATGCAAAGCTACTGTATTTAAAATATATATTAGAATAACGATCAGATTGCGTAGCATAAATCATCATCTTCAAATTTTAAGTTATAAATGTAACTTATTGTACCTACTGCATAGTACTCTTACAGTGCAGTGCTTTATTATGACTACATACTGTACGTACTGTACTGCTTTATTTTTCTGTCCCTCATTGATTTTGTGCATCGTAACAGTATTTTATGTTGAATAATGCAGTTTTTTTTTTTTTTTTAATAATAAATATAGCTCTTTATGTAAGAAGCGGTAATATATTATTGCAAAATGGTCTAAAACAGTTTAAAAGGTGCTTAAAAATGTCTAAAATGATTGGGTATGTTAATAAAAAAATCATATACACAACACTTTTCCACAAAGCGAAATTTCGACTTATGCGAGGAGTCTTGGAACGCATCCCTCGCGTAAGTTGAGATCCGACTGTAACGGCTAATGTTGAGCATACTTTTTGTGTTGATTGTATTTAAATATCTCCTGGTGGCTAAAAGTTGCTAACTGTTTTCATTTGCTTGGAACCAAGGTTCACAAATTTAACAGTTACAGTTAATCTTTGAAGAAACTTCATTTGGGGCAGTTTTTTACAGGCTTTTCATTCAGACCAAATTCATAACTATATGAAAATTCGTTCGTGCAGAAAAGAGCAATTTTATGATTAAAAATATAAACTTAAACCTCTTAGGATTTTTTAGTAAATTAGTAATAAATATTAAATAATTCAGTAAATAAACCTCTTAGGATCTATTTTAATTTCCCAAAACCAGCCTATTTGATTTCCTAAGCAACAATTTACCTCTGCACCAAATTTGGAAGAAACCCGATTAAAACTGGAGATCTGTACAAGGAAAATCCCCCCCCCCCCCCACAAACATACATCCATTTTTATATATATAGAAGATGTTATTTTAGGCGGAAGTTAAAGCGGAGAGTGCGGTTTAAATTATGATTGAAAACTTGGCGCGCGAGAGTACTAAAAGGTTGAGAAGAGTACCGCTGGTATAAAATGTTTTAATGTGCACACTTGCCAGCAATGAGTGAAAGAATTTTGCGGCCACTGCATAAAAAAATATAAGTCAATAAGAAATCAGAGTGGGCGGATAAGAATTTATATCGACGTAATCTTTATTATTCTCGCTATCTTTTACTTGTCAATTGTATTATTGCACGCACACACGCGAAGCCAAATGCAGGTTACCAACTAAATTTTATCTCGTTTTGTTCGTTATCTCGAATGCAAAAAATGAAGGAATTCTTCTTTGAACAATATTTGATCTCAATTGTTTACGGAAGGTCGGATATTGTATTAAACCTATAGAAATTCCAGATTTATTTTTTTTTCTTGGGGAAATCATGTGAAAAATTCCAAAAAGCCATTTTTTTTTGTTATTATTTATTTTGAATAACGAAACAAATTCTTCTGTAGTCTTGTCGTAGAATCTCAACATAGCATGATTTTAAAATTTGAAAATAATAATTCACCAGGTTAGAGTATTTATCACGAAATTTCGCCAAATTTCACTTATTAATGATAAACAGGGTGTCTTCGAGGTAGAAGTTTCGTTTTCTCAACCGTATGAATAGTGAGCTCGTTTCCCGTCTGTGCTCTGGATGTTATTTCTTATCTTGTGTTGTAAATCTTTCTTGTGTGTGGGTTCGGAGGCAAAACACTTTGTACGCAGTCCTCATGTATGAGAAGTTGTCTAGCTTTTGTATAAATAATTAAATAAATAAATCTATCTATACATATAATAAAATATGTTTGTGTGTGTGTGTGTGGCGCGCTTCCCGGGAAAACGGTAAGGCCTAGAAAGATGAAATTTGGCATACAAGTACAGTTTCTGCCGAAGATGTGCACCTCGGACTTCGATTTTTAATATTTTAGTTAGAAAAAAAGTTATTTAATGCTTCATGTGTATTTTTGCCCTTTTTAGAACTTTGTACCTCACAGACCCCGAACCAATCGCACAACACAAATATTTTTTGTACTATTGTGTTGGAAATTCAATTTTAAATATGATGAATGAAAAAATTTTGAAGATAGAGCTATTTTTGTATTTTTTATGAATTTTTCAAAAAACCTTCAGTTTTCATTTTTTCCTGGGTTTTATATTTTTCTAATATCATCCTGCGAGAAGTATCAAAGCCTCATTTCTAAAATTTAAGTTGGTAATAGTAAAAACATTTCGCCCTCATCAGAAGAAAAAAGTTCTTAAAAATACGCAATAGTTTTTTTGTTACAATTTTTTTAATGCTGAACACATTATGTCTTTCATGCATCGGTCGAAAAAAGCGTTCTTCAACCTTTCATGCCACTGACGTCACTACTTGGATTTCGATTCGATATTTACGATGGAATCTTAATCGCAAACAATGTTAATCTTTTTTAGTGCATTTATTTCTTTTTCCATTCCCCTCTTTCCCCTCAAGCTGGACGTTTTGCTGTATATATATTACGTTACATTTCATTGTTGAGCGCATTTAATTCAATAAAAACAGCCAGATTTTTTTTCTTTGTCACTTACTTTTCCTTGTCACTTTTTGCACACTACGGGGAATTTTGGAGATAACTTTTTTTTTTTTGCTCTACTTAAAAAAAATAGTTTTTTGAATGATCATTGTTTTTATTAGGAAATGAGAGGGGATGTTAAAATAAATAGAGATGGATAAGAAAATTTAGAGATAGATCGTAAAGGTAGATAGCCGCCGAAGGCGGCAATCTTGGTGTAAAAATGTGAATGGCACAAAAAAAGATAGAGATGGATTGATTAACACTGCTGCCAAATTTATTTAAACAGCCGCCGAAGGCGGCAAATTTGAAGTAAAAAGGTAAATGACAAATTAGCCAAACAGCTGCCGTAGGTGGCTGCTTGCATAGAAAGGTGAATGGCGTAAGAAGGCGAACCAGCTGGTCGCCACAGGCGGCTAGTAAATAAATAAAATGATAAACACGGGCTTCAAATGTTACAGGTGCTGAGAAAAGTACGAAATATAGAGGAATCCCAAAAAGTTGGTCTAATGTGTACCATATAGTCGCCGAGTTTGAAAATGCCTGGTTTTCGGGAATGCACGAGCAACCGTTTTTCATGCCTTACTTTTCAGGAATCGGCTGGGTTATCGACTGTGAGTTTTCAAGACTCAGTTATAAGTACGAAAAGGGTCCCAAACTAAACCGGAGGAAAAAACTTTTAAATGCGTTGCAAACACTATTTAAAGCGTTTCTTTACTCCTATTTGCCTTTTTACACATAAAATTTCAATGATACTTTTGAAAGTTTAGAAGGACTCATGTTCAATTTAAAGCAAAACCTATTTTTCGTCAACAATAAATATGGCCAGGTGGTTAAAAGTGGACCCATGAGATAAATAGGGCGAAAAATGAAAAACACCTGTATTCTCTCTCTTTTTTAAAAAAATTAAGATATTTAGATGATTTTGGTTTGGAAACAGATGTTGAAATTGAGGTAATGATGTTAATTTTAGTTTTAGAAATTAGTACAAAATTAATTGGTTAGGAACTTTTTGTTTGTGATCATTGCATCGTTCCACCAATCTAAAGTATATTAACACCTTTGAACCAGGCCCGTCGTTTCAAAGTTTTCCGGGGGGAAGAGCACTATGCACAAAATGCACGTTTACGTTATGCTCCTGAAACAGGGGTGGATCTAGAAAGGGGCCATTAGGGCCATGGCCCCTCCCAAAACCTTTGATTGTAGGATTTTTTTTTAAATAAACAAAAAGAAAGAAAATATTATGAGAAGATAACAAAATGCAACACACGTGTTTTACTTTAAAAGAATTTTAGGTCTTGATTGGGAGATAAATTATATCCATCTCCTCGAAACAGAACTATTATTTTCAAAATTTTGCTCCATCATTTTATCATTTCTTGACTCCAACTGTAGACACTTGGGTGATCTCTTAATACTGTTGTCCTCAGAGTACACCCATTGCTCACGAGACCAAAGAGAGCCTAAATTCGCTTTTCTATGGCTCTAATTTCGATTTTTTTTCTGGGGAAGAGGCCCATTTTCCGATGCTCCTCCACAAATGCCACAAAGATAACCAAAATTGCATTTTCGGACTTCAATTCAGAAAAATTTTCAACTCCAGCCCTTATTCCTTATCTTGATTAAAATCGGCTTAAATGGCTTATAGTTGGATTTTTTCAGCCTCAATGGCAAAATATTCTCAGGAAGGGGACATTCCATGCACCCTCCCTCACTCTTTAATGTCAGAAAAAATTGCCTAAAGGTGCATTTTCAGGTTCGACAGCAGAAGAGCACCCAACCACTTTCCTAATTTCTCAACATTTTACGACAGAATATTTCGGTTTCTTAACTTCATTTTCAAAAAGTGTTTGAGGTCAGCACCCGAACCCTGGCAGCAGCATCAAAATTAGTCTAAAATGCTTTTTCAGGACACCAGCTTTCAAAAATTACACGAAAATTTCAGTTTCGAAACATGTTTGAGGGAGATTCCTAAACCCATCCCGCTTACCAAACGTCTCTAAAGATAGCCTAAAATTGAATTTTTAAAACTTCTGTGGCGTTTGTTCAAAATTAGAATACGTGCAAAATTTTTATAATTTTGATGTTTAATGGTTGGTTTCTATTGTCTAAAATATTAATGCATACTTAAAATTCGAAATTTTTCTTCTAAATTATGAAAATTTAATGATGATTTATTAATGCTTATATCGTTTTTACCCCATCATGCACCATTTATGCACTCGAGCTTTGTGCGAGCTTCTTTTGGCAAGAAAGAGCATTAAATGTTGATAACCCCTCAAGGAAAGTGACACAACTCAAAAAAAAAAAAAAAAAAAAAAAAGAATTATAGAGAAAATCAAGGTTTTATGCAAAAGTAATTTTGAGAGATTTAAACTTAAAAATTAGAATACGCGCAAAAATTTTATAATTTTGATGCTTACTGATGTTCTATTGTCTACTCTTCGGCTTGTTTGTTTTTCCCAAATTGTGAGTGTGATCACTTTACTTGCCGGAGTGCGATTTCTCGATGCAGATTGGGTAGGGAATATTTCTAATCGAAAATCAACAACTGGTTACGTCATCACGCTTGGAAATGCACCGATTGTTTGGGCAACTAGAAAAAAATTTATATCCTTGTCTTCATCTGAAGCTGGATATATTGCAGTATTGGAAGCGTCGAGCGTGTAAAGAAGGCAAGTGGATAATGCAATTGTTAAATGTAGTCGAAGGGGACAATAGTAGATTTGCGATGAATGAAGATAATGAGAGCTGTATAGCAAATGCTCAAGAATAAAAGGGTGAGTAAAAGACCAAAGCACATTGATGTTAGGTACTGTATAATTAAAGAACTGTATACAGAAAGGGCTATAGACATTAAGTACTGTGAATCAGAAAATATGATTGCAGACATATTTACAAAACCTTTAGTTAAACTTAAATTTGAAAAATTTCGAAAGAAAATTATTTCCGATGTAGCTGATTGAGATGGGGATGAATAGGTTTAAGCCTTTCAACCATTCTAAAACAATCGACTTCGTGTAAATTATTTTATTTATTAATGCTCCTATCATTTTATTACAGAGTTTAGCAACACTCTGAGTTTTTACACCTGCTGCATTCTTGTAAATTCAGTGTAACAGTTCCTTCCATGCTTTTAATGTACCATGTGTCGCTTTTACGTTAAATGTTAAATATGTTATTTATTTGGCATTTCACTTTTAGTCAAAAACTTGTTTTCCATGAGAACATTACTGAACTCTGCTGAATAATTTAACTCAGTAGTTTACGTGAGCGCCATTACCCTTCATCGCCATATTAGACTTGAATGCATTATATTACTAATTGTTATTTAATTTATATTACTAAGTGGGCAGATTAGTGGGGTATGGCATTTAATGTAGGGAAATGTCAAGTGCTACACTTAGATCATGGAAATAAGCGTACGAGTTATCGTTTACAGGAATCAATCATTACTCAGGCAGAAAATGTTATTGATCTGGGTATCTTAATGAATCAGGACTTCAAGTTTAGTCAACAGTGCCGCATTGCAAGTAACAAAGCCAACAGAATGCTTGGGTTTATAAATAGATCTATATCAAACAAATCTAAGAAGGTGTTCTTCTGCCTTTATATAGGAGTTAAGTAGGACCCTATTTGGAGTATGCTGTGCAGTTTTGGTTGCCTTATCTGAGGAAAGATATGCGTATATTGGAAAGGGTTCAAAGAAAGGTAACTAGACTAGTAAGGGGACTTTCAGATTTAGATTATGATACCAGACTTAATTGGCTTAATATGTATAGCCTGGAGCAAAGGAGGATCAGAGGGGACCTGATTCAGTTGTTTAAATTTATCAAAATGGATGATGTTAATGGATTAAATTTTTGCACGGAAAGCGGGACGAGGGTGTCATTGTTTTAAGCTATTCAAATCTCAGGCTAACCTGGAAATAAGAAAAAACTGCTACTTTAGTAGGATTGTGTTAGTGTGTGGGCAGTTGGAACAGCTTACCGGAAGAGGTGGTAGTGAGCAACGGGATGGATAGCTTTAAGAGGGCCATTGATCTTCATTGGGGACTAATAAGTTGACTAGGACCACCCTTGCTGGGCCAAGAGCCTGTTGCTGGTCGTCAAATTTGTATTTGTATAATATGCGTAAGAAAACACTAGAAAGTACAAAGCAGCATGAAAGTACAGCTAAACATTTATTTGTATTCAAAAGCCGCAACGAATAAATTAACATTTGAAAATAAGAGTGTACAATTACCTGAAAGTCAAACGTTGAAGAATTTTACAACAAAACAACTGCAAATTAATTATATGATTATATATAAACACACACACACGTCTTCCGACAATGACTATAACGATCTTTAATTATAAATTAGCAATCACGTTAGCTATATAGAGGTACCAATCGCGAATTTTTCAATTCAATTCTATTTAAAGATATTTGAGTGCGCAGGGTCACCCTTAGGCTATATTCGGAAACAGAGGCACCGGTCGCACGGTGCAACCGCAAGCGTTCGGAAACGATCGACTGCCAATACGTTTTCAATTAGGGATTCAACTGTTTCGACCGTTTCCGAATGGTAACAATTGAACTTCCATTCCTAATATGTTTTTTAAATGAAAATCCCTATCCACTTAATAATAAATAGTCCTTATACATACGCCTCTGTTTACGATGCAATCGAAATCCTAAATTGAAACTG
The DNA here is from genome assembly GCF_026930045.1 of Uloborus diversus. Classification (NCBI taxonomy): domain Eukaryota; kingdom Metazoa; phylum Arthropoda; class Arachnida; order Araneae; family Uloboridae; genus Uloborus; species Uloborus diversus. Next base: position 173,356,943 of record NC_072733.1, read on the forward strand.
TTTTCGGGTCCCCCATGACATTACCATCATAACATAATTTCAAAATTTTAACTAAAAGAAATAACTCCATGAAAGTTCCTCACGCGTGCTTATTTGACAATTAATAACTTATGTTCAAATTTAGTAATATTACCCATTTTTTCAATTCAAAAAATTAAATATCTTTCAATTTTTGAAAACCTTAAGTTTTTTAAAACTTTAGTATCATTTATTTATTTAATAAGTTATTTATTTTTGTGCATATCAAAAACGGATTTTTTGCATACGTGCATATGTAATCGCTCATTTTGGCCCTTTTGAAGTTTTGCGCATATAAATGCATAAAAACGGTAATTTTTTTCATGCATATTACTGCATTTTTCACAAGATTTTTCTTCACTTCTTTCTTGACGCAAGTTAAAAAAAAGCAAATATTTTTTTTTCGTTTTAGCGCATATTTTTTAGCTTTTATTGAATAATTTAAGTATTTTTAGTGCATATATATGCATACATTTCTTCATGACTTTTTAGTGCACATAATCCGGGCTCTAATCGTTTTTCTTGTCTTTTTTTTTCCCTGTGAAATTTAGTGAGAGTTATTTTTCTTCAGTATTTGCAATTTTTATTTCATTACGTGTTCAGTGTTGCCAGATTGGGGGAAATTTCCCCATTTTGGGGAAATCTGGTGGTCTCTGGGGAAATTTAGGGGAAATGAGTTTTGAGGGGAATTCTTCGGGGGAAAACTTTTTTCTTGGGGGAAAACCTGGGGAAAGAAAAAAAACTCGAAGAAAAAAGAATTTTTTTCGTATTGAGATTCACGACAAGAAGTATTAGTTACATTGTTTGTATCAAATAGCTTTGGTTTAGCTTTGATCAACTTTATGGAATTCACATTTCGCATTATGTGGAATATTATGCTACGGAATTCGCATTAATGTTCTGTGTGAGTAACTAATTGATACGTGAAACAGGTAAAAATAAGTGTGATGAAGAATATTCTTGGATAAATATATATATAAAAAAAATCATAGTTTAAATGTACATACAGAAACAGAGTAGTAAATGCAAGTAGAAAAAAACATTTAGCTATTTCTTATCTTTCGGTCAGACGCTTGTATTTATGACTAGTGGCACCCGCACGGCTTTGCAAGCAGTAGAAAATTAAAAGGTGTTTTAGTTCCCCTGTATGTTTACAAATAATGAAATGATGAATTTCTCGCCAATTGGCTTGACCACGTTACGTTTGCACGTTATGATAGCTTGTTAATTTACTCGTCCATCTTATGATAATTTTGCTCGGGAAAATGTTCTTAAAATTGGAATAGAAAAAGAACGAAATCAAATTTTCGAAAAATCGCTTCGAGGTGCACACCCCTATGTTACAATCTAATTTTGTGCCAAATTTCATGAAAATCGGCGTAACGGTTTAGGCGCTATGCGCGTCACAGAGATCCTGACAGACATAGAGATTTTCAGCTTTATTATTAGTAAAGCAGATAAAGAAAGAAAAAGATAAAGAAGACAAAAAAAAGTGAAAATGGGAAGACAAAAAAAAAGTTGGGGAATTTTATAAGAAAATTTGACTATTTTGGGGAAAAAAAAATTTCAGGAGACAAAAATATTAAAGGAAGTCGATTCATTTTATGAAAATATTAGTGGAAAAATAATCTTTGAAATTGGGGAATTTTGATAGAAAACATCGCTTTTTGGGGAAAAATAGGAAGCGAATTTGGGAAATCTGGATTTGACCATCTGGCAATACTGTACGTGTTATTATCAGTTTTAGGAATTGTAAGACAATTTAATGAAACAAAATTCGACTTCAGATGGAGCAATTCAACGAATATTTGTTTCTGTAAATGTGCTTAATTTTAAATAATTTTTATTACATGATATTCATGCTTCACTACGTGTCTCATTAAAAGTTTCTTATGCATTTGCAGGGTGACGGAGGACCGTCAATATGAAACTTGATAATTGTTTTCTCGCTTAGGGTGATTTTGTGTATATTTTAATGATTAAGAAATGTTTTCATTACTTTTTTGTTCGTATTTTCCAATAAAAATTTTTGTTTTTCAAAATATTGCAGTACTATCAGTCTTTTGATCAGTTGCATTTTTTGCGGGAACGATATAATGGACCGGGAGTGTTTTTTAAAACTCATATTGGTCCCGCCTGTGGACGCGTACAGGGGTTTATTTGATGAGGGGTGGGCAAGTCAAACGTGATGTTAACTGCACAAATTGCAGTTATAAAATTATTCAGAGTTGGTAATTTCGGTTTTATTTCTTGGGTTGGGGGCGGGGTGCACGTCCCACTGTTCAAATACGCCCGTGATCCCTCCGAACTCTTAAAGTGCCCCGCTCCCATAAATACGCCCTTGCCCTACCTCCAAACTTTCAAAGTGCCCCCCGGAGCAAAAGGTCTGAAAGAAACATTGCCAGGGCCTGATTACCGCACAGGCCTACTAGGCCTGGGCCTGGGGCCCCCTCTTCCTAAGGGGCCCCAAATTACTTAAAGAATTATGCATGGCATTACAACTATACAAAAAATACACACATTTTTAAAATAATAGCCTTCAGGGGGCCTCAAAATTATTGTGGACCTTGGGCCTCACTTTTAGTTAGTCGGGCTTTGAACACTGCTCCAGAGAAATGACAAAATCACACACAACATGTTAAAAACTACATCACGCATTATTTTTACCAGAACTGAAACGTAATCCGTGATGTCTACACACAAATAAACATTGCGCATTGTACAAACTTACATTTAGGTAACGATAAACTATAAAACTATATACTTACCAGGGGAAATACTGCAACGACTGGCGCAAGCATGCTTTGTGGCAGTTATAACGAGAATTGATGCAATATTATTTGAATTTTGATCAAAACAGTTAACTTGATTGTAACTTTAGTCTGTATTACGCGGATTATTCGCGGTTTAAGAGATGCTTCAACAGTTTAAATGTTGAATTTCAGTCTTTCAATTTCGCCAGGTGAGGGTGACACTATTCTTCCGTGACGTAAAAAATCACTTATTTTTTGCATATTAATGAATATTTTTTAAATGTGTTTAAATAAAATATGTTTTAATATTTATTCAGGCATATGATTATGGAAAAGTACATTGTGCTAGGTTATTTAAAAACGAACGTTGAACGTGTTTGTATAAAAAGTAGAAAAAAGGCAAGCCGGGGCAGCATATTAAAACTATTTTTAGCTATTAATGCTAAAATGAAACAGTTATCGCGAATTGACTGTGTGGTCCAAATAAAAAACAATATTCTTTATTAATTAAGCATACGATAACAAAGTATAATTTGTCTTGCTTAAAAAAATTCTATGCACCGTTTAAAAATCAAAGCGCTTATTCACCCAAATATGAATTTCATAATTCATAACGAAAATTTAAGAAAAAATTTCAGCTGTGGAAAAAATATCTTTTCAATTTGGTTGGTTTAGAATTTTAGTACAAGGAACTATTCAGATCGTAACTGCATTACATCTTACCCCCTTCATTAGTTGGAAAAGCAGTTGAGCTTCCAGACGCTAGGAAGCAATTGCAACAATAAACAAAAGTCACATTGAATCCTTTATATGAGGACTGATGCTTAGTGTACGGAAACTGAACACTTTTTCGCACTGAACATAATTTTTTTTTTTTTTTTTTTTTTTTTTAACACCGTAAAAAACGACAATTCTCTTTGTAAAGAATATGAAAGACTTTTTGTTCTCAATCCATCCGGGACGGAAGGATGCCTTGGACTGAAGCTTAAGAATAAAAGAGGGATTTAATTTTCATCTAATGGATGATAAACTTAGTCTTGTGAAGATTTTTAGTTGAAGATAATATGTTGAAGCAATATGGGGGGGGGGACAAAAATGAGCATTAATGGCATAGTCCATGTTAAAATTCAAGCAAAAAAACAGAAAACGAAAAAAAAAAAACCGAGAGAAAAATCTTATATCATAGTCTCGAAAATTTTTGAATTTAATGTATGTTAAAATACAAAAAAGGTAAGTTACAGGCGTGTTTTTGTTTTTCCCCAAACAATTTCTGACCCGAGATATAGCTCGCCAAAGATGGCAACCTGGACACCATTTCTCACCTGCGATTTTCGACAAAAATTTCAAGATGCTTTGTCCCCGTAACGATGCACGATATTTATTGTTTTTCTATTTGAAAATAATCATTTTCTTTTTAAGACATCGCCACCATTTGGAAATACGTGTGAAATTATATTCAGATTAAATAAGACTAACTTATAAATTTTGAGGACAGAACCTTAGATATAGAAAATAACATTCTAGTGTTACAATTTTTTTTCTTGCTTTTATATTATGCTAGGCATGATCAAAAATTCTTCAGAGCGGCAAAAAGAATTTTTTCGATGATAATGTTACTAAATATTGATGATGTTTAATGCTGTGAACTTATCAGGAAAATGCAACATGAGATAAGATTGACGATAAGCAGCACAAAAAAATAAAATATTTTTTTCTTTGAAGCATCATATTTTAATATGACAATTCTACTATTATATAGTATGTCACTGTTATTTAGCGAAAAAAAAATCAGATGGCAGTGACCGTGGAAATGGTTTTGAACTATTGAACAAAGCATTTCACCCGTTGCTTTAAAACTGATCTCCAAGTTTCTATTTCCTTGTTAAAACTTTTCGCTATTATAAGACTTTTTACTATGATGTATTTTTTCCACTCAAGCAGCAGCTGTGGATATTATCCCCAAACCTTAGCCACAAAAATGAACGCCATTTGTAAAGGAGCCCTTTAGGCGACCATCATTGTCCCTAAGGACAGAACAACACTACTGAATCAACCATCAGGAAATGGCGCCACCAGTCCTTCCTACCTTCACAATTTGGGCCCATAAACTTAAACCCGACTGGGCGACGTTAAATATGCTCGTGGTCTCAATGTCCTCCAAGTGAAACGATACCTCTGGGGGTGCTAGCACCAGGTAGCTATTAGCTCTTGGACTAGTTCTAAATTCTCATTAACTGTTCGATCCGGTGATGGTGCTGCCATCTATCGGTATATAAAATAATGGAGGCAAGGCACTTAGTATGCAGTCCTCGACATAAAATACAGTTGAAGTCAGTTGTGACTCTGAATAGGAATAGGAATAGGAAACTTAAACCCCCATAAATAAAAGTTTATGGGGGGGGGTGGTATCTCCAGTATCCTGTAACCATGATAACTGCTTAAGAATCGGTCCCCCTCTCCACAAATACTCTGTAGGACATCGAATCTCGATTCTTTCGAACGAAAATTAATTATCCGTAAGTACAGTTCCTTTTTTTGCGTCTTTTTATGAAGACGTAGGAAATGAACTGAATAGAGGAACGATTGCTACCTAACACCCCCGTTTGCACTGGCGGAATTAAGCCGCTTAGTTTTCAGCTAACCTAGCGCATCTCAAAGCCGCTTCAGTTGAGCGACACTGGGAAGCCGCAATACAAGATCAGGGAGTAAAAGGAAGGAGACGAATCTCCATGTTAGCAGTTTGGCAACAAAATTCCACTTCCGCCAGAGGCCGCTAGAGTATCATCTCTCGCACTACTTATATCTTTTCGCTCGTAGCGAAGCATTGTAAACAAGTGTGTTTTAAAAACTATCACCTGTATATTTGGATGTATTAAACTACTTTCGCCATGAAAGCTGTTCAAAGAAGCATAGAATACTTTACTCCACCCTAGGTTTTTGGCATATTTTGCATTCGATGTGTTTAATTTGTATTTCTGCTACGACTTTAGCGAGCATTCATTCTTGTTATGTGTTGTGCAATTTTGTGTTCTATTTTGTATATTGTTTTTGATATGGCTGTTCTGCTCATTTGCCATGAAACTAAAAATGATTTTAGCTGGCTTTTGAAAACATTTTCTCCCAATAAAACCCGTAAATTACGATCCGGTTTTCATAATTTTTCTGAGTACTATGCATTTAATTTTAAGAGTAAGCGAGAAGACTTGATTTTAAAGTTATTCATTTAAAAAAATAGAAAGAGAGTAGCAATGAACAATTAAAGTTTTGGAATTTAAATCACTAATTTTGTTTCCTTCTAGTTATATTTCCATGTCCTTTTTCTTCTTATTTATTAAATTTCACATATGCTTAACTTGAATAATAGAAACTCCACTGTAGTAGAAAAACTCAATAACGCACTCATGTAGAGAATTCAATTGAAACTAAGATTGAACTGTTTAACTTATAATTTTCATCAAAATATTTATGTTTTGCTTTTTTTTTTCTTCAAATTTCACTTAAATCCAGAGCAGAGCAACAATTTCAAACTAAACGTAATACATAAAGTTTTATGTAAGCTTATATCACACGAAATTTATGTATGGGAGGAGGAGAAAGAAAGTAACTATGGTAAGTGAAAACGAAACACAATGTGATAAATATAAGCTATAAACTAGATCAACGCTTGTAATAAATAGCACTTTCTTGTAACATTATTTGTAATTGTTCACTAATAACTAACGATAAACAATTTTTTTTTCTCAATATACAGAGTGTTAATATTTTTTCTAATCGTTTTTAAAGATAAATCCAACGAAATAAAAAGAAAAAAAAGGTTATTTCAGCAAAAGTAATTAATTAAACAAAAACGAAACTAAATATTGGTGCACATAATACAGTGAACTATATTAAGTTATATGAGCTAATATCGCACGAAATTTGTGTGTGTGGGGGGTGGTGCAGGATAAAGAAACTCGGTGTAACAGAACCAAATATTGGAATAAAAGAACCAAGTAATTATGGTAAGTGAAAACGAAACTTAGCTTGATAAATATAAGCAATAAACTAGATTAACGCTTGAATTAAATAGCACTTTCTTGTAAGATTCTTTTTTAATTGTTCACAATTAACTAACGAAAAAGCAGTTTTTTTTTCAATGTTCAAAGTATTATCTATTTTTTTTCTTATCGTTTTTAAAGATTAATCCACCAGAAAAAAAAGGGGGGAAAAACGGCTTTTTCAGCAGAAGTAAACAAAAAAAGAAACTAAATATTATTGCACATATTACTGTGAAATATTTAATTTTAAATGAGATTATATCGTGCAAAATTTATGGGGGAGGGGGGGAGAGGGTTGATCGAAGTTACTGCATAAATTAATTGGAGTAAAAGAACTAAGGAGAAAGAAGATCGAGGACACACAGAATTAATGTCTAAATTCTAGAACAAATATAAGAAAGAAAGTAATTTTAGGTCCATCGTGCTGACCGCGCGATATTATTGAGTTCCAACAAATTTTTTCGTATCAATGGCCCCAAACTAGCTAACTGCCGGCATCCACCCAGTCGAATACTCGGGGTCGGTTAAATCAGGCGAGCGAACTGCGAGAGATGGACCACTAGCGCCACCATTGGCGATGGAATAATCCGGTCACTTTTTCGCCCCGCTGCCAAAGGAGATGAGGCTCCTTCTTTTTAGACCAAGAGCTGACCCCCCAAAACACGATTTATCTCTTTTATGGCTTGTGGCCGGTTAAAATAATAAAAAAATGCAATTTAAAACTTTGGCTCGAATCCCCCCCACTAATTTTGGGTCACACGGCTGCGTGGGTGGATGAAAGGTCAAAAAAATGAAAAATATCAAAGTGATGAGTTAAATGGCTAAAAACTATATAATAGCATTAAATTAATAAGAAAAAACCCGTAGCTAATTTCCCCCCCAGCTATGTTGGGGCGAACGTGGTGCCCCCCAGGGGTAAAGTATCGATTATTAAACTTAAAAAAAAATGATCACTTTCGTGGGGGGGGGGAATTTTACAGGGTATTAGTTTCATTATTTTGATTTCCAAAAAAAATTCCCCCCCAGTAACTATGGGTCAATTTGTCAAAAAAATTTTTTTTTGTTCCTCTTTATTTGGTTCAAGTCGAGTATTATTCGAACTTACGCATGACTGTTTAAGTTGCAAAAAAAAACCCCAAAGTTTGAACGTTTTTTCATTAAAAAAAACTCGTAGCAATCCCCCCCCCCACACCTATGGAGGGGGTTGCTACGCGGTGCGCAGTTTTACAACGTGGTGCCCCCCCCCCCCAGGGGTGAATTGTCGATTGATTAAATTAAAAATAAATGATCACTTTCGTGGAGGGAATTTTACAGAGTATACATTTAATTGCAAAACAAAATATCTCCTCCCCAGCAATTATAAGTCTACTAGCTGCATTGTCAGGCGTTGCACGGTCTACCTCAAAAATGTACGTGTTTTCGGCGTTCCAAGCATTTTATACAATTATATAAATTTTCTCGCTTTCATTACATTTCTTATTGCTGCTCCACTCTTATTAGTCAAAGCGCAATGTTATATAGACTATAGCCTTCTCAATAAATGGACTATTCAACACAAAATGAATTTTTCAGTTCGAACCCGTCGTCCCTGTAGACCAAGAGCTGAGCCCCCAAAACACGGTTTATCTGTTTTATGGCGGGTGGCCGGTTAAAATAATAAAAAAATGTGATTAAAAATTTTGGCTCTAATCCCCCCCCCCTCCGCCCACTATTTTCGGGTCACACGCTGCATGGGTGGATGAAAGGTCAAAATAAAAGAAAAATATTAACATAAGTGAAATGGCTAAAAATTATATAATAACATTAAATTAATTAAAAAAAAACCACGTAGCAAATCTCCCCTCCAGCTATGTTGGGGCCGAATGTGGGAGCCCCCCCCCCAGAAGTGAATATCGATTGTTAAAATTTAAAAAAAAAATCACTTTCGTGGGGTTGGGGATGGGGAACTTTACAGGGTATTTGTTTCATTATTTTGATTTCCAAAAAATCTCCCCCCCCCCCAGTAACTATGGGTAAATTTGTCAAAAAAAAAGTTTTTTGTTTCTCTTTATTTGGTTCGAGTCCAGTACTATTCGAATTTTCCCCATGACCTCTTAAATTGTAAAAAACAATTGCAATTATTTATTCGGTAAAAAAAAACACGTAGAAAATCCCCCCCCCCCCAGCTATGTTAGGGCGAACTTGTTGCCCCCCAGGAGTGAATTATCGATTGATTAAATAAAAAAAAGATTACTTTCGTAGAGAGGAGGGATTTTCTCAGAGTTTACATTTGATTGTAGCAGGAAAAAAAATCCCCCCCCCCCCCAAAAAAAAAATGTTTTTAATTTAAATTAGAAATTTTGAAATATTTTTCAAAATGAAAGGAAGCAATACAGCGTCCGTACATCTGCTTCTACCATTGTGTGCTCAGCATGAAAAGAATGAAGGGGAAAGTATATGCCTGTGATGATTTCTTCTTGCTGTTTCGAGGGCAGTTTCGTCAGTGATCAACTGTAGCCAACACAGTGAAGTCGTTATAGCTGTTGGTTTTTCTTTTCGGAGCACGCTGTACCGAATCCTTAAACTGAAAACGTAAAAAAATCCTTTTTTCAAAAATATTTTTTGATGTTTTTATATTATGAGTGTTTTAAAGGGTAATTTTAAGTGTAGCCAGCCACCAGATAAAAGATAATTTAGTATATTATCTCCAGAGTATACATTTAATTGTTTTAATTGCAAAAAAAAAAAAAAAAAATCTCCCCCTACCCCAGTAATTATGAGTTTATTTCACAAACAAAAGTGATTTTATGTTAAAATTGCAATAACGACGTTTTTACTTGTAAATGTTAATGCGTTAATCCGATGCGTTAAATGAATTTTTAAAATAATAATTTGGAAATTCATATAGATTTATTTACCTTCAGCATATTGGTTGTGATAGTGTCTATCTAGTTTGATAAAAATGTTCTTGCAATCTCGATGATATAAATCTGCTTCTGTTAAGAACTCGGAAAAATCTAAATCACGGAATTTCAGTTTTCAGTGTTTTCGAATCTTTGAAACTTTTATTCCTTCAAATAAAGTTTCTGTCAAAACATTATCTTTTATCTGGTGGCTGGCTACACTTAAAATTACCCTTTAAAACACTCATAATATAAAAACATCAAAATATTTTTTTGAAAAAAAGGATTTTTTTACGTTTTCAGTTTAAGGATGCGGTACAGCGTGCTCCGAAAAGAAAAAACCAACAGCTATAACGACTTCACTGTGTTGGCTACAGTTGATCACTGACGAAACTGCCCTCGAAACAGCAAGAAGAAATCATCACAGGCGTATACTTTCCCCTTCATTCTTTTCATGCTGAGCACACAGTGGTAGAAGCAGATGTACGGACGCTGAATTGCTTCGTTTCATTTTGAAAAATATTTCAAAATTTCTAATTTAAATTAAAAACATTTTTTTTTTGGGGGGGGGGGATATTTTTTCCTGCTACAATCAAATGTAAACTCTGAGAAAATCCCTCCTCTCTACGAAAGTAATCTTTTTTTTTTTATTTAATCAATCGATAATTCACTCCTGGGGGGGGAACAAGTTCGCCCTAACATAGCTGGGGGGGGGGGATTTTCTACGTGTTTTTTTTTTACCGAATAAATAATTGAAATTGTTTTTTACAATTTAAGAGGTCATGGGAAAGTTCAAATAGTACTGGACTCGGACCAAATAAAGAGAAACAAAAAACTTTTTTTTTTTTGACAAATTTACCCATACTTACTGGGGGGGGGGGGAGATTTTTTGGAAATCAAAATAATGAAACAAATACCCTGTAAAGTTCCCCATCCCCAACCCCACGAAAGTGATTTTTTTTTTTTTTTTAATTTTAACAATCGATATTCACTTCTGGGGGGGGGGGAGCTCCCACATTCGCCCCAACATAGCTGGAGGGGAGATTTGCTACGTGGTTTTTTTTAATTAATTTAATGTTATTATATAATTTTTAGCCATTTCACTTATGTTAATATTTTTCTTTTATTTTGACCTTTCATCCACCCATGCAGCGTGTGACCCGAAAATAGTGGGCGGAGGGGGGGGGGGGATTAGAGCCAAAATTTTTAATCACATTTTTTTATTATTTTAACCGGCCACCCGCCATAAAACAGATAAACCGTGTTTTGGGGGCTCAGCTCTTGGTCTACAGGGACGACGGGTTCGAACTGAAAAATTCATTTTATGTTGAATAGTCCATTTATTGAGAAGGCTATAGGCTATATAACATTGCGCTTTGACTAATAAGAGTGGAGCAGCAATAAGAAATGTAATGAAAGCGAGAAAATTTATATAATTGTATAAAATGCTTGGAACGCCGAATATACGTACATTTTTGAGGTAGACCGTGCAACGCCTGGCAATGCAGCTAGTAGACTTATAATTGCTGGGGAGGAGATATTTTGTTTTGCAATTAAATGTATACTCTGTAAAATTCCCTCCACGAAAGTGATCATTTATTTTTAATTTAATCAATCGACAATTCACCCCTGGGGGGGGCACCACGTTGTAAAACTGCGCACCGCGTAGCAACCCCCTCCATAGGTGTGGGGGGGGGGGGATTGCTACGAGTTTTTTTTAATGAAAAAACGTTCAAACTTTGGGGGGTTTTTTTGCAACTTAAACAGTCATGCGTAAGTTCGAACAATACTCGACTTGAACCAAATAAAGAGGAACAAAAAAAATTTTTTTTGACAAATTGACCCATAGTTACTGGGGGGGAATTTTTTTTGGCAATCAAAATAATGAAACTAATACCCTGTAAAATTCCCCCCCCCACGAAAGTAATCATTTTTTTTTAAGTTTAATAATCGATACTTTACCCCTGGGGGGCACCACGTTCGCCCCAACATAGCTGGGGGGGGGGGAATTAGCTACGGGTTTTTTCTTATTAATTTAATGCTATTATATAGTTTTTAGCCATTTAACTCATCACTTTGATATTTTTCATTTTTTTGACCTTTCAATCCACCCACGCAGCCGTGTGACCCAAAATTAGTGGGGGGGATTCGAGCCAAAGTTTTAAATTGCATTTTTTTTATTATTTTAACCGGCCACAAGCCATAAAAGAGATAAATCGTGTTTTGGGGGGTCAGCTCTTGGTCTATTTAGCCTCCCTGGGTTTGCAGTTAAACTTTAAGTGCGTTCTCTAGTGCAAACGATTTTTAAAGTAAGTGCGCTTAGCTCGTAAGTGCATTGATGGGTTGAGCGCGCTTAGCTCGCAGTGCAAACGGGGTGTAAGGGTTTGATCACTTATTAGTATTTTCTAAGCTAGATAATATGACTCTTGGCTTGTTTACAATGTAAATGCAATACACCGGCTTAAAGCTGGATAAAGGGATTTTCGATATCACTCGGTTTACTTTACAACCAGAAGTTGAGCACTACCACTTCGAGCAGGAATTAGTTACTGGAGAGATCAAGTTCAATCATTGGCAAAGGAAATAGGCAAAGATCTGAAGTCACATGGTTCAACTTCGACGAACGGGAGACACGTTTTTACGTGAAACGCGTGGAACAGACTTGATTTCTTCCAATACTTTGCTTTCAAATTTAACACGTGACTTGAGATTTTTTCTTCAAAAATCGAATTTTTCACTCTCCCCCACCTTTTATTCTCTCTCAATGCACTACCACCTCTGAAACATCCCAGCTTTCCGACCGTTAAAGAGTAAGCCAAAATTTTTTACCAACAATGAGAATCTTCCGCCTTGTATGAGAAATTTTCTTATCGCTGTTTGTAAGTCGGAAAATGAGCCGGTTCTTTAATCAATGTAAACGTGATCTATGTGCCAAAGAAGGAGAATGCTTCATTAAAATCAGGTTTTCTAAACATCTCGGTGTTACCCACTTCCTCACAATAATCTTATGGATATGCAGTTTGCACAAGATTATTTCGCAGGTTCATGAATATTTTTTGGGTGAATTTGTGTCAAGTTGTATAGCAAGGGTAGGAATTACCCATGTGTAGCAAACTGTTCCGCAGTTCAAGCTGGCTGGGACATGGGATGAACTTGAGTACCGTCTAGATGTGGTTCGAGGAGCTAACGTTGCTCACATTGAAATCTAGTAAAGAAATGATTGCTTTCTGTTTCATAAAATGACTCGTCGCTATCGGCAGCCTTTTCGACCTCGTCACCAATGGCGGCTCGTGCTATTATTCGCCTGTGGTGGATTGGTGTACACCGCCTCTGGCAGTGTACTTCGCAGGCTTAGTCCCCTCCTTACCACTCGGGTGGAAATAAACCCTTTCGAAAAAAAAATGAAGAAAAAAGACACCCCCCCTCCAAAAAATCCCTTCCGTTTTTCTACCTCTCCCATCTGTAGTACATAGACATCGTCCTGGCACCAGTGCACCCCAATCGAGGGTGCTTGTGGTTCTTGGGGTACTCACGTAACAAGAATTTTAATATCGTTCAATCAAAGTCATGGTGGTGAAACCTCGATTGATCAAGAGAGTAACAGAACTTATGAATTAAAGTAGAAACATTATTTTATTAGTCAAGCTGAAAATTAAAATCACGTAGAGCTCAAAATTACATTCATGAAAATCTTAACATTGAATTTATATAAGTATTTTTTGAGGGGGGGGGGGGGGCGGATTCCAGATTTTTTATCTCCGTTATTTATTTATTTATTTATTGAGTTTTTAAATTATTTTGAAAATAAATTGCACTTGGTAGTTTATTGAAGATTTTGGATGTTCTTTAATGTCTGTTTTTCATTTTTATCACTATTTTTATTTTTCAAAAGACAAAACATTATTTGATGCATTTAAAACGGCGTACGTAAAAAAAAATTAAATAAAAATAAAATAATGAAAAAAAAAAAAACATTCAGATCTACTATTATAACGTAAACCCATTTTTGAGTTGCATTACCCATTAACCAATTCATTCAGATAATAAATTACGGGTGAGTTACGCAGCACGAAATAGAAATATGGTTTACGTGATTCACAGAACAAATGTTATTGTAAAAGAACTCTGACTCATATGACAGTCTAGGTGTTGAGGGTATTATTGTTAAACTTACAAAGAAAAAAAATCAACAAAAATAAAATAAAAATCTCAAATTTTTTGAGCACATTTCTCAACATATTTGAGCGGAAAAAATACACGCAGAAAACAAAGCGAAAGAGAGAAATAAAAATGTTGCTTTAAAAAGAGAAGTTATCTCGGCACCGAAACACTTTATCAATCTATTAAAGCGTTAAAAGGAAAGAAGCACAGAGGCGGAAGAGTGGAACAGATTAGCAGGTAGACAGATAAAGACTGTCACCACTTCGACAACAAAAATTTCCGCAGAGATAAAAATGAATATTTTTATGATATGTCGCATCTTAATTTGTCAGAGATACACAAAAAAAAAAAAAAAGAAAAAAAAAAAAAAAAAAAAAGAAAAAGAAAAAAATCCATCGCTGTTGCAAAATTCTATCGTCACACAGAATAAATGAAGCGCTGTCATCTTTCAAAATTTGGGTGCAGTTTACTTTAATAATGATTAGTTACATATCTGATAATATTTGCTAGGGTAAATGCGGGTTATTTGTGATTATCGGATGCGACAAATGAACTTTTTAATTAGTTGAAATATTTCACATCATTTGTGCTTGATACAGGAATAGACAGAGACGTATCCAAGGGGGGGGGGGATTATCCTTCTCTAAAACTTGGAAAATTTCTTTTTTTTTTTAAACTGTAGAAAAGGACTAAACTAGCCATATCCCTCTCTGAAATTTGATCATACTCCCCCCCCCCCCGCGCAGAACAATATTTTTATATGTTTGTTGTTTCAATGTTATAAATAATTGTACTTATATATATATATATATATATATATATATATATATATATATATATATATATATATATATATATATATATATATATATATATATATATAATTTTAAACTAAAAACAGGAGATACAGGAGATTTTATTTATTTGTAAATATCAACTTTTCAAATTTTTATTTAAAACTAGCTGCGTGTCCGGCGTTCCACGGGCTACCTCAAAAATGAAAGAGATGTCAAGTTTAAGTTTTTGTAACTTTCCGACATCAGTTTCTAACACGTTAAGGATTAAATAAATGCGTGTAATGCAGGACTTGCAAAACATCAGTAAAACATATTTTTGGCAATATATCTCAATAAACGTTAGTAATAATTGCCAGTGATACAAATTTATTAATATTTTAAATTCACGTTTAACAGAATTACATTTAGTAGACTACACTGGTGTGCAAAAATTAAGGACGAAGTCGAAAAATTAGCATATTAGCTGATCGAAGATGCAGAGCGGACAGAAAGACCAGTCAGGAGATTAAGTAATGTGATGGGGCCGTGGTAGCCCGATCGGTAGAGTGTCGGATTCGGGGCCGGAGGGTCCTGGGTTCGAACCTCGATGTTCGAAGACCCACCGTCGTCATTAAAGGGGACTGGGCGACGTTAAATATGCTCGTGGTCTCAATGTCCTCCAAGTGAAACGATACCTCTGGGGGTGTAGCACCAGGTAGCTATTAGCTCCTGGACTAGTTCTAAATTCTCATTAACTGTTCGATCCGGTGATGGTGCTGCCATCTATCGGTATATAAAATAATGGAGGCAAGGCACTTAGTATGCAGTCCTCGACATAAATACAGTTGTAGTCAGTTGTGACTCTGAATAGGAATAGGAATAGGAAGTAAGGTGATGTACGGTAGCACACATGCGCAGATATGCAGGCAGACGTAATGGGGGAGTGTCTCAGTAGTATAAAGCATGTTGTCGGTGTAAGACCAGTATTTCTGGCAAAGAGATTGCACGCCGTATAGCAGTTAAAATCACACCGAGTTGCTGCCTCAGCGAGAAATGGCGAATAATCAATCTGTTAGACGACATCTGGATGCTTTTACCCGAGGTCGAATCATTGGGAAGTTGGAGGAAGGCCGCAGTGTGGCTGCAGAGTTCGGAATTGCTCACAGCATCGTTTCACGACTTTGGAGACAATTTCAAACTACAGGAACAGCTATCCGGGGGTTCAGTAGTGGTCGTCCACGAGGAACCACACCCGCAGATGACCAGTATATTGTCTTACAGGCCAGAAGAAACAGGCGGCAGACAGCGGGAGAAATCGCTAGACACACGACACAGGCGACTGGACGACCGATATCGCGTTTTACCGTGGACAGAAAACTGCACGGTGTGGTTTGTTTGCACGACGCCCTATACGGTGTGTACCTCTAACGCCTGCCCATCAGAGAAGGCGTTCTCTGTGGTGCCGGGAACACCGGAATTGGAGAGACAATGAATGGGGACGAATACTCTTTAAAGATGAGAGCAGATTCAGTCTGAATATCGATTCTCATCGCATACTCATCTGGAGAGAGCGGGGAAGCCGCAATCATCCCTCGAACATCATTGAAAGGGACAGGTATGGAGGTCGCGGTGTTCTCGTTTAGGGAGGCATCATGCTTGGTAGTCGTACAGACCTTCACATCTTCGACGCAGGTTCAGTCAACGGGACCCGTTATTGTAACGAAATTCTTCTTCCATATGTGCGTCTTTTTAGAGGCGCTATGGGTCCGTAATTCCTTTTCATGGACGACAATGCACCATGTCATCGCACAGTAGCTGCCGAACAGCTCTTAGAGATTGAGGATACTGAACGTATGGATTGGCCCGCACGATCTCCGGATCTCAATCCCATCGATCATGTATGGGATTTTCTAGGCAGACGCTTGGCAGCTCGTACCTTACCACCAGTAACGATTCGGGAGCTTCGATTGGCGCTGCAAGACGAATGGGCAGCAATGCCTCAACAACTCATTGACACCCTCATTCTCAGCATGGGCAGACGCTGTGAAACCTGCCTAGCAGTCGGGGGAGATCATATCCCCTACTAAAGACCGGATGTTTCTTGCTGGACACCCATCATAGGGATGTTTCGGCCTTCAGTCGCATTGCGCTCCATGCTACTTTTTCAATAAAGCTTCTTTTTATCCCTCTGATCAGGGCCGATCCTAGCAGGTGTGCAGAGTGTGCGCCGCACAAGGGCGGCCAAAGCAAGGGGCGGCCGCAGGCCGCATCATATAGTTCTTATAATCAAGCAAAATTTCTCACAAGATAACTTATAATAAGTAGAATAAATATGTTGAATTTTAAATGTTCAATTATCAAAGTAACTGCCGATTTCCCGACAGCATAGCATAGTTTAAGAAAAATAGAATGTTAGGGAACATGGTGTTGGTTCATTGTCCATTAATATCTACTCTTAAAACACATGCTTCATTTGGTTACAAAGTTTGTGACAGAACCGGTAATCAGGCATGGATACAGGGGAGGGGAAACGTCCCCTTCTGAAGCATGAAATGGTGCCGTCTAAAAGGAGCACTGAGGGCGGCCCCTAATGTTAACCCCCCCCCCCAAAAAAAAGCTTTTATAGACCTAAACAATGAAGACATATTTTATTTATTAAAAAAAGAAAAGCTATACTGATTAGATACTCTCGCAAACATTTCGAACAACAAACTAGATGTAACAAACTCTGTGTTTAACAATCGTGGATGCGTGGAGAGAAAGTGGAAAATTGCAACTCCCTTGAGAGGAACATATATGAATGACGAACTACGACAGTTTTTCTGATTAAAATCTTGAATGAACTGCCCGGTTTCAGATCAGGTAGGAGGACAGGGCCCTTGCCCCGGGAAGCAAATTTAAATGTAGCTCCAAAACGAAGATCCAAAAGGATGTCATGATCTCTTTGACGAAACTAAAGAAGGCTTAAAATTGCGTTTCTATGACTTTACTTTCGGAAAAATTCGCTGGTTGAACCATCGATCTTAAGGACCCAATTAAGTCTCTGATTCACCTCTTCCACCTTAACTTAATCAAACATAGCCTAAAAATGTTGGGCTCAAAAACCAAAACGTGTTTTCAGATGACAGCCCTTCTTATCATCAAACGTCATATAAAATTGCTTTGGCATTTTTCGAAATTTTTGCAGTGGAGGACCCCGAAATATATTCGCAAACATTACTACCAAAGACAGTCTCAATTAGCGTCTTTAGAGAAACCCCTAATTCCACCCGCTCTCACTTAACGTATTGAAAAACAAACTAAAATGGCGTTTTTCAAGCATCAGTTTCAAGAATTTTTGGGGAAAGACCCTGGATCCCCCTTCTCCAATGCAATCACTATACCTGAAAATTTCGTTTTTAGACGGTTCCGTGGAGCCACAGCTTCCTGCCTAAACTAGCCTGAAATTGACTTCAGTTTCAAAAACACAGTTCGTGAGGGCACACTGAACCCCCGCCCGCTCTTAGTTCCATCGTTATCAAACAATGCTTAAAATACGATTTGGGGACTTATATTTCTAAAGAATTCCGGAGGAGAACTGCCAGGCTTATGTAACTTTTCACGGCGCTAGGGCATATCCATCAACCGTCGAGGTGAGGTGTACAAAAGTCTCTAGTTATATTTTTCAGATATTATTGTTGAAAAATATCCGAAAGATCCGTAGAAGCTTCCCAATTTTGTTAACGTCACCAAAGATAATATAAAATTGCGAGTTTAGAAATATCCGCTTAAGAGTTCCAAAATCCTTCCTTCCCAAAAATAGCCTATAATGGATAACAATTTCGAAAAGTATTTTGGTTCGGAATATTTTAACGTTTCCCCTATTGTTTTCAAATCTACCCAAAAACGGGTTTTTGAAAAAATAGTGCCGAGAAATTACCAGCCTCCAGATCCCCTACCATCACCAAAGACAGCCTAAATTTGCGTTTTAAACTTATATTTCGAAAACTTTCGATGGGAGACGATTAAATCTCCCTCCCTCTTGCAACGTCAACAAAGGTAACCCAAAATTGTGGGTTTAAAATTTCAGTTTTGGAGATTTTTCGGGAAAAACGCCGATCCTTACTAAGCTACAGTCTTAAAAAATAGCTTCAAATTGATTTCAATTTTGAAAGAATTTTAGGAAAGAACTGCAACATTACTTTCACCTAAAGTCTCGAAAAAGTTCCTAAAATTGCAATATTTGACGTCAATTTTGAAAATTTCTGCATGCACCTTGACTATACTCGACTCTTTTGTCATTGCAACCAAACACAACTAAAGATTAACTAAAAATATTTTTCATACGCCAATTTCGATAATTTTCTTGGAGCAATCCTCCTCCCCTGACACCTCCCCCCCCCCCGCTTCCCCTTCCTCAGTCCCTGCTCTGATGTCACCGAAGAAAAACTATAAAATGCGAAAAGTAACGACGCATAAAAAACACAAATTTGCAGATGGTAATCTGTGAATTTGTGCTTTTTATACGTTGTTACTTTTCGTTTCCTTACAACAGCACAAAGGTATTTCTTTATCTTACCATAAAATGCATTTTTACGACTAGTAAATTTTGGTATCAATTACTTTCTTCAAAGACATAAATTGTAATTAAGGAGTTTCTTACAAAAAAAATTTTCTTCCTTTTCATAAGATCATTCTTCTGTCCCCCTCTCCCTTTTTTTAAATTCGAACTTGGCATAGAAATTTAAAGAAAGATTTATATAGACGTTAAAGATAAGTCAAAATATGCAAATTACTCTTGAGGGGGCGGCACATTAGGTCTTTGCACACGGGCGGCCGACACCCTAGGATCGGCCCTGCCTCTGATTTCTCTTTTAGTAAGTGTTGCTTACATTACACATGTCCTTACGTATTAGGGATATTACGGTATTGAATGTGTTGATTTGGAAAGCTTTTGTACAAAGTTATATTGAAAAAACCGTCTCGTCCTTAATTTTTGCACACCATTGTATATCCAAAGTATTTATGTGCAATAACAATCAGCGTTTTACGTAAAATGAACCATATTGCTTGGTTGATGACATGAAATTAAAGCATTAGGACTTTTAAAGTACTAATAATAGGGAAGTATCAACCTATCAAATATTCCAATTTTAACTATTGCACATTGTTGACAGGCTTACAAAACACAAAAATTCACCATGGCCGGATTTTCAAAACCAACGATTGATTTTTTATGAATTTTTTAAAGAGCGATGCGCAAAAAAGAGGTGTGGCCTAAAACGTCAGCAGCTGACGTCATTTCCCTGTTCCGATCAGAGCTCCATTTCCATGCCGTGTTGCGGCTACCAGGAGGTGAATAGCACTGTCTTTTTCAGCCTTTTTAAAGCCTTTAACCAGCATTTTTTCCATCATGGAGCTAGGATTCACGAAAGGTCAATCCAATAATCTTCCTCAAGTAAAGTCATTCATGGTGTTTGACTTTTTCGAAAGGAAGAGAGATTTAATGTCCTAGAAGTACGGGGAGTGAAACAACAAAGTTTCACCACTGTTATTCTTTAAAATTGTACGTACATATCCGTCTATGTTTTCAGTTCATATTATTCGCATTAGTTTTGTGTCGATGGTTTTTTTTATCTGAATATATAAATTACAATGTAAAAGCGCTATTCCAGTTCTCAGTTGGCGGCTTTTAATGAGGCGCGCATTTTGTAACAACCCTACTGCAAGTGATTCCAGTACTAAGTTTTAGAGCAGTTTTTGCATGAAAATTTTTCGCTTTGTTGGCGATAAAAGTTGATCTGCTTTTTTTTTTTTTTTTTTGTGGAAAATTGTTTTAAATCCATTAATACATGTTTATTATCCTTGCGTTTTAGTGCAACTAAGCAAAAAAAGGAAAAATATATTTTTTTGCTCTTTTGATAAAAATAATAAATTTGAAAATGGTGTTCATTTCATAAAATAAGTACATTTTTGCATGTGAGAAAGGTCTTGTATATATAGAAACGCTTCTGGTGATAAACTGAAAATGTATTTTTAAATTATCAATTTGTAATAGTTAAAATTTGAAGATAGTTTGAATGTTAAAACGAAAGTATTAATAGTTTTTGCATTGTTATTAAAATGCTAATAGTAATGCATCTATTACTTTCTATTTAAGTTTATTGTGCAGGGTTTAAATTCCTTTTTTTACTTGCATTTTTTTTTAAATATCTCATATGCTTATTAAACATTTATTTATGAACAGTTGTGAACATATATTTCAAACTGTATTTCTCACTTGACATAGTTTCTAATTAAAATGAAGTGCAAATTTTCATTTTCAAATTTTAATTAATAAACACACTTGAAAACACTTCTTTCGAAGATCCTGCTGGGACGGAACAATAACAAATCGCTTGTGAGGAGTTTTTTTAGATGTAGATACGCATCCAGGAACGAAGCAATACTTGTAATTGATTCTACTAGCCATGACTAAGAAAATCAAAAACAATCGCAGAATGCATTAAACCCTACAGACAGCAAAGGATTTTCACTAGCCTTTTATGCGCGCTGCTGTTAGATGGCTCTTGTTTTCCCGCGCCTTCCCCCAAAGATCGCCAAGCACTTCTTTGTCATAGCCAACCCCGCCACCTCGCAGCGCGGCAGTGACGTCAGTCAAAGGACTGATTTCGTTAACAAGCAAATGACGTCACTCGCGCGTGAACTTTAAAAAATTATTTAAAAAAAAAGTATTAGTCGTATCGTAAAAAATTTTTCGCAGATGATGTTCATGTATGTTACTCTATCATATAAAAATAAAATTAGAAAATCGAATACTTCCCTATTGCATTCAATTAATACCAAGTCATCGGCTTCCAATTAAGCTTTAGTTGAAATCACTAAAGGCAAACTTTTTTGTTGAACTCTGTTTCATTTAAAGAAATCTGAACAATCTTAAATAAACGTGTTCTTTTAACTATACAAAATGCAGTTCAAAAGTAAAAACATGAGGAAAAAAGAGAGTTATTTTAATTCGCAAACTCACCCATGTGAAGGGGAAAAGTCCAACAAAATAAGTATAATTAGTCGCGCATTCTAAATTCACCAAGATATGAGGCTAGTCATGGTAAATTTACGCTACAACAAATAAACAGAACTAAAGGAATAACTTTTATATACTGAAAAGAGTTAAGAACATCGGCTATAAAAAATTAAAAAAGGTGGACGATAAATAAAGCTTATGCTCGAATAGAGCAACTGGTTAGCTCGATTGGTTGTTTTGATGACGTCAGTCCTATTGAAACAATTGTTAAAATGTTATTTGTTAACACATATGAGAGAAAAATGGCAACAGAAAGAAATTAAAATCATTGCTTAGAATAAAAGAGAAACGAAGCTGTTTTTTTATTTATTTTATTTTTTAATATAATTCTGAAAAAAAAAAGGTTTAAAAATAGTTTTATGATTTAAATATCAGAATAAAAAAGAAATGAAGCTAATTAAAAAAAATAAAATTAATTTGAATTTTGACATCTTGAATTCCAATTATGTTTTTCGCAATCACGAGTGTGTGTGTGTGTGTATGTAGGCGTGTGTGAGGGGTATGTGTGTTTGCGTGTGGGGGGTATGTGCATGTGTGTAGGCATGTGTGTTTGTGTCTGCGTGCAGGTATGAGTGTGTGGGTAGTTGTGTGTATGAGTGTTTGTGTGTGGGGGGATGTGTATGTGTGTGTAGGCATATGTGTTTGTGTCTGTGTGCAGGTATGAGTGTGTGGGTGGTTGTGTGTATGAGTGTTTGTGTGTGTATGTGTGTGTAGGCATATGTGTTTGTGTCTGTGTGCAGGTATGAGTGTGTGGGTAGTTGTGTGTATGAGTGTTTTTGTGTGGGGGGGAATGTGTATGTGTGTGTAGGCATATGTGTTTGTGTCTGTGTGCTGGCATGAGTGTGTGGGTAGTTGTGTGTAGGTGTGTGTGAGTGTAGGTGTCTGTATGTGTGTGTATGTGTTTGAGTGTGTGTATGTGTTTGTGTATGTGTGTAGGTTTGTGTATGTGTGTGTGTGTACGTGCATGTATGTATGCGTGTAAGTGTAGGATATTGACGCAATCTGGAGACTTTGCTCGCGATAGGAGCAGCATCGTGAGGCGGCCTATCGACGGTGGTGCTGCAGAGGGTGCTGGTGGGAAAATAAAATCAAAGCACATCAAAACAGCCAAATGAAAGCAATAAGCAATCGTGATTGCTCAAAAAAAAAAAAAATCTTAACGAAAAAGTTGTTTTAAGATTTGGAGAACAGCCAAAAAACTGCGCTCTTAAAACGATTATTAGAATTTTATTTTCTAATCCATATGTAAAATGGCAACAGGAAAGAAATAAAAATTCCTGAGAACGTGATGTTAATTGACGTTTTAATTAATATCTCCTCTAATTGAAGTTGTACAATTACGAGATTTATTTTATTGTTTTCGCTGGAAAATTTGAACCGATCGGTACCTCGTTTGACTCTCGACTCAGCGATTCTTGAGAAGATCGAGCCTCAGACGGATGCGAACAGACTTTAATAGTATGGATAATGAAAATGTTAATAAGTGTAGTGATTCTTTTCTTTATTATTTTATGTATTATTTAAAATAATAAAAAAATGAATTACTATGCATTTGCAAAACACAAATGGGTAGGAAAAGGGCGACTGGAAAATGAAGCACAAGAAACGGAAAGAAGTAGAAAGAAAGTTAGCGGCTTTTGCCTGTAAAAACCTTTAATAGTAAAGTCATAAAAGCATCAGTTTACAATTATTTTTTCTTAGGTTTTTTATCTTTTTTTCCATTTTTCTCAACCATTTATCAAACTTCTTGAACTGACCTTTGTTTTCGTTGAATTTGCATTGACCATTTGACCATTTTGCAGAAAAAAAAATACAAGAAAAAAAATCAATATTACAATTAATACATCAACACTTACGAACGCAGAGTATTACCTTTGAAATGCCAAATTCCTAAGGCTTTATGCTAGCTAATATTTTTCTAGAAATGTCTCTAAATGTCTTTCAATTTCAATTCAAAGCTTAAAGTTACATTTTTGCCCTACTGTTCCTTACTAATATGCGTTTATGTAAACTTGCTTCTGTTGTTTGTTTAACATTGAAGATAGGTACTTATACGAAATGTTAACCTAAACAAGATTTATTTTCCTTCTCTTTTTAGTATGGTTTGCAAATTGATGATTTGTTTCGAGATTTGGGAGATGGCTTGAGACTGATGAAGCTCTTGGAAGCTTTAACAGGAGAAAAGTTAGGGAAACCTGCGAAAGGCAATGCACGAATCAACAAGATAGAGAATGTCAGCAGATGTCTTGTTTTCTTGCACAGTAAAAAGGTAAAATAACTTTTATCAGTAATGAAATTCTTAATTTACATATTAACTGGAAAAGGGTTCAAAAGCGTATTAAACATATGAAATATGGATTTATGTTGAGTCGTTCGTGGGAAACTCATACATAGATCGTAGGTTTAAAGTAGCGACACGTCCACCGGGGCTAAGCTACTTTCATATCCTATGTCTGCTATGACGAAGTAGCGTGTTTTGCTTCTTGATTGTGTTGTTTCGTGTTTCTTGATTTTGGGTAAACATAAAGTTAATAAGAAACTACAATCAAGAAGCAAAACACGCTACTTCGTCATAGTAGACACAGGAAGATAACATCGTTTAGCCCTAAGATGGCGGACATGTCGCTACTTATTCTACGATTCATTGCTTTAGTTCGTCGAACTTTAAACTGATTTATTTCTAAAAGTCTGCATTTTATTAGTACATTATATGAAAAATGAAACATTCGAACTCATGCCGCCCGCCCTGTCTACACTGTTAAAAAAATTTCCTGAAAATAACGGATAAAGTACCGGCAGCAAAGTTGCCGTAAATATTACGTTTCCGTTAAATTATTTTCCGTGACTTAACAGAAGTTCCATTTCTCATTTCTCCGTTTAGTTCTGTTCTTCCATTTATAAATTTTCCGTGATTTAACGAAAATTCCATTCCTCTTCTTTCCGTTAATCTATTTTTCCGTTTTTAAATTTTCCGTTCATCTATTTTTCCGTTTTTATATTTTCTGTGTCTTTACAGAACTTTCGGTTCTTGATTTTTCGTTGCGCTATTTTTTCGTTTCTCATTTTCACATATTTTACTGAAATTTCATTCTCGTTTTTCTATCCTATGCTTAAAATGATATATATAGAAAAATAGTTAACTATTCAAAAACTATTATTGTTTTAATTTGTATTTATTACTCATATATTTTAAGTGAAATTTTTGCTTGATAACTTACCTTTCAAGGCATCTATCTCGAAATTTGCACCTTCAGATGAATAAAAATAATCGAAAAGTACCAGCAAGGAAATTAGTGGATTTAAATATAACACCAATTTTTGATGCTGATACTGTTCGATATTTCCTTCCACATCTCCTCGTACATATTCTGGCGTGGCATGGAAAAGCATACATGAAAAACAGAATATTTTTATTTGCAGAATGAGTCAAATAAAATATCATCAAAAACCGGTTGACTTTATCATGGAATAATATACCTGATGGAGAGTACCGCATACCAATTTACTGTGTTTAAAAACAGAATCATTGACATACACGTGAAGACTTTTTTGCTCAGATGATGTATATCCCCCCCCCTCGGTGATTTCCGCATTTTTCACTCATTGGAATAGCAACATAGATTTTTAGTGCATAAGCATTATACTTAGGCTAAACATATCAATCAGTTCGTTTTATCCGAAATGTTTTTACAAGAAACTTGCAATAATCTCAAATAAGTTGTTGGATGAGATCCTAAGGAAATAAATTAAATAATTTATATTTTTTATTATAAATGAAATCCCGAAAGGAGTAATGAATGTTTCCAGATTTCTAAGTAGTCAAGAAAACTTATTCTTGTCAAAATTGTAATTGTATTTTCAAAGATTAACAATCTACTATGCCTTTTCGCAAAAAATATAACAGCAAGAAATACTTTTATTTAGAGATTCTAAATGTTTACCTTCAATCTGTCAAAAAAAAAAAAAAAAAAAAGAGTGATTTTTTCTGTCTTGCTCGCATACCACGATATTCTCCGGTTGATACGAAATGTTGGCCATTTAACTTTTTAATGACTTTCAAGAATACAACGCGTTAGAGCAAAAACAGTAACTTTATAATAGTTCAATAAATTCTAAATCAGCTACCATCGGAATTCTATCAAATGCACATTAACAAGAAAAATACATTTGTATATTAACATGTACAAAGATATTCAACAATACTTACATGTGACCAGCGGTGCTAAATTTAAGTGTCTCCATTGCATCTGGACACAAGTAATCCAAAAGCCTTTATTTTAAATGGATAACACGAGATCCTAAAACTATTCTCACCGCTAGAACACACAATATGACTAACGAAAAGAATTGTCGTCGAAGACGACGGACGTCGTCTAACGAATAGAATTTCGAAGTATTGAGCAAAATAATACACCGCAATAATATTCTAATACTGACTCAGTAAAACCCACATCAAATCACCAAGGCGATCAAAACACATCTGCCTGTCTGAAAATGGCGCAAACATTTTTCCAAACTTAGAAGTCCAAAGGCGTAAAAACAGTTTCGACATAGCACTAGTATATTACTTTCCAGACATGAAATAGCAAGCTAGCGGTTTTGTCTACGGCATCTGAGTTGTTATTCTAAATAAGCTTTTAATTAACAACATGTAACAGTGCGATTTAATAAGCACTATCAAAAAGGGATGTTTATCATAACTTGAAGTCTAATCAGAATACTAACAAAGTACAGCACAACGGCAACCCTAGAAATGGAAAAATTCTGTTTTCATCCCTTCCTTTCGTGATATTTCTGTTGTTGGAAGGAAAAAATACGTTTTGAAGCATTACGGAAATATTCTGTTAAAATCAGTCAGAAAACTACCTGAACTTTCAGGGTTTTTTTAACAGTGTAGTGGTCAGAGGAAGTTGACTGCGATGGGAGGCTCCGGGTTCGAATCCCGGCTCAGGCATGGATGTACTTTCTCTCTCCCGTCGTTGTCCTTCCTTTGTGCGAATGTGTTGTTGTGCTGTGAATGGTTGCCTACCCTATAAACGGGTCCTCATGGCTCGTGTGTACTATGGAAGTCGGGCTTCCCACCAAATTACAATACAGTTGGGAAAGTGAAGCAGCGCACCCCAAAATGCCAGCCTAGCTGGCACAAGACAACAACAACATTGGAACTCATTTATTTATTATTACTTTTAAAGGAAAGGTCGAAATGCCCATAAAACTGCAATGCTAAAAGTTATTATGTTTAAACATTTAAAATGTTAAGTCAATTTATATTGTCATGTTACATAAATTAGTATTTTTGGAGTATTAATGATGGGAAATTCTTTGTTTTCACATTTGTGTTAAAAAAGATATTATTAAATAAACGAATGAAAACTAACTTATAAGGGATGGAAAGCAGAAAAGATAATTGTGAATGATTAATATTTTATACTATGTTGAGTGTATTGAAACTTAGTTAAACAGAAATGTTATTTTTCATAAGCATTCCTACTCTTTTACGATTCAGAGTAGTATAATTTAGATGCTATGTAGATAGCTCAGCAAGGAAGGTAAACCTTACTTTGAAATTTAATTTCTTTACAAAGTTGACATCAATTACAAAGGTACTTTCCGCATGTAGAAAGCACAAGGTTATGGTTAAGAAAGTTCTTTACTCTGCTTTCTGCGAAACTTTAGTCTCGTGTCTTAAACTTAACAGTTCTAGATTCGTTCTGCTTTTCATGAAATGTGACATAAGTCAAGCATTCATTGCGAGTCTTCTCGCAATGAAGTAGGGTTTGAATCCCGTATTCTGACCAAGAAATGAATGTTTATAACGTTTTGTAAGATTTTCATGTATGGCTTGTTTAAATTTACTATGTGAAAATCATTGGACATTTTTCTATTTTAATTTGCTAAAGTTTGTCGAGTCTACAGCAAATATAATGTTGGGGTTATAGCTTGACCATGGAGAAATGGCGGATGAACTGGAAGCGGAAACATCGTTTGTATCATTTTTAATAGGCAGAAACAGCGAGAACGCGCTGAGTGATAAAAAGCGCGTTCTGGTTGATTCTATGTATATTGCAAAATAATAACACACAACCTATTACAAATGATGTTTCCACTTCTAGCTCAGCCGCCATCTCTCCCTAGTTAAGCTTTACCTCTCCACTCCACTTACGTTACAAAAAATTACCTCACCAATTAAGATGAATAATTGTTTTTGGCATTCTATATTAGAAATCATATACAACCGTTTTTAATGTTAAAAGGAAATTTTTTTGATAACGGCATTGACTTGAAGAGACGGTAAACGTTTATCAAATTCGCATTCAAGGAAGAAACGCATCTGATTGAAGGGGTGATTAAATATGCATAAAACAAATTCATATTTAGCGTATTTACGCTAACGAGAAGTATAGCAGTTATTAACGAGTTATTGCCATTGTGAAAATTAATGGAATCAAGCCATTTTTTAACGAAATCATCTTTATTTACATCATTTAAATATAAAATCAAAATCACCACTTAGTGTGCCACCCCCCCCCCCCCCCCGTTTTTTTGTCCAGCACCATTTTCACTCTACTGGGCATCAAGTAGTCATCAAACAGTCAACTAGAGTTTTGCACTTTTCTTTGAATTCTTGATCTCTAAAGGGTCATTCCACGGAAAATGGTCATTTTGTCCCGCTCGTGACGCCTCATATATTTCATTAAAAACTATACTTTAAAATATTAATGAAAAAAAAAATTTCTGCCTAACAAATTACAAATTTATGTGTCATTTCTTAAGCAAAACATTTATTCATTACCCTTTAAAGTTATTACTTTTTAATGAAATATATGAACCGACACGTGCGAGACAAAGGGTTGACTCTTTCGTGGAATGGTACTAAACCATGTTTTTATCAAAGCACAAATCAATTTTTTCTTTTGTTGTGCAATCAGATTTTCACTCAATGTCACAATGGCCTGCCTCTTCCGTAGAGAAATATCCATGGCTAACAAAAGCATAAGTGACCGGATTAAGAAAAGACAAAAATATGTAGAAATTTATAACACTTAAACAAAACAAAATATTTAGGACAAAAAAAAAAAAAAAAAAAACGTGAGATTATAGCCCCTAATCAACTGGTAGGCTAAACAGCTGTTATAAACAAAGATTGAACAACCTAAAAAATTCGAAAATTAAAAATTCCCTAATTGATTCCATTAATTCGCACAAGGGTGTATTAGATAATTAGTATTTGTATTAAGGAAAGGCAAAGTTGTCTTCACGCAAAATTATCAATTGCCATAATACAATTTTGAGTGAACGTTGGTGTTTTGTTAACATTTTTACGCAACGTCATATGTGTCGTCAACGTCATATGTATGTTTTACTCAACGTCGTAAAATAAAAATGATTTCAGATGGTTTTTCCTCCCATTTTTCAAACAGATGAGACTGGAAAACATTTCCTCAGAGGACATTGTGGATGGAAAACCGCACTTAATACTGGGACTACTATGGACAATCATTTTGCGCTGTGAGATATGGCAAAACCAAAACTCAGTCAATGTAAGTGTTAAAACTAAATTTTAATATAAAACATATTTTCAAAGAATTTTCCGTTGTTTAAAACACTAAAAGTAATTCATCCAAACGTACTAACCCACACCAAGCTCAAATTATTCTACGTTGGGAAACAGGAGATTGAAGGGAGATAATGCAGCAAAAATCCCTGGGAGAACGCAAAAACATCAAAATAATATCAAGCTTCAATAAAATTTAGGGAAAAGGGAAAGGCACATAATGAGTAGAACATGCTGTTTTTCTTCAGTTACAAAAAGTTCAGTGCACTTTATGTATTTCATAACTTTTTTCACATCAAACTAGATATTTTCTGAATTGAGTACTAAGTTATATATTTTTTAAGTAACAGTTTTCATTTCCATCAGAAAAGCGCAAGGTGTCCCACGCTTGATAATTATTTTAAAAATATAAGTTTAGTATTTGCAATTTTTTTTCAAGATAACACTGTAAAAAATTAATAGTAGGAAACAAAATTTTATGCACAAAAATTTGCAGTTGCATTTGTTTTGGAGAATTTTTTGTTAGAACTGAGAAGTTTAAAACCGATGTGCAAACGTGTGCCCCACACGTGACAGCAATACTTCATTTAAAAATAACTATTAAAAAACATATTGGAGATTTTTTTTGCTTTACTAATCACACATAAAGAACATACTTTTACCAGGTCAGCAAATTTTTCACTTTTAGACATAAATAATTTATGCACAGCAATACCTCCTATAAAAGATACCTCTATTATTAAGGGGACTTTTTTTCTAGTCCCAACCTCTTTGAATAGGGACCTCCATGTATTTGCCTAGCATAAAAAGACACTTCGGTTTAAGAGACAATCACAGAAAAAAAAAACTAAAACTAATGTATAAATGCATAAAAATGTTAAGTTTATTATAATTCAAGGTTCACTTTCTGTGCACAAATTAACTGGTAAAAGTTTAGTCTTGACTCTTGACATTAAAATGCAAAGAAACAAATACGTGCTCCAAAATTCTTAACATTAATTCTTTAGCAATTTATTTATATGGGCTCAGCTCCACCATCAGATAGTGCGCCGCCAATGACAAGATATTAGTAAAAAACTTGAAATGTGATCACGCCGTTATTTACGTTGTATAACACTGTTAATTACATGATATCAAACAAATCTAGTAGTAAATAACTTCAAAATAACTGATAAACTTTGGCGCTACTTAATTTTTGATTAAATTTTAATTAAAAAATTTGTTTTCAATTTGAATAATTCTGATTTTTTCTTTTTTTCGTATCTATATGAACCATTTTCAACATTTAATCTTACATATTAATAGTTGACGATTGACGTTCATTATGAAATTACGTTTACCGAGTGCCCGCTGAAGTCCGCTGCCTCCCCAAATATTTTCGGAACGGCACGAGCTATAGTCGTAAAAAAGTGGGGTATGGGTGTAGTCAAGTTGCATTGCGTAACATAATAAAGCCATTTGCAGCGCCACAAAATTCGGAGTAAGCATTATAATCTCACATACGGTACGAAATGCGGAAAAAAGTCAACAGCAAAGTTATTCAGAGCTATCAAATTAAGGAAGAAAAGATATCTTCCGAACTATAATGTTAAAAATAGAAGGTGTCATATGCATTCCGAGAAAATGCAATCTCTCCACGAACATTAATTGAACTTTCGAACCGTATTACGTATGTTTATGCCAGCGTATCGCCTGCCACTTTGTACAATGTACAGTGGGAAGTGCTGTTCCGTTTCTATATGTGTATTGGTGCTGAAATACACCATTTTGAGCATTGCAGATAGATGAGGCTCATTTCCGGCAAGTGCAGTTTTGTTCAACGCGATCAAACAAAGGTGCATTTTAAGCTCACTCTATTGAACATTATTTTGCGGAAATAGTCTTTTCTTTCTTAATTTGATGTTGTTGAAGACTTTTGCAGTCAACTTTTTTCCCGTATCTCGTACCGTTTCTGAGATAAGAACGTTACCTCCAAATTTCGCCAAAAGATGGCGCTGCAATCCTACTAGCAAAATTTCTTGCATCAATCTTGACAGATCTTGATATTATACTGACGGCGTCAATATTGACGTGTTTCATACTGCATAAAGCTTGCATAAAGATTAAAAAGCAATATTACAATAACAACACGTATGCAACATTGCATTCATCTTAAAATATCAATATTGATATTACCTTACAATAACAACATTGCATACATGTTGACGCCGTCAAGATGTATTGATTTCATGCTGTCGCCGTCAAGGTAATTAGTACACAATAGAACAGGTGGACCTTCGTTGATACTTGCGCATGCGCACAGTTCTTTCTACCCAGCGACCCTCGCATTGCTGGCACATCTTCCTCCTTCGACCTACGATTCAGTCGGTTCAGAGGAGCTGCACGTGGCGTTGGCGTTGCGTTCTTTAGGCTTCGTTAAGTTAGTTGCTTAGTTATTAGTGTGGAATAGTATTGTTTTAGGAATAACTTATGAATGACTGATAACTGCATTTGTTTATTAATATAGTACTAAACAAGTCATATCGCAGACGATGTGCGATCAATGTTAGAAATGGCCGAAAATAACTTTTTTCGTCCCTAGACTTTGAAACAAAGGACATGAAGCCCAGAATTTCGTATTATCACTTCAATCTCATGAGTAAGATTAATTTTATTCAATGGTTATTTATGTCATTCTTTAAGATAAATTCATGTGTTTTGTCCATGGGATATTTTCAATGCTGACATCCATTTGGAAATGTACTTTATTGTATTTATTTACTTATTTATTATTTTGCTTTCTTTACTCTTAAATGTGTTATAAAAACTTCCGCAATTATTCCTAACTAGGCATTTTATGTCTTTATAATACAATTAGAAGCATGAATTTAAAAAATAAGTCAAGTATTACGCAAAACGAAGAAACTTTCATTTTTTAAATTAAATTGCGAGTACTATTAATACCTTTATATGAATTTCCGATCAGATGTCAGCTTTAAGGAAATATTCTTAGGCTGGAAAACTATCTTGAAGAATAACAGAAATAATTAAAGAATGAAATTTAATTCTCGAGTTTAAAGTGAAAATAATAAAATAAATAAATAGATAAAACACCTTGCAAACGTGCTGATTTCATACTGTCATGTCAATGTATCCTGACATTTTCCTGTCATATCAATACGTAAGCAATATTACAAAAGCAAGATCATCTTGCCTAGACCTTGATTTCATACTGTCATGACAACATCTTGATATTATCCTGTCATATCAATACGTATGCAAGATTACAAAAGCAAGATCATCTTGCCTAGACCTTGATTTCATGCTGTCATGACAACATCTTGATATTATCCTGTCATATCAATACGTATGCAATATTACAAAAGCAGCCTACCTTGATATTTTCCTGATATTATGCTGCATACACCTTGTCAGTCAATATTGTGGCAGCCTGCTGACAGCATAAATGGAGTAACATAACAACATTGAGGCAGCATTAATGCAAGATGATTTTTCTTGCATGTCAACCTTTATGCAATACTGAGGCAAGATATTTTGCTTACTGGGAAGTGGCGTCCTTGTGCAGCGCATGGCAACATTGCTATTTTTAGGTCCTGCTTTACGACTATAACGCTTACCGTTCAGAAGTTAGTGGGGTGGGAACGAACTTTAGCGAACACCCTGTATTTAGGAACACTGAGTTAAGTACACACGGCATGCACCAATTCATATACCTCCTAAGAAGAGACACCTCTGTTGAAATACCTCTTAAAATGTTCGATCCCCTTAGTATCTCTTATTGACACGTTCTTGTGTGCAAAAATATCAGTATGAAGTTAGTCTAATTGTTCCACACTTGGCGGTGGAATCAGTTTCTCTCGTTCACTTTCAGTTTAATACTACTGTGTCAAAATTAAACTGGAAATAGAAGAAAATGAATAAATGAGAATATTGTTGCGACATGTAAACTTGAAAAATATATTGCACACACGTATTTTGGGGGGCCGCAAACAAGTTTTTTTTTTCAACGTGTAAAAGTTTTGTAATTTGAAAGCCAAGCAGCAGTTCCCTTCTCTCACATTCAGTTTACGCACAGGCGTGAATAGAACAAAATATTAATAAAATTCTCATATCGTAATCAGTTACATTAAAAATAAATAAAATTTTATAAAACAAACTGCAGCACATAATCGGATCTTCGTAGTTGGGAGGAAACGCGGTTTAAATGCAGTTGCGTTGTTTATATTAAGTAAAAATAACGTAAATTTATGTTCAATTGGTTTCAAGCAGCTTTTTTTAATTTAAAAGAAAAGTCATAATTAAGCAGGTATAAGAAATCTAAACTGGTCTTTTTCGACCTAGCAAACTATCTAACCTAATAAATTTCAATGGCAGTCTCCGCTATGAACCCTTACCTACAGTGGTGGTAAAAAAAAAAATTGCATCACACTCGCATTTTCACAACAATGGGATTATGTGAGAA
The DNA here is from genome assembly GCF_026930045.1 of Uloborus diversus. Lineage (NCBI taxonomy): Eukaryota > Metazoa > Arthropoda > Arachnida > Araneae > Uloboridae > Uloborus > Uloborus diversus. The sequence goes on from NC_072733.1 coordinate 173,390,650, forward strand.
ATTTTGATCGACCGATTAACGATGAATGTATGTGAAATTCTGCAAAACTTATGAAATAAACATTTAACAGCAGGAATCCGATAATTGTTTACGTAGATTGGGGCTGTTTCCGGGCCAAGGCAAACTGCTGACCCCACGCTCATTTTTCCATTTCTGAACCTGCGTGTGAGTTTTTATTTTCAATTTAAGTCTAATGGCAGGATAAAGGTTTTTAAATTGTTACTTACCAGTTTTGCCCTATGGCACGGAGCAGAATCATCCTGGAAAATGAAGTTTGGAACTGAAGTAAAGTGATCCTGGATAGAAGGAAGCAATTTCTCCTCCAAAATGCCAATATACACCTGAACGTTGACTGTTCCTTGCACAAAGTGAAGCTCACTAACTCCTTGATCAGAAATACATCCCCAAATCATCTGGGATACGGGATGCTTGACTGTGTGTTGAATGCAGTCGGGATGATATTCCTCTCCTTTGCGGCGCGGGTGATGCATTTTTTTTACCACCTCTGTAGTTGGCACTCCTGTCGAACGCACTCTTAAACAACAAATGTTTTGTTTTCTTTGATACATTTATATGTTATTTAATTTACAGTAATATGTCCTTTTTTTGTCTTTGATATATTTATATATTATTAAACTTACAGTAATGTGTCCTCTCTTTATTTCGTAAGTTTTAGTGTATTATTAAAACACTCTGAAATGGAATCCTGTTTTACAGAATTTAAATCAGACAACGCAGGAAGTTCAGCCTGACAATCAGCAATATTTGCCAGTTCAAAAGATCGCTAAAGATTCTTTGTTATTATGGTGTCAGACTAAAACAAATGGGTATGTGAAAATGTTTAACATTCTAATATACTCCTCAAAACTATACATTTTAACTCATTTCGAATTATTCTTTCAATGATACAGTATAAGGTGTATGTAACGAGTGCGCTAAAAAACGAGACGAGAAGGTCGTTAATGAGAAATTTGAAAGGACCCACCATTTAGCTGGTAACAGAGTAAATTTTCATGTCAAGTTCTTAAATAGGTAACACTCGTTATAAAAACAATTTTTTCAGGCGTGTCCAAAGCACAGCTTGACTACTATTTTCCACAAAAAATGCAAACGCGACTAATTTTATTTTCCATTGGTTTCATATTATATATAACTAGCTGCACCCGCACGGCGATGCCCGTGCTACGAATTTAAAGGAAGTCAGTTGTATAAAAAAAAATCCACGCCTCCCCCCTTCTGATGCGAAATAAAGTTGAAGAAATAAGGAATATAAAACCCAATAGAAAAATCCCACAAAATCAAATTATGTTCCTTAATATCGAAAAAAAAAGCATCCAAAATTAGCTCGCTAACCACGACAGTCCCACAGTAGTAAAGCCGACCACGCGTCTGAGCCGCGCGGCATGGTTCCTCGCAGCTATCGACACTGTCGGCCAGTGCCCTCTCGATGAGTTAACTTACCCCCTATCTATTAGGAGTTCATAGAACTAAACTTACCCCGCCATCTACTATAAATTCATTGAACTAAACAATTAAACATATAATTTGCAATTACAAATATTTCAGTCAATCTGATTTTTTCAAAAAAAAAAAAAGCCTATAGCCTCCCTCAATAAATGGATTATTAAACACTAAAAGAATTTTAAATTCGAACCAGTAGTTCCTGAGATTTGCGCGTTCAAACAAGCAATCGAATTCTTCAGCTTTATATTATTAGTATAGATACTAAAAAGCTCTCTTCTTGAACTAGAGAACAAACGATTGAAGAGTTTCAGCAGTTTTTTAAAAATCAATAAATTGGGTTTTGAATAAGAAGAGTGGGGGCGCAGTGAGCTTACATTTTTTGAAGGGAGGAGCTTCCTTGATTACCAAGTTAAGCTCCGAATTTTACCGAATGATAAAATACAAGGGACCAAAGTAAGTTTACTTCCCCATTAATCTCGTATTATGAAAAAAAAAAAGCTAAACTGTGGAAGTGGACCTGACTGGTGGAGCCATCTGTCAATGATTAAGCCAGTTGTGATCATTCTGTGTTACGAGTAATGATGATCGTTTACTAGGTGCCCCTTTATAAATGACCTTCAGTTTCATGGCTTTGAAAAGGGGGAAATACCGCAAAAAGGCAACTTTCCTGCACTTTCAGAAACAAAACAAAACATAACATAACTTTTGCAATCAGGTTTTGAAGAAAGGTACACGTATACTAATTCAATGAAGGATTAAAAAATGAAACAATTGAAAAACTTTTGAAATAGCAGTGAGAATAGTCATTCTAAACCTCATTTTTTGCAATGTTTATTCATTAGTTATTTGTTTGTATTCCAGTTTTATATTAGAAAAAACGTCCCAACTCTTAGAAGCTTGTACTTCAAACAAGCTAGTTGTGAGGTTAATTCAAGTTCACGGATGGCTTATTATGTTTTTTTAATGTGTTTTCACATTTTCCAAAACAAGATGTAACGAAACAAGTTTGAAGCAAAATGTGATAATATGTACTTTTAAAATCATATGCCAAATGACTGATAACAAACTCATTCGATGTTCATGCAAAATTATTTTTGAGCCTGTCTTTAAAAAAAAAAAAAATAGTTTGCTGCCGACTTTTAACAGGCGATGTACTATTTTGCAGCTATCCAACAGTGAAAGTCAAAGATTTTCATCGAAGCTGGCGAGATGGTTTAGCATTCAACGCTCTCATTCATTCTCATGTTCCTTCATTGGTGAATTTTCACGATCTCAAACCACATGAACACATCATTAATTTAGAAAACGCTTTCTCAACTGCGTCAAAACATATTGGTGTGCCAAGACTTTTGGATCCAGAAGGTAAGTTTAAAAAAAAAATTAAGTAGTGATTCCGAACTTCTAAAGAATCTTTTACTAATAACTTTCGAGAAACAAAATATTAATCAATAATAAAATAAACATTTGTATTGCTGTGGAAAAAAGTAACTAATTTATTAAAATACAAGATGCATTTTAAGAATTTGATGTTCAGTACTAAACGTCGAATACGTATTTAATTTTCTAAGTCTTCTTTAAGATAAAAAGAATGAAATAAAACTTTTTAAATAAAAAATAGAATCGACTTCAAAACGGCAGCTGGAAATTGCTCTAAAAAGTAAAAATAATTTCATTCTTTGAACAGCATCTATACTACTTTGTAAGCATAATTTTTGAAATCGGCGCAAAAATGATAGGAAAAATGATGTGTAACCATTTTGCGTTTACATTTTTCATGAAAACCAATCAAAATTCGAACGAAACATTTAAATCGATATACAAATATGTTGTTATCAATGTAATGTATGCGAATTCAATTGAAGAACCTGGGTCCATTAAGATTTACATCTGTAATAGAATTATGGATAAGTATGATTTTATTTACTGTTTTTGAGCCGACTTCAAAAATTATGTTTACAAAGTAGTATAAACAATATAGTATGTTCAAAGAATGGAATTATGTTTACTTTTTAGATCAACTTCCAGCTGCCGTTTTGAAGTCGGTTCTATTTTTTATTTAAAAATTTTATTTCACTCTTTTTAGCGTAAATGCATTGCAAAATTAGTATGTCACCATCACGAAACTTTACCCTATTTTTCTTATAAATCCTTATTATTAAAAATTTTAAATGACCTGCACTAAAAACTAATCTTAATCACAAATACCAAAGACAGAGGTCTACACACAAGAGACAGACAGGTTTGAAACTCATTCATCGCGAGTTTTTTATATTTTTTTGTAATGCCTAACTCAGCAGCAAAAAATTTGTGAGTGAGCAACAAATCACCCCCGCTTTCCCACCCTAAGGGTAAGAATTTATTTTTCCAAATTTGTGTGGGACCAACTTCAGGGTATAATACTCTTTCCAGTAAAAAAGGAATAATCAAAATCGGACTATTCTGTAAAAAGTTATGCGTGGTCATACATAAAAAAAAAATTAACAATGTGTGAGTGAACAACAAATCACCCCTATTTTCCCACCCCCAGGGTAGGATTTTTTTTCCAAATTTATGTGAGACCAAATTCAGGGTATAATCTTTCCAATAAAAAAGAATTATCAAAATCGGACTACTCTGTAAAAAGTTATGCTTGGTCTCATATATATATATATATATATATATATATATATATATATATATATATATATACGGGTTGATTTGAGAATTTGAGAACCTCCTCCGTTTTTCTGAAGGTTAAAAAACAGAATAAATCGGTTTTTTTTCGGCAAAACACACAAAATGTGATTTCTCTCTCTCTTTTTTTTTTTTCTCTGAAAGCGGTGAAAGAATTCTTTAAAATGATGCCTTATTTAAGAATTTCGATAAAATATTGAGGGATTGATGCGTTATCACAAAAAAAAATCACCCATTTGAAAAATAATACACTATGTGATTTTGTTTTTTTTTAATTAAAAGACAACTGTTGCGAAGTTATGTAACTACTACTCCGAAATAAAAAATTGAATGAATGTTCAAGTATTGTTAGAAACTGAATATATTTACAAGATGTACGTACTATTACCGTTATTTCTCATCTAATTTTCATTTCAGTAAACACTGAACTAGCACATTTTTACATTTTCAATTAATTTCTATCAACTTTTCAAGGCATTGAAACATACTTATAACACTCTTAAGTCTAACATTTTTAAAAACTTGTTGCAGATGTGGATACTGATAATCCCGATGAAAAATCGATTTTAATTTATGTTTCAACTCTGTCTAAGGGATTAGCAAGCGTTCGAAAAGGAGTGACTGCTGGTAAACGAATCTCAAACGTAAGCCAGTTTTGTTTTGTTTTTTTTTTGGTAATATTTTCCATTCTTACTTCCTACAAAACGTAGCGTTATTAATAAGATGGTGTTATTTTTATTTTCAGGTTGTTATGAAAATAATTGAAAATGACAAGCTTAAAACTAATTTTAGCAAAGAAGCCAGAAATCTGGTCGAGTGGGTTAATAAAAAAGTGAACGAATTTTCTAGTCTACCTCCGCTTCAATCACTGAAAGAAATCCAAGAAGAAATATCTAATTTCAAAGATTATAGAATAAAAGAAAAACCGAAAAGGTTTGTAATGTTTCATGGACTGTCCGTGGGTTTTTCAGATGCAGAAGCTCAAGAGTTCATGTCGTATGATTATGTGGCACGTAAGAGATCTCTTGAGTATTTGTTTGGATTTGAATACTCTCGGCAAAATTTAATTCTTAGTGCAGCTACGCACTAAAGAGAGCCCAGGTGCCTCCACCAGGAGGGGAACTGAGAATTAAAATTCTCGTTGTTATGATAATCCGCCGGTAGAGAAGTCACATGAAAAAACGGCTGCCACTTTTTCGCCAGGCCGGCGAATGGTGAAAAAAAATTACGCAGACCCAATACAAACAAACAAACAACTTTTTCCATACGTTAATATTTTTGTTTCAACCGCGTTCATTTCATAATGTGTGATTGTTGGTTTTTTTTATATATATTTTTTATTTTTATTCTTTTTGTACGTGAAAAAAAATGGCTAAATATTTCACCATCTTAGTTTAGGGCGTAATGTAAAAGTTAATCTGAGCGCTATAACCCAGTTGGTTTCAGGGAATTAAATAAAAGGACATGAATTTATAGTAATGGTTTTAAATAAAATGTAAAAACATGCAGGTACAATGAGCTACATTAAAAGTACAATAATAAATATATACTACTTTGAATGCCCAGATATAAGCACTCAAACGTAACGCACCTGCTGTGTCATTTTTTTTTTTGTTACAGAGTGTATAATTTAAAGAAATATCTTTCATATTTTGCGTATCTAAACGGTGGAAGTTAACTGAGATTTCAAAAATATATAAAAAATAATAACATGTACAAAGAAGATACAATCAGAAAGTAATTAATTACTAAAAAGAGCGAGAAAAGAAAATAGTTTTATGTTTTTTTTTCAAGTTACGACAATGAATCTTTTGACTCGCTATCTACCATTCAGAAAACGTGTAAAAAGAGCAAACGTCAGCTAAGGTGAAGTGAAAACAATATATATATATATATATATATATATATATATATATATATATATATATATATATATATATATATATATATATATATATATATATATATATATATATATTTCTCGATAGCTCAATAATTCGTGAAAAGTATGAAATTTAAAAATAAAATAAAATAACAAAACAATTCAAAAAAGGAAGCAAACATTATATTGAAAGATTATATTGTTAAATGATTGCCTCAACATATGTAGTTCTAGTTCTGTTTCAGTTTGTTTTTTTCTTCTCATATCAAAACTTTGTCATATTTCTACAGGAGCTAATCTTTGTTCTTTTTAGATATGATCAAAAAAATGAAACTGAGGCCTTATTATTTGCAATCCAAATGAAAAGAATAGGACTGGTACCTTGGAAACCAGCTGAGGAAATTTCTCCTGCATCGATGGAAAGAGCTTGGAGGAAATTAGAAAGAGCCGAGCACGAGCATGAAATCAGCATTCGAAATCAACTGAAAGAGCAGGAAAGATTAGAAAATCTAGCGTACAAGTTCGAGTCAAAGGTTTTATTTTCTCTTTTAATGTATAATTAGCGTAGTCACTAGGCTATACATGTTATGGCAAAAAAACTACTCTCAATCCAGCTAAATCTAATCATTGCATCTTGAAAGACGTGACAATTTTCTTCGAAGCAACTGAATGGGTGGCGGGAAAAACGTTGTATGTTGAAAACAACAACTTTTCACTACAGCCAAAAAACGAATCTGCTTAAAAACAGGCCACTAAGAGCTAAGGCCCCTTTCTACTGAGAGCAAAAGACAACGTGTTTCCATTCAATTACCTACACTCACTTCCTATTGCAAGGAAGCTCCGAAGCACAAGTTTGCAACATACAAGGTTCTTCCATCAATTATGAACACTTTATTTACAAGGTCAATGCCGATTGGCGCATTTTCTGACCGTGTAAACGAACTAAAAACACGTGTGATTCATTCTCTGGACTATATTGCACGGATTTTTTTTTTTTTGCTGAAAACTTACATACACCGTTTTTCTCGCCACCCATTCAATTGCTTATTCGGAGAACCAAGTAGGTTTTAGCATTTTCACACAAAATTGACTTGCAAAAGTTCCTTTTTGTTGTTTCAGAGTATTGCTGACATAAGTTCAAAAGATTAATCTGCACGAAATAACAACTCTCATAGACGACTCATATGAGGGGCAACTGCCCTTCCCTTCTTTCAAATGTTAAGGGACTTTGCCTTGCCCCTGCACTTTTCTGAATTCAAAATTTAAGACCGATTGAAAAATGATAAAATTGATCCATTTACATTGAACTGGAGCTTTGAATTGGAAGGAGGGAGGTTTTTTTTAGAGAAAGTCCCAAAGTTTTACAGAGACAGGTTAATCAATAATGACGTTAAAGTTCAGTTGCTCAATTTTTTTAGAAAAAAGTCAGCGCATCCACCTCACCTGCCTCCCGCTCCTTAACCCACACCCTTTCTTTTTTGGTGCACCAGCCGCCTATGATCCTACAGATTTAAAAAATAAAAGGTCTAAGAGAGACCTTTTAAGATTAAAAGGTTAAACAATAAATAGTCTAAAGAGAGTGCGGGAAATTATAGACCTGTGAGTCTAACTTCGGTGGTTTGCAAAATTTTTGAAACATTGATGAAAATTAAGATAGTAAATTTTCTAGAGACTAATAATTAATTGACTAGTTTTCAGTATGGTTTCAGGAAAGGTAAATCTTGTGCAACTCATTTATTACATTTCTATTACAAAGTTACCATGGCTCTGGACAATAAGAAGCATGTAGATGTTGTTTACATTGATTTTCAAAAAGCTTTCGATAAGGTACCGCATGTTGCTCTACTTGGCAAATTAGCTGATATAGGAATAGGAGGGAAAACTTTCATTTGGGTAAAAAACTGGCTGACCGGAAGGAAACAAAGGGTAGTTGTAAGGGGAAATTATTCTAATTGGAGTGAGGTCTTAAGCGAGGTTCCTCAAGGATCAGTGTTAGGGCCTGTTTTGTTCATTGTCTTTATGAACGATATTCCCAAAAATATTTTTGGGAACATGAATTGTTTTGCTGATGATGTCAAAGTTATGGGGACTGTAGAAAATGAAGAACAAGCAAATCAGCTGCAAGAGGATCTAGATCATATTACGGAGTGGGCTGATAAATGGGGTATGGCTGTTAATGTTGGGAAATGTCAAGTGCTACATTTAGGACATGGAAATAATTGTACAAGTTATTACTTGCAAGGTTCAGTCATTAGTCAGGCAGACAAAGTTGCTGATCTGGGGTCTTAATAAGTCAGGATTTAAAGTTTAGCACACAGTGCAGCATTGCTAGTAACAAAGCCAATAAGATGCTTTGGTTTATCAATAGATCTATTTCAAACAAATCTAAAGAAGTTCTTCTGCCCTTATATAGAAGTTTGGTAAGACCCCATTTGGAGTATGCTGTTCAGTTTTGGTCTCCTTATCTTAAGAAAGATATTAATGTATTGGAAAGGGTTCAAATGCGGGCTACAAGGCTAATAAATGGACTTTCCCACTTAGATTATGAATCCAGGCTTAGAAGGCTAAAAATGTACACTCTTGAGCAAAGAAGAGACCGAGGGGACATGATTCAGCTGTTTAAATTTATTAAAATAAAAGATGTTACGGGGCTGAAGTTTAGCACTGAAAACAGGACAAGGGGTCATTGTTTTAAGCTATTTAAATCTCAGGCTAACATGGATATTAGGAAAAATTATTATTTTAGCAGGGTAGTGGAACCTTGGAACAGCTTACTGGAAGAGGTGGTAATGAGTAAGGGAGTAGATAGTTTTAAGAGGGCCATTGATCTTCACTGGGGATTGTAAATTGACCAGGACCAATCTAGCTGGGTCCAGAGCCTGTTGCTGGTCGTCACTTTTGTATTTGTATTTGTATAATACTCAAAAAAACTAGACGAATAGTGTTATAATGGAAAAGATTGAAGCATTGCAATCGAAAGAACACCCTGAGACATTTTTGACGCAAAAAATATTTATCCACGTACCCTCGTTATCGAGATGTAAAGTCTTAATGTTTGTCGAAATGTTAAGAAAAGCTCCAAATATAAAGACTTAGTGAGAAATTGCAAGTACCATTCGATTTCACCGTCTGCTTTGTGGCAAGAAATTCATCTGCTAAGATGTGAAAGATATCTTCCATTACCCACCGACACTCCCTAAATTTGGCGACTTTTCTTAAAGTTCGGCAGACATTTAGACCTCATATTTCAATCATGGGGACACGAGGGCAAATACTTTAAGCATGTACAAATATGTGTTACTACGTTCTTATGTTTTCCACTTGTTCAGATTTTTTTCATTTTTTCACGAATCCTATATGGTTTCCTATTTAGTCAAGAATTAGGTGCAGATTGCACACTGGAAAAGTTATTCCGAAATCCCATTCAAGATCACAGTATGTAGCACTTAAGTACCTGGTTTTGGAGGGGGTCATTTCCAAGAACGGGGTCATAAGTGTCCTTATTGGGGATAAATATGGCTTTGGGATGAATTTTTTGAAGTATAAGTCCCTAAAACACCGCTTTAAGTTATCTTTGGTCACTTAAAGGAGGGTCATGATGACCCCTATGATCATCTCTAGATCTGTGTCTATCAGCACAAGCAATAAAGTAAATCATGTGAAGCCTGTTACAGGGCCGTCGAGAGGGGGGGCGGCAAGCCTATGCATTGCATAGGGGCCCGTGAGCGATTGGGGGGCCCGCGAAGCGGGCCTAAGAAAAAGAAAAAATCCCTCCCACCACTTTTTCTCTTTCTTTCTTTCTTTTTTTTTTCTTTTTAAGCTTTTTAGTTTGAAGAAACTCTTTCACCTAGAGATTACAAGATTTCAATCTTGCAAGTTCAAAGTGAGATTTTTTTTTTTTTTTTGTCCTTATTTTCGGAGCCCTCTATCGACTCTATCAACTAAAAATAAATATGATTTTTTTTTTTTTGCGTAAATTGCAAGGCTAAAAAAAACGCTTATTTCCGAAAGATTACTAGAACTTAAGTAAAATGGAAAAGGGGTAAAAAATTAAAAAAAAAGCGCTTGCATTTTTAGCGTTCGAAATTTAAAACATTGGCAAACGGCTCAGTTTGATGAAATATTTTAAAATATGTATTGATTTGAGTTTTACGTTCAGTGATACAAAATGAAGCTAATTCTAGCGTTGTTTCAAGAGTAAAAACGGTTGCCTAATTTGGGAAAACATTTTGGACGAAGCACTTCTCATCAAATGTCTAAAAGGGGCACTGTTATGTCACTCAAGGGTGCCCACCTAGGGGGGTCAGGGTCAGGGCCATTAAATTTTTTTTGGGGGGGGAGGGGGTGCCCTTTCTTTTGGGGGGGAGGGAGATAGGCTCCCCTGTGTCACTCTATTAATTAGAATCAGTGTTGAATTTTCCTATAAGCTAAACAAGCTATAGCTTTAGGTGAACTTTCTGAATGGTTAGAGTGTTACTTTCTCATTAGTACCTATTTTTTTAAATATTTCCACCATTTCTTTTAAAGAATTTTATGCATTGTTTAATCTAGATAATTTTTCAATTGATTCAGTGTTGTGTTTGTCGGTGGGTAGAAGGGATAATCAAAACTAACGGGTCGAAAAATAAAATATGTAACCGAAAGTCGATGTGAACAAGTGATAGACTGTGCGTCATACCGTTTCTTCCCTCTCGCGCTTCCTCTCTGTCAATAAATATCAACGATTTGTTGAACCAAGAGCAATTTTTCTTTTGTATTGCCTTAATTTGCAAAAAAGTGCATAAGTTTTAAAAAATTCTGTATTTTGTTCTCTTATTTTTGCTGATGTTTTTGTAGTTCGAATTACCTCTTATAAGACCTCAAAATGCAGAATTTTTTAATGCATTTTTCAAAAACATTTACGGAGGAGAAACCCCCCGGTTTCCCTCAAATTTGAGGTATTCTACCCTCAACTCAAAGGAGGTCCCTGTATAACTCTCCTGAAAACCCTCCTCGTCCAAAGTAAAAAAAAAAAAGAAGACAGTATAACAAAACATTTTTTAAAAACACATTCATGGCTATATCGCTATATTGTGGGGCCGATTTTGACCTTCTGCCCCACATGCCTGGAAAGGGATATCTATCCCCTGAACCTTCATTCCGCTACAAATAGCCTCCCTCGCATTTTTAAACGTCTTTTAGGTTAAGAAGAGTTGACCTTTTTGTCGCGGCGCGGCGGTACATTTTTCCCGTGCAGGAAATAAGTTCAGACCCCCGAGCAGTTGCATCTCATAAAATAGAGAGTTAGAAATAAACACATTTTGGCGGGAAAGTTTCCCTCCGCTTGTTTTGAGTAAGCGACACTTGGAATTTTCTGTGACACCCGCAGTGGGTCAAAAGGGGGTTAGCTTCTTTCGGACAATTTCAAACATTTTCCCCCTTTCCGAGTCATAGCTGTAGGATATAACTTCTGAAGTTCTGACATTTTCGAGCCCATAAAATAGAAGACTTGGGAATAACAAAATTCCATTCTGACACTTTGCGACACTCCGTACCCCATAAAGCATAGGGTTTTCCTGGAAGCTGGATCTCCAGATGTTGAACTATGATCCCCGGAGAATGTGCCCCGATCAGGGAACTTTATCCCCCAGTATAAAACAAGGAGTTAAGATTTTTCGAGGAGAGAAGAGATAGTTTTGGAAGGTAGAGGAGACGATCTTTCGAGAGCTCGGCGTTCCTCCGAGACGTTTGTCCGGAGTCATGATAGAAACGCGCTGTGCCTTTGAATGACTTAATGGAGAAAGGACCGAAATCTTGGTACGTACAATACTAGCTCCCACTTCCCACAACTTAATTTAAACCAGTAGGTTAAAGTTTAATTCCTTTGGAGAGCAGAATCATGATGTACTTAATTATTGAAATCTTTAATGTTTTGAATATAAATATTTAACTCCTAACTAAATATCTAAGCTTAGTTTAGAACTGTATATGTACTATTTTATTTAATAAACTTTCATGGTGCAAAAATGAATCCAACTATTATTCCTACAGTCCAAAAGTCCACCAAATCATAACACAACGCATTGTACGAACTCCACTATGGGGTTTCGGCCCAGCAGTAAATGATGCCGTGACCATTCCGAACGGTTATTGACGACGCGAAATTTATGTTAGTGAACGGCCCAGCAGTAAATGATGCCGTGACCATTCCGAACGGTTATTGACGACGCGAAATTTATGTTAGTGAACGGCAACAGTAAATGATGTGCAAATTTGAATGTTTATTGATTACGCGATTTTTAATTTAGTCAAAGGCAACATTAAATGATACCGTGACTTTTTCTATTTTGCTAGAGAAATTACTTTGTTTGCATTCATTATAGTTGGATTCATCTTATCACTTTATACTTGTAATATTATATCACTTTTAAATAAGACTCAATTATTTTCTCGGATTTTAAATGGTGTCTATTTCTTTACGTAGTCATGTCAAAAAACAATTTAAGGCTCTTGAAATTTTTTTTTGTTTGAATTTATACTTGCTGATTTTTTTGTGAAATGAAATTATTATTTATCGCTTTAATTTTTCTCTATTATGACGGATCGATATTGAAAATGTATTTTATTTGTGTTCTTTTGAGAAAATTTATTGCGTTATTATTTGTTTATTGAAATATTTTGCCAAGAAAAAAAAATTGTAATCATGCAAAATACAAACTCCGAAAATCCTCCCGCTGGTGCTAATTCCCTCCCCATTATTTCAAAACTAGCCACCTTTCAGTCCCTTATCCCACAATTCGATAACTCTTCTGCTGTCACACCCCGATATTTTGTACAATTAGTTGATAGTCTTACCACCGCATCCAATTGTTCCGATGAAGAGAAATTGTTTGTTATAAAATCACGAATCCGAGGTGACGCATTAAACCACTTGATAAACTGCCCGGATCTATCTTCTGAGCTTAATTATGATAATTTCAAAACTAAATTCTTAGATTTTTTTGAAATTAAATCCAGTTTAACATCACGACAACAGCTATTTTCATCGTGTAAAATGTACGAAAAGGAGCCAGCTAAGCACTTTGCTGCTAGGGTAGCAACCGCCACATTGAAATTTTTTGGCGACATCGCGTTAGAAAACGATGACGTTAAGAAAATTTATAATAACACAAAATTGTCCAAATTCATTGACGGCTTACGCCCAGAATTCAAACAATCAGTCTTAATGAAAAATCCCACGGAATTCCAGGAAGCGGTCGACTTCGTGGAATTACTACAGTTGAACAGAATTGAAAATGAACACGCAGTAAATAACACAAAAACTCAGACAACAACCTCGCCGACTAACAGCGATTTTGCTACCATCCTGTCCGAACACGCGCGTGCCACGCACGAAATGATCTCATCCTTAACTAAAGATATCCAGGATTTAAAAATCTCTTCAAACTTTCGTGAATATCGAAATCAATATCAACCCAGAACAAATAACTTTAGAACTCCACCTAATTATAGGCAAAATTTTTCAGGCAATTACAGATCAGAAAATACACACGGGCAAAATAATTCCCGAAACTTCAGACCTCCACCCACATACGAACAAAACTATGCGCGACATTGCGAAATTTGCAATAGGACGAATCATTACACTAGCGAATGTTATTTCCGAAATCGCACAAGAAATGACATCCCCGTCCTCCCCCCGCAGAATCAGTTCTCCAGCAGATCCCCTTACAACAACTCTTATCTCCCGCGCCAAAGTTTCCATCCTCACTTTCAGTCCCAGACCGAGAATAACAGAGATCAGCAGTGCGCTTTTCCTCCATTTCACCCCTCTACAAATCATCGTCCTTTAAACTAGAAGTGGGGTTCGCAGGAACAAGAGAAAAAAATGAAACGGTTAGCGATCCCCAAACCGAGAAATATAAGCCGTTTCCATGCGTCTTGAATACCCAGAAAATTGACCCAAATATTTCAAATTTTTATTTACCCGTATTACTAATGAAATTTGCAGGCCTCGACACTGTTTGTCTTGCTGATAGTGGAGCTAGTGTCAGCCTCCTTGATGATTTCGTGTACAAGAAAATTAAAAATGATCCTTTAATTAAACCTGTTAGTAAGGACATTTTGATAAAAACCATTTCAGGCGAATCTTTAAAATTTGAGTGTTGTGTTTCCGTACCAATAACAATAGGTGATAAGCATTTTCGACACAATTTTTTTGTTACAAAAAATTTTCCGTCCCAATACAGGGCTATTTTGGGCTATGATTTTCTAAAATTACACAAATTTCACCTTAATTTTCACAATGACACGCTTGCATCCAATACTGTTTCAACGAGACTTTATGATGCGAATTCCACTTCATTTAATAATTTGCCTTCGTCCACAGCCACTCTCAGGAAAAAGCACACGCTGCAACCACATGAAACCAAAATTATTGATTTATCTGTCGATATCCCCGCTAAAGTAGGAGACGACATTTTGTTAACTCCAATTTTACGTAATCCGTTTTTAGAGTTACATTCAGCGGTTGCGAAAATTTCAAAGGATAAAACTGTTTCGGTTGTTATTTCAAACCTTTCTTCGGAGGAAATATCCCTCAACAAAAATACAAAAATGGCAAACATTAATTCGGACATTGAAATACGGGATATGAAAAAAATTAAACAACTAAGGAAGGATGAATTTAAGGAATCGGATTTTAATTTATCGCATTTAGATAACGAAACAAAAACCAAACTTCTCCAACTGCTGTACAAATATGCAGATATTTTTAGTACCAGAATCTACACTATGGGCAGATCAAATATAGAAACTCCAAATCTACACGTAGACCCATGCAAATTACCTTCCACACGCCCTTATTCCGTACCCGAATCTCTTCGATCGGAATTAAAACGGCAATTGAATGAATTAGAAGAATGTGGGGTAATTGAACGTTCATCTTCCCATATAAGTTTCCCACTGATAATGATAAAGAAAAAAAATGAGAGTAATGACCCTGCAAAACAAAAATGGCGATTGGTTGTAGATTTTAGGGAACTGAACAAAAATTTGCGATACCAAAAACATAATTTACCTCTTATTCACACACTTTTGGAAAATTTGAAAGGTTCACAACTATACACATCACTCGATCTCTCAAACAGTTTTTGGCAAATACCTTTAAAACCCGAAGATAGGGACATGACTTCTTTTAGCACAATTTATGGCACATATCGTCATCGCTCTCTACCGCAAGGTATTAATGCCGCACCAGAAATTTTCCAAAGCTATTCCGACAAATTACTATCTCCAATTTCTGACCTCAATATTGCTAATTACATTGATGATTTTTGCTTAGGCGCCGATTCTGTTGATCAAATGCTTTTCAAATTAGATAAATTGTTCTCCCGACTTCGAGAATTCGGATTGACCCTTAATCCTCAAAAATGTCAGTGGATTTTACCTTCCATCAAATTTTTGGGACATCAACTGGACCAATATAGCATTTCCCCAACCGATGAAAATCTACGGAAAATACAAGATTTTCCTGTTCCAAACACTGTTCGCAAAGTACGCAGATGGATTGGATTAGTAAATTATTATCGGAAATTCATTCCACATTTTAGTGCTCTTACAGCTCCTTTAACTAATTTAATTCGAAAAGGATCCAAACTGAAATGGACTGAAGAAGCACAATCCGCCTTTGACAAATTAAAATTAAAATTGTCACAACCACCAATTTTGATTCACCCTGACTACAGCAAAACTTTCGTGCTTTCTACTGATGCGTCGGATAACTGCATATCTGCCATGCTAGGTCAGAGAGATAATAGTAACATCATCCACCCGATAGCATATTTTTCTCGTAAACTTACGCCTGCTCAACAGAAGTATCCCATTTTTGAAAAAGAATTCTTCGCTGTCAAAGAATCAGTTAAATCATTCAAGTACTACCTTTTCGGCCGTCCATTTATAATACGCTGCGACAATGAATCAGTTACAAAAGTCTCTAAATTAGAATCACCTGGTAACCGCGTTACACGTTGGCTTCTATATCTGTCAGAATTTATCTACCGCTTTGAACCCATTAAAGGAATAGACAATCAAGTGGCAGATATATTCTCCCGAGACTTTCATGTTAATAGTGTCTCCGTTGATTTCCCTACTAAAGAGCAAATTTCAATTGCTCAACGAGCTGATCAAGACCTTGCCCCCATTTTTGAAAAGCTAGAAAAAGGAGAGCTAGTAGATAAATATTTCATTCAAGACAAGACACTAATGCACATTAGACACATTCCACGGTCAGGTAATCAAACCCAAACCAACCAAATAGTAATTCCAGCAATATATAAGCCGCACGTTTTGTCCGTCGCCCATGGCCCCCATTTCGCACATAAAAAGACTTATGCTCGTCTACAGGATAAATTTTTTTGGAAAGGCATGAATACAGACTGCGAACATTTTGTACAAACTTGTAAAGAGTGTTTTCCATTTAAATCCCCAGCTCGCTACCCTCCCGTCCCTTTAGAAAGAGGTAAAACTTGTTCTCGCGTAATGGAATATGTCTCTTGTGATTTTTTAGGCCCGTTTGCAAGGACAAGGAAAGGCAATATTTATATTGTAACATTCTTAGACCACTTCACTAAATTTGTTAAATTATATGCCGTACCCGACCAACTTGCAACAACAACAGCGGAGAAATTTTTAGATTTTGCCTGTTTGTTTGGTTTCCCCCAATTTTTTCTCACCGATAAGGGCCCTAATTTCACCAGTGATCTTTTCAAAAATATCTGCTCCCGATTAGGAGTAACTAAACTGTTCACAACCGCGCAACACCCTGCCAGTAACGGAATGACAGAAGTCCTGAATAAAAATCTCAAAAAAACACTAAGCATTCTTTCCAGGGAAAATTCCCAATGGGACGACTATATAAACTATTATGAGCTTGCATACAATTCTAGCTATCACAGTGTCACAAAGGAGAAACCCAGCTTCCTGTTGTTAGGATACGATCTAGATTTTCCCAGCTTTGTCTTTGATACCCCAGGGAGACCCTCCTATGCATCTTACGAAGATTTTGTCGCTAATAAGATCCGAAACCTTCAACTAGCATTCTCTAAAGTTTCCCAAAATCTTACTTCCGCCGCTGAGACGCAGGAAAATTACAGACTGAAATTTGCAAAATCACGCGAATTTTATCCAGGGCAATTGGTGTACCTCTATTCAAAAGACCTTGATCGAAAACAAAGCACGCCTAAACGCCGAAACTACTCAGGGCCTTTTCGCATACAAATAAAACATAACGCCGTCAATTACACCATACTCGACCCGAACAACGTCAGATCAAAGCCCCAAAAAGTACATGTCGATAGACTTATACCTTACGTAGACCGAAGATCAGAATTGGAATATCTAAAACAGGTCATGCCGGAAGACCAACAAACAATGCCTAATGCAAATACAAATTTTGAAAAATCGCGTGCTATTTTTGAAGACGAAGAAAATAATGATGAAAATGTTCCGCTAGCTGTTTTACTTCAACTTTGGAATCAAACGTCTTCAAAAGAAATTCCTTTACGATCCGAAAGTTCAGAAAGCGGCTCCTTTTCCGACAGCACAGAAATTTCTGACCTCCCCCACCCCCAAGCGAGAGTCGAATCGGAACCCCTCCAGCAAACGCATAGGTACTATCTGCGATCTGCTGTTCGGGAGAGCACTGACCCCGCGTAGCTAAGAAACGAAAGCTCCTATTACGCATCTTTTCTCTCGAAAAAAAAAGGAAGGAAAAAAAAAATCTAATTCAAATGAGAACGAAAAAAAAGAAAATAAAAGAAAATTTGAGAGGAAAAAAATTCTGGGATTTTTTTTATAAAAGAGGTTAATAAGAGAATAAAACAAATTATGGGTAAATGAATGTATAGAAAAAAAAAAGGAAAATGAATGAATGAAAAAAAGAGAATAAAGAGTAGGAAAGTATGCAAATAAGGAGGAAAAAAAGAGGTTAGAAAGGAATTCGAACAAAAAAGTTAATAATGTGTAGGAAAAGTATAGGAATACAGAAAATCTGAGTGTAATAGGAACGAAAAGAAAAGGAATAAGAAACGATCTGAAAGTGTTAGGAATAAGATGAAGGAATGCTATAGGAATAAAGAATAGATAAAAGAGGTAATGAATTGAGGGAAAAAAAAAAGTTTATACAGTATGAGAAATGTAGGAATAAGGAAAGAATCAGAAAAATTTTAGAAGTATAGTGTAGGAAAAGTATTGAGATAAAGGAAGGAAGAGAAAGGGTTTATAAATAAATAAACTTTCAAAAAAAATAAAGAGAGAAAGAATCTTTAAAAAAAAAGAAAAGATTGACATGAAGGAGAGAATAAAAAAAGAAAAGGAATAGGACAGTTAAAAAGTACAGGAAACTGTGAAGATAAATAATGAATAGGATTGTGAAAGGAGTAAAACGTAGAAAAAAATTAACGAGAAAAAAGGACAGAGGAATGCAGGCAAATAAGGGAACCTTAAAAAGAAAGGTATAGCCACAAAGAAAATGGGAAAATATGACGATCATTCTAGATGTCGTCCAATTTATTTTTCCCTTTGTGTTTTCCCCACCCTTCATTCTTTCCCCCCCCCCCCCCGTTAAGTTTCTGAATTATTCGGCTGTGTTGTTAACCAAAAACTGATCACTTTTGGTATGTTGTTAATTGCCTCATATTTTCGGTAACGTTCTTTCATTGAAGTTTTGTTTACTTTTTTTTTTAAATATATTTATTCTGCGTATCACTAAGTTTTGTGGGGCTTAGCAGGAAAAATTTAAGGAAAGGAGAAAAAAAAATGAAATTTTTTTTTTCTTTCCCTTATTAGTTAATTTTATGTTACTCCGACATTTCCCTTCCCTCCTATCACTTTGTAGTTTTCCTCTGAACTTGAACAGTCATAACTGTGCTATGAAAAAAAAAAGGAAAGAAAAAAAAGATAAGGCTCTTAGAGGTATAGACACCACGTACAATTTTTTTCCTACATTTGTTTCTTTACGTTTAAAATTTCTGTTCTCCAAATCTAGATATTATGCAGAATGATAAAAGAACCAAAAATATTATAGTCTAATATTTTGATATTTTATGAATTTATATGGAATTATAATTTAAAATTTTCTAGAAACTAGAAATTTTATTTAATTACTTTTATGTGTTTTGGGAGCTATTGGTATTTGTATGTATCAATGTTTTCTGTGTCCTTGAAGTATTTTATTTGGTTTTCCGTCGACGACGCCAAGCATTTCAGTCATTATGCTGTTTATAAGCTGGTGGCTATAGAAAGCCACTTATGAGACACAAATTGCGTACATGATTTGACGTCACCACAAAAGGAAAATTGAACCGCTACAGAGAACTTTCCAACAAATTTTAATGGCTCCAACTTTCAAAGAAATCGTTGCAAGATTCCATTTGATATCTGTGCATCTGCAAAGTCAGCGCCTCTACAACGAGCAACGCATTTCTCGTGAAACTGGAAAGAAAATCATGACAGCGAATCGCCATTCCCGCATCATGACGTCCATTTTACCAGCCTCAACTCATATGCGGGAGTAAACAGCAAAGCGGCAATCCTGGGACATATCAAGTCAAAGACGGCTACTGGAGGACCCCTCGTTCTTCTAGGAATCCCGAGTTCTCCTCATCGCTGCCATCCCCCCAGGGTCCCTTCACTGGAGAAAGGGAAACCGAAACTAACTCGCTGAGTTCTTCGCGCTCGTGTGTTCTGCGTTTTATGACATCTACATGAGCCTGAACTGCTCAAACCCAATATCTTGTTTGGTGGTTTCTGAACGTGAACCAGAGCATATCAAGATGCGCGAATTTCGAGTCTCCAATATTTCCGTTTATGACTCTGTGCCGTTTACTACAATCCTCCGCGTGTGCCATTCCATAAAATATTATGCTCTTGTAAGTTCACCTTATCAAGATGAAGGATATCAGAATCTACAACATATAGTGTTATTTAATTGTTCGTCAACATGGAGGAGAAACTGCGATTTTTCCACAATGCAAAAGAAAAAAAAATGTTTTCCACGTATGCAACGTAACGTTGTGTGTGTTTCACAATACAAAGGAAAACAGTGCTGTTTACATAAACATAAAGAGAAAAGTGCTTTACGTGTTGGATATTCGAAGCAAAGTGCGTATTGTGTGTATACGTGAGAAATACGTTTTCTCACTTCACGAGATACAAAGTTCTCTCACGAACTAGTTCCTACAAATACGGTGTTATGTGTGCGTGCCTTTAATTAATATGGAAAAAAACTATAACCTTTTACTAACCTTCAGAGACTATGTTCACTCCATACACTTTACAGGAAGTGTAAAACAAACTCTGTGGTGTGTGTGCCTATCAACATGGAAAAAAAAACTATTACATCTTTTTCTTCACTTACAAATTTTTTCTGTACATGTACTCTTTCTGCAAAAAAAAAAAAAAAAAAAAAAACTTTAAATTTTTTTTCTTGTGATATGTGAATATCAGTCGATTACGGACATCCAGAAGAAACCAACGTGATTAAGATCCCAAATGTATTCTATACATGTATTAATGCATATTTCAGATTACATGCAAGATTTTTTTTTAATCATGGCTAAATTTGATGAAAATTTCAATGTATGATACGTCGCTCTTGTTATGATTATTATTCCATTACAATTCACTGTATATTTTATTTTTTTTTTTTTTACATTACTGTAGTTTGTGTATATATGTTACCACAGAGAGAAAAAAAATACTTCACTCATTCTAACATTTTTTTTTCTTTTCTCTGGTTTACACTTTGAACTTGAAATTTTTTTGAAAAATTATATTTTATGCATATTTATTCAATTAATAAGTTTACCTTTACATCTGCTCTCCAGTTTTTCTTTTCCCGGAGGAGGGGCAGGATTGTGGGGCCGATTTTGACCTTCTGCCCCACATGCCTGGAAAGGGATATCTATCCCCTGAACCTTCATTCCGCTACAAATAGCCTCCCTCGCATTTTTAAACGTCTTTTAGGTTAAGAAGAGTTGACCTTTTTGTCGCGGCGCGGCGGTACATTTTTCCCGTGCAGGAAATAAGTTCAGACCCCCGAGCAGTTGCATCTCATAAAATAGAGAGTTAGAAATAAACACATTTTGGCGGGAAAGTTTCCCTCCGCTTGTTTTGAGTAAGCGACACTTGGAATTTTCTGTGACACCCGCAGTGGGTCAAAAGGGGGTTAGCTTCTTTCGGACAATTTCAAACATTTTCCCCCTTTTCGAGTCATAGCTGTAGGATATAACTTCTGAAGTTCTGACATTTTCGAGCCCATAAAATAGAAGACTTGGGAATAACAAAATTCCATTCTGACACTTTGCGACACTCCGTACCCCATAAAGCATAGGGTTTTCCTGGAAGCTGGATCTCCAGATGTTGAACTATGATCCCCGGAGAATGTGCCCCGATCAGGGAACTTTATCCCCCAGTATAAAACAAGGAGTTAAGATTTTTCGAGGAGAGAAGAGATAGTTTTGGAAGGTAGAGGAGACGATCTTTCGAGAGCTCGGCGTTCCTCCGAGACGTTTGTCCGGAGTCATGATAGAAACGCGCTGTGCCTTTGAATGACTTAATGGAGAAAGGACCGAAATCTTGGTACGTACAATACTAGCTCCCACTTCCCACAACTTAATTTAAACCAGTAGGTAAAAGTTTAATTCCTTTGGAGAGCAGAATCATGATGTACTTAATTATTGAAATCTTTAATGTTTTGAATATAAATATTTAACTCCTAACTAAATATCTAAGCTTAGTTTAGAACTGTATATGTACTATTTTATTTAATAAACTTTCATGGTGCAAAAATGAATCCAACTATTATTCCTACAGTCCAAAAGTCCACCAAATCATAACACAACGCATTGTACGAACTCCACTATGGGGTTTCGGCCCGACAATATGTGCCAGAGGAAAAGACAGAGTTGGGAAAAAAACTTAAAAAATAGCCTGTTATGCTACTAATATTGTTGTCCGAGCTACAAAAAAAGGTCCCCGATACTTAAATTAGCCTAGGGTTCCATTAAGTCGAAATCCGGCCCTGTATACAAGAATCTCTTTTTAATAACATTACAAAGTTTGGATTAAGAAGAAGCACAGCAAAGCAATTTTAATTGACAAAAAAAAAAAAAAACTTTCAGTTAAAAAAAAAATTTTTTATTAGACCTAGACCCATTGACAATATTTAGGATATTTATGTAAAAGCAGAGCGAAGAAAGAGGAGATTCACGTAAAAAGTTAGGGACCCTGAAGAAAGTTACATAGGGGTCCATAAATCCTGTCGACGGCCCTAGCCTGTTAATCTGGAAGATGTAACAGAAGGAGGAAGTCGGAAGGGAAGCATGTTTTTTATAGTCTGTGAGCAAATGGTTTCCCGTGCGATTTTTGTGATATACAATTATGGGAGTTAGTTTTTCTGAAAAGTATTGGCACAAGGAAAACGAATTTGGATGTTGCAAACCTTGAAAATGGTGCAGGGATCAAGGGGGCGGTTATAAATCTGCTGAGGGGCAAGTGGTTATCCGTTCAATTTTTGTGACGCAATTACTGCAATTAGTTTTTCTAAAAGGTATTGGCATGAGGAAAACGCATTTAGATGTTTCCAGCCCCAAAAATGGTGCAGGGAGGCATAGGCGGGGGGGGGGGGGGAGTCTGTTATAGTTGCACTGGGGAGCAAGTGGTTTTTCGTTCCATTTTTGTGAATCAATTTTGCGAGTTAGTTTTTCCGAAAGGTATTGACTTTTGAGGAAAACAAACTTGGATGTTGCCAACCCCGAAAATGGCGCAAGGGGCAGGGGGGGGGGCGGTTATAACTGCTTTGGAGGGCAAATGTCTTTCCGTTCAATTTTTGGAATACAATTACGGAAGTTAGTTTTTCTGAAAGGTATCGGAACGAGGAAAACGAATTTGGATGTTGCCAACCCTGAAAATGGTGCAGAGAACAAGGCGTGGCGGTTATAACTGGGCTGGGGGCAAGTTGTTTTCTCTTAAATGTTCGTGGTAAAATTACGGGAGTTAGTTTTTGAAAGGTATTTACATGAGGAAAACGAATTTGGATGTTGCCAATCCAAATATAGTGCAGGGAGTAGGTCCCCTGCAAATATATAAGTAATACAGTCAAATCTCGATAACTCGAAGTTTATAACTCGAATATTCCTTTATCTCAAAGTTGTCATCGGGTCACAAATTCTTGACACTGTTGGGGAAATTTCCCATAACTCGAACTACTAATAACTCGAACGAGAGGTTTTTATGTGCCAATGGCACATAAAAATCGCACGGAAGCTAAAATTTGACCGATTGCTCCTCCACTATTACCCCACTCACACGTAACGAGCCGTTGGCTGTTTTTTTAATAAAAGTATTCCTAATTTTTTTTAAAACGAAATAAAGGAAAAGTAAGATTTATCTAAATTGTACAAAAAGTCAAGCCTTCTACGGCAGTGGAAGACATTATTCTATATCCATCACATTTAGCAATCTTACTAAGTTCTTTATCAATACCCAACTTATGCGTGCTATTACAAAAAAAAAAAGAAAGAAAAAAAATCGGTCTTTATCGTTCCACCCTGTAGGCAGTTTGACTTTGCTAATCATCAAGTGGGGGAAGGGATGGATACACCCCCCAACTTTTAGAAAGGGGAGGGGGTCGCCAGTTTCATCGCGGTGATAAAAAAGATGAAAAGTGATGAAGAGACCTTTGTGGTCTTAAGAAATTGAAATAGTAATAGAGCAATTCTCCATGTCAGATCAATCAAGAAAGGAAGTTTTTGACCACACGATTTTCAATTTTTATAAAATTTGGCATAAAGGACACATGTGCCAAGGTAAGTAATTCTGCCAGTTTTCAGATTTCTGTTTTGAAAATTGTTCAAAATATAAGATTGTAAAATAATTCAAACGGTGCCGGGGGGGGGGGGATGAAAAATGCGTTGTTTCAAATGACTGTAACTTCTCTCCTAATCATAGTAAAATGAAAAATCAAACACCATTGTAAAGCTAAGAAATAGCGCTTTTTATTGATATATTACATGAAATTCGTACGACATATTTAAATTTCAAGGTCATTCGCCTTTTGACCTTGAATATTTCAACCCCCCCCCCCCCCACCCCTCTAAATTTTTCAAAAAAAGTATATTTTATTGCTCCAACACTATTGCTGGCAACGCAATGGCAAGGCACTGCAAAAAAAAAAAAAAAACAGGAATGTTTACATATTTTCCGTAGAAGAGAAATTCCATGTCACGTCAAGCCGAAAAAGTTAGTTTCAGACCTCATTATTTCCAATTTGATAAAATTTTGTATGTAGGACGCATACGACAAGGTAAGTAATTCTGTCAGTTTTAAATTTCTATTTTGAAAATTGTTCAAAATTTTCAAAATAGTTCGAATTTTCAAAGTTTCTAAGCATCTGCAGAAAGTATGTAATCATTCCTGCTTTTTGCAGTGCCTTGCCATTGTGGTGCCAGCCTACTTTTTGGTACAGTGGAAGAATAGTGTTGGAAGCATTAAAATATATCTGTTTCGAAAATTTCTGAATAAGGTTATTTTAAACCTAGCACGTATCGCTAAGAGGTGGGTTGAAGTAGAGGAAATTAAGGGTAATTTGAGATATTCAAGGTCAAAAGACACGCTGAATGACCTTGAAACTTAAATCCGTCATAAGAAAGTAAGTCATGTAATAAATTAAAAGAAAGCTACATTTCTTGTTTTACAATGACTTTTCAAATTTTTATTCTACTTAGATTAGGAGAGAAGCTATTGTTATTTGAAAGAACGCACTTCTCATTTTTTTCGCACATTTTGAGTTTTTTACCCGCTTATATTTTGAACAATTTTTAAAATAGAAATTTAAAAATTGACATGATTACTTTCTTTGTCATATTTCTCCTTCATGCTGAAATCGCAAATGATGAGGTCAAAACTCACTGTTTTGGCTTGATATGACATGGAATTTCTCATCTACGGAAAATATGTACGCATTTCTAATTTTTTTTCTTCTTTTCTTTGCAGTGCATTGCCTAATTTAGTATACAGTGTAAGAATAGCATTGTGGCAATAAAAAAATTTTTTTTTCGGAGAATTATAAAGCGAGAAGTAGGGTAGGGGGTTTAGATATTCAAGGGCAAAAGTCACGGCGAATGACCTTGAAGTTTATATCCGTTGTAAGAAAGTCATATTGTAATATGACCATTGTATCAATGGAAAGCTCTATTGCATATCTTTATAATTTTTTTCTACTATAGTTAGGGGAGAAGTTACAGTCATTTGAAAGAACGCACTTTCATTTTTTTCGCACTTTTTAAGTTTTTTTACAGGCCTATATTTTGAAAAAACTTCAAAATAGATTTCTAAAAATTTGCAAAATATTGCTTATCTTCGCACGTGTGTCCTTCATGCCAAATTTTATTCAAATAGGAAATGGTCAGATCAGCAA
Organism: Uloborus diversus; assembly: GCF_026930045.1. NCBI lineage: Eukaryota > Metazoa > Arthropoda > Arachnida > Araneae > Uloboridae > Uloborus > Uloborus diversus. Next base: position 173,416,125 of record NC_072733.1, read on the forward strand.
GTAATTGATCTGGCATGACTCAATAATAAGTGTCCAAATAGAATAAAAGTGCCAAAAAGTATTTTTCTGCTAAGTTTTGAGAGAAAATGCTATCTTAGAATATTATTTAGGAACATCCGAGGTTCTTCATTTTGATATACTTAACTAAGGACCGTTAATACGTGAGTTTAAAACATCTTTTAAACGAAAAATAAACCCATGACAAGCTTGAATTGCACGAAAAATGAATAGATAAATAAACATTATACCTTTATTGGCGCCACCGATCTAACTACATTTCTTCTTTTTTTTTCTGTAAAAATATCATCATGAAAATCAGTTAAGGTAAAAACATATGTTCCGCCGAAATATATTTTAAATAGGGGGAAAAATAAATAAAACCAAAACTTTATTAAGAGATTCAAGAGGAATGACATTTAAAACAAAATAAAGTGAAAAAAAAAATCTAAGTCTCGTTGAAAAATACCACCTCAGTTCAAAATGTTAAACTTTTTTTTACTGGGACCGCAAACGCTTGCATTTCATACAAATAAAAATTTCAGATTAGAAATTGAAAATTTCATTACTAAAAAACCAAAGCACTCAAGTGGTTTTTTTGGGGGGGGGGAGCCCCCAAACCCATTGTTCTGGTGGTGGGGGGGGGAGTACGCACAGCACAACATTTTAGTAAATAATTGAATTAAGTAAAAGAAGATAAGGACGTTGCGGAGAAAGTGCGAGGGAGGGAGATCCCTGGGGAACTTATCTCGCGATCTTATGCCACGAAATCAAACCTAGAAGCGCGATTTTGAAACTTTGACTTTGGAAGAATTTGTGAACCTCATCCCATTTCCTATCACCTGTCGTCATCAAAGATTGACTACACAGATACGTAGTTAGGAATTAGAAATTCAATTTTTAAACGCTTCCTGGAGTGCGCACTCGCATAACCATCGAAAGACGGCTCCACCTCATCATTAAATATCATGAAAAATTTTGTTTTTACTGCTTCAATTCGAAAACGGTTTCTGGGAAGGGCCCCGAACCCCCTGATAAAATCATTGAAGATCTACAATTGCGTTTCTGTAGTTTCAATGTCGAAAAATTGCAGAAGGAGGGCCCCCCGAACCTCTCATTCCACGCACTAACATAACCAAAGATCTTCTAGAAACTAGTCTATCAAAGCCAACTTCAAAAATTCCATGGAGGAGCACCCCACCCCCCTGAAATATCATTAAAATTTTCTTAAATTTCATTCAAATCAAGGACCCACACAAATACTGTAATGTTTAAAAAGAAAATTGTAATTGGCAGCAATCGAAAGTGCATAACGTGATTTTTTTACGCAAAAAATGATTTGCTCCCCGTTCCTCCGTTATCAAGATATAGGGCCGTAGTTGCTAAAATTTTAAGAAAAGCGTCAAATTTAATGATTTAGCTAGAATTGGAAGGAACCTCCCAATTTCTTCATCTGCATGCGGCTGAACTTCCCTGTAGTTCAAAAAACGCTGTCTTTGGCGATGTTAAGGAGGCGGGGGAAATTCGGGGCCTTACTTAATAATATTTCAAAAATGAAAACTTTTCAAAAGATTGTAGGTCATCTTTGGTATCGTTAAGGGAATCGACAATTTTTGAAATTGAAGCTTCAAAAACAGTTTTATTCAACTTTCAATGTTGTTAGACGGGAGCGGTTTTCGAGAGCTTTAATCCGCTAATTATTAAAAATTGATGTGTTTACCAGATAATCATACTATGGTGTAATAATGATTAAAATCGAAATAATTAGCAATCAAAAAAGCATTGTTAAACATGTTTTTGAGCGCATAACTTATTTGCCCTCCTGTCTCCGTGATCGAAATAAGAGGTCTTGAAGTCTGCCAAACTTTTAAAAAAGTCACCAATGATTAGTGAGTTCCGGTGAGCAATGGAAGACATCTCTCACCTGAGCTGGTCGCATTAGTTTTCACCGATTTCCTGACGAGGAACTAAGTTACTTAGAATCAGGAAAATAATGTTAAAATGGAATTTTGTGCCAAATGAATGGTATATATTGCCTACACAATATATTTGGATACAGATTTCAAAATACGTCTTTTGTTAATAGAAATAACAGATTACAATCGCAAAAATGCATGTGTTAAAAAGTTAAAATACGCCGATGAGTAGGAATTCTTTCTGCTGCATGACCCATGATCCTCATGCCGGTGTATACCTGCATTGACGTCAGTTTAACTGGTAGCGATTTTTCATGCCTTTCATGATGAGTTTTCACTCCGGTATTCTCTTTAACTCAGCTTACGACGAGCTCGACCGGTAGCATCCGGTTAGTTAATCACGTGACAGCTAATGATCACGTGCTCCAATCCACCAATCAACAGATTCGCAACTCCAACGAACTATAGGGGGCACTGAAGTCACTGTCTAATGGCGGAATTGAAAACTAAAACAAACGCACATGGTAACGAAGAAAATGCTAAAAGTGTTGTGATTTTTGTTCGTACGTATGATTGTTTCGCTTTATTCTTTTTAAATTAATTTTCAAAGTCTTGTTGATATTCTGACCCACGTAGAAAGAAATGAGAATTCAAGAAGCATTACTAAACGTCAAACATTAATGCAAAGTACGTAGTTCTAAGCAGCCATTTTCACGATGTTGAATTCGATATTTATCAATTCTTGATAAAACTAAATAATAATTGTGGCCTGACAAGAATAACAATTAATGCTAGAAAATTCAATATGACATTACAAATTGTTATCGAAAGAAGATGATACTTTTTTGCCTTGCTTGGCTAGCGCTTATTGTTTTCCATTTGTAGCTGAGTTATTTCTCTCGAATTCCCGAATCGGTTAATTTAAAAATTTTCTGTTTCGATTTTTCTAATTTCTGAGTTACGATTTAATTGTGTCATGTTATGCAAATCATCAACAAAATTCTCACGGATATATGGTGGTAGTTTACTTTTCAGTTGATTGACAATTATTTCTTTTTACTTATCGAATTCTGTAATCTTACTACCATTTTATTCCACTCATGATAAAAATTGAAAATGGTTTAACTAAAAACGCGAAATCTCGCCAAGGCTACTTTGCTCGCACAATGCCAAAATTATAACCCTAAACAAATTTGGCGATACCTTTCAGCTGAGAATAAAAGGAATAAAGTAAATTCTTTCTCGGTTATTCATTTTGTTCTACGATAATATATTCAAGAAAATATTTTGCATACTGTCCATTCCAACTAAATGCTGCTGTAAAATATGGTAAGTTTAATTAATTTAAGATTAAAAAAACTCCCATATTCTTACAAATTCATACAAAACAATAAAAATTTTTACCTTGTAGAACGTTATCCAAGTTTGTTAATCCAGAATTTTCGCTTTCACCTATTATTAAGGAAATAATGAAAACTAACATTATTTTGAGGAGCTCGAGAATACTACTAAGGGACGAATTAATTTCTGTAGCTGAAAGCAAACTAAGACACATCGATTGCGTTAATAAATACTCAGAACAAACTGCCTGTGTTTACGTCAACAGACACACATGGAACGCAACGTGGCAAAGTTTTAGTTGCATTCGCAGTTTTATAAATCACCGCAAGGTAGCGTATTCGAGCGCTGGAGTTCCGAATTAAAATGGTAACCGGTGAGGTAACCGATAGATGATAGAACGCTGCGGTTGGTACCGGTTACTAACCGGTTGACCGGTGAGGTTCGTCGAACGCAACCTCAGTGGTTAACTTGAATGATTTCGAGCAGAAGTGACTTCACTATTTAGCCAATCAGATGACGACTAATTTTTCGGCGGTGACGCAACAGGTTTAAATGAAATGAACACAAATAATAAACAAAACTAATTACTTTTGTATACAAAAGGACAGTGTTTTCATTGTTCTTTCAAATTTCTCCACTTCTTGTTTATTTCTGAATTATGCGTGAGAAAACAAATTTTTTTGTTTTGAACTGTCTTTTTTAGCATTCATTATGCTTAAAATTGTGAAGCTGATAGCGAAGTTGAAAAAATAGCGTAATGACACTCGGCATTTATAAGTTTACTCACACATATGAAATGGAGCACAGAGAGTGCAGATCTATCCCATTTACTTTAACTATACCTATTCCATTATGTTATCTTTTTTCTGATAAGTGTTTTGCATTTGATCGTGGCTAGATGTAAGTTGATCCTGGAATACAGCAGAAGCATACAAAGTACCATTTAATTAAAAGGGTAGGCTTGAATTTATTTCTAAAAAGATTGTCCATGTTAAAGAGAAAGAATAGTGGTGCTAAACTGGAGAAGATTAGGGAATCACGGTTTCAAAAATTTTTGAACATCTTTTATCAATCGCCAAATACTTCAGCTTGGGTTTTTTTTGGGGTTGCATTTATATAACACAGATCTGTATTTAAGTTTTGTTGAGTAGGCACATTAAAATATGCTTTCATATTGAACCACAAGTCTTTTTTTAGTTGCTATGTGATTTAAGAAATTTGCAGAAAAGCAAGGAAGAGTATGTTGGAAATCTCAAGGCATTTTGTCAATCATAAATCTCATACCTACAGAAGACAGTAAACTATAGAAATGTTTGAGAAAAATTTGACTTATAAAGAGGAAAACTATTTTAAAAAAAAAGAGAAGTGAGTAAGGAAAAGTATTATCATTTTTAGCATATAGTATCTTATGCAGACAATTATATTACATTCATATCAATTTAATATTGCATTAAACAAGCATTATTAACTGAAAAAACCCTTTGTTACATATTCTAATATAAAATTAATAATGATGTTTAGATGACTAATATTTTAAGAAGTATGATTGAAGCAAACAATAAAAAAAAATATTAATTTGAATTTCGTCATCTTGAATTCAAATTATGTTTTTCGCAGTCACGAGTGTGTGTTTGTATGTGTGTGTGGGGGGGGGGGGGTATGTGTATGTGTGTAGGCATGTGTGTTTGTCTGTGTGCAGGCATGAGTGTGTGGATAGTTGTGTGTATGAGTGTTTGTGTGCGTGGGGGCGGGGTATGTGTATATGTGTGTAAGCATATGTGTTTGTGTCTGTGTGCAGGTATGAATGTGTGGGCAGTTGTGTGTAGGTGTCTGTATGCATGCGTGTGTGTATGTGTTTGTGTATGTGTGTAGTAGGGTGGGGCGAAAAATAAAAAGTTTTTCCGATCAACTAGTAATAGTTGTCTTTGGTGATAGTTAGCAAAAGTGCAAAATTTGATGAAGATCGGATAATATCTTCAGGGGGCGCTGTGGTCACAAAGTTTTATTATAGATTTTTTCCCGGATTTCATGGTTAAAATACGAAAAATAATGCTGTTAACTTATATCATTGCATTTTTTTACTCATAAGATTTATTTATGCACTGAAAGCATATGAAATAACCCATAAAAGTTCTTTTATGTTATTTATTTATATTTCCAGCATCTTAAAAAGAAACAAAAAAGTAAAAAATAGTGACTTTTAGGACAATACTAAGTAAAAACTGATGAATTTTACAAAATGTGACACAAAAATTATGAAAATGCAAATATATTAGACAAATAAAATTAAACAGCACTATTGAAACAATAATAAACAATTTTAAAAATCTGTAAACATTTACACTACATACGTGATACAAATTTATGTGTCACAGTTAGAGCTTTTACGAAAATAGTCTTTTTTACTTTCAAAGAAAGGCAGTTCCTTTCGAGCCTCTAAACGTGCACGAATGAAACCATCCCAGGCTTCTATTCCACTTACGGCCAGAGATGCATCCGTCACCAACTTTACGCAGCGCTCCACAGACTGAGTATGACAAGGAAATTTGCACATGTTTTGAAGAAAATGAGGAACCTCTCCGGTTTTCACTAAGTCATGTAGCTCGTCCTCAGTTAGTATATGTGTTATAGGAGGTTTTTTTTATAAGCACTTCTTCACACTGCCAATTGATCAAGTCGACATAGTCGGAAGAAGAAAAGTTAAGCTCAGGGATGGTAAAAGTACGGATATCATTATTGTTCACAGAATTAGTGTCTCGTACTCTCAAAATCCGACGAGCAGCTAACTGCCGTACATGCCTTCGATCATCATTTAACATCGCCAGCAAGATGTTTTCAGGATGTGCAAAAAAGGCGTTCCGCTGAATGACTGGATTGATGACATGTAACAGGTCGTCTGGCAAATAACGCGACAGATGAATAACGTGCCACAAGTTTCGTGCACCATCCTTGCATGCTGAGTTGCACTTAATTAGAAACCAGCAAGGTGTATAAACTTTAATAACGAATGAAACAAGCATTTTTAAATTTGCTGTTGGATATTCTGTGCCGATGTACAAACGCAAAATCCGACTGGCTGTCGTGAGCCATCTATGACTCAAGGAACCAGGTACTCTTTCAGAAAGGTGTACGGAGCAGTTGCCACTAATAACGGCTTCAAATATTTCCAGTAGATATTTCTGGTCAGTACTTAGGTCCCCTCGGTCGATAGTTGGCATGTTTTGAATATTGCACTCAACGGCTTTATATTTCACTATCGGTAGTGATTCGCAGCCTATCAACATTTTGCCAATAGGACCGCTGAATCCTCGGGGATTAGTACTTGGTCCATCCAAGTATTCTACTAAATGGCGAAGCAGCAATTCGTTGCCATGAAGCTGGCATATTAACCACTGCAATGGTCTGTGAAAGAATGTTTCAAGGCGTAAAATCACGCCACTTTTTCTTCCGGTATTTACTGCAGTACCGTCACATCCGACGGCGCACAACTGAGTAATATCAATTTTGTTTTCGACAATGAAATCCAGTATGCCGTTTGCAATTCCTTCTGCGTTTGATCGATTTGGCGAAATATGTCCTAAGTATTTATTATCTGGCAGCATAACCAGTGTTACATGTTCTTCAATAATTATTTTTCGATGATAACTGCCGGACACAGATTATTCCAAGAACAATGTACTATCCTTTCGGCCAGAGGAAAAGTACAAGTCCTTCTGTCTGTCAAAGTACAGACCTTGTACATCAGCACATTTTGGCCCTTGGTGATGAGCTTGCAGATTTTTTCTCACTTTTTTACGCTCTCGTTTCACTTTGCTTGGATCGATTATATTTGAAGATGTTTCAGGAGAAATTAAGCCCACGTCTTCTAATATGGATGATGCCAACGTGGCCGCTGATCTATTCAAAACACCGTATCGGTCACACGTTTTAGAAAATTTGTTCAAACTGACTCTTGCTTGCGAAGTGCTTGCTTTATAATTTATAACTATAAATTCAGGATCCTTTTCGTCCGTACCTTCTATTGAATATTCTTTATCAATTTCTGTTTCTTCAGAACCTTCTTCACGGGCATTAACTATGCTTTCCCTCTTCGCTCTTGATTCTTCTTTCTTTTTTCGTTCAAAACTCAGTTTTAATTTTCTTGTGGTTTGAATATCAATGTTTCCAATAAACATTTTTCTATCACCACGCTGATCAAAAAGAAAAAGTTGTTCTTTGGAAGGAACTTTGCGAGTCTTGTCGCAGTTACACGCACTGAAACGGCATTTACAACAAGCGATGTCGAAAAGTTTTTCTCGAGCTTCGGATGAAAATAACTGCATCTTTGCGTTAAACGCATTTGTTTTAGCAGATTTTTTGTTCATAGTTTTCTTCAGGTTTTTATATTTGCCGTGAAAATGTCGAATCATTTGAACGATTCGTTTATGTGAAACTATAGGATTAGAGGAACGATGCCATATCTCTTCTAACTTCGTGGCTACGTCTTCTGCTATCTCAGTCACTGTGGGCTCTTTGGAAGAACTAAACTGTTTCTTTTCGTGTGCAAGAAATAAATAATACTTAAATACATCTTCATACGTAGGTAACACAGAATCACAAATTTTTTGGTGTTCCGAAAATGGAATCTTTTAACATTTTCCTTGTTTTTACTTTCGATCCAGCACAATAATCCTTCGAATGTTTTCCGCTCATTATGGTGTTAGAGATGGCATTTCAATGCACTGAAAATATAAACATACATTGTGCTGTGCACTCGATGCTGTAGAAATGCGTCTGGAACTTTTCTCGGTTAGAGTTCAAGGTTGTATGACGTATTTAAATGGCATTTCACATGATTCTAAGAGCTCGACGGCAGTGTCTCTTCAAATTACGGAGTTTTTACAACAAAACCATGCATTGCTTTCATTTAATGCTAACGTTTAGTGACCAAATTTCTTTTGGAAGCTATTCTATATGTTCTTAATACATACATGTCCTTTAGAATTAAAAAAGGTGAAATTAAAGTTAGAAAAAAGCATGATTTTTACATTGAAACCATGATATTATAGGAAAAAAACAATGTTACAACTTTGCGATCGCAGCGCCCCCTGAAGATATTAACCGATTTTCGTCAAATTTTGCACATTAGCTAACTATCACATAAGACAACTTTTGGCAACTATTACTAGTTGATCGGAAAAACTTTTCATTTTTCGCCCCACCCTAGTGTGTAGGGGTATGTGTGTGTATGGTGGTGTTTGTGTATATGTGTAGGGGTATGTGTGTGTATGGTGGTGTTTGTGTATGTGTGTGCATGGTGGTGTTTGTGTATGTGTGTGTATGTGTTTGTGTGTGCGTGTGTGTTGGTGCGTGTATGTATGCGTGTGTGTGTAGGATATGGACGCAACCTGGAGATGGTTTTCGCTAGAGGAGCAGCATCGTGAGGCCGGCCGACGCGACGAGTGGTGCTGGCAGAGGGTGGCGCCGCGCCAGTGGGAAAAATGATAGGACGCCAAAAACAGTCAAATGAAAGCAATAAGCAATCGTGATTGCTCAAAAAAAAAAAAAAAAAAAAATTGAATTTTTGCATCTTGAATTCAAATTATGTTTTTCGCAATCATGAGTGTGTGTATGTAGGCATGTGTGTTTGTGTGTGGGGGTATGTGTGTTTGTGTGTAGGGGGTATGTGTGTTTGTGTGTAGGGGGTATGTGTTTGTGTGTGTAGGCATATGTGTTTGTGTGTGTAGGCATATGTGTTTGGGTCTGTGCAGACATGAATGTCTGTATGTGTAGGTGTCTATATGTAATGCATGTGTGTAAGTGTATGTATGTGTTTAGGTGTATGTATGTGTTTGTGTGTATGCGTGCACATGTGTGTGTAGTTGTGTATGTATGTGCGTGTGTGTAGGACATGGATGCAACCTGGAAACGGCTTTTGCGAAAGGAGCAGCACCGTGAGGAGCCGGTCGACGGTGATGGTGTGGAGGGTGGCGGTGGGAAAATAAAATGATACGATGCCAAAAACAGTCAAGTGAGAACAATAAGCAATTGTGATTGCTCAAAAATCTAGTCACTAGTTAGAATGCTAATCAAGGTAAACACTGGAGTAGTTTCCTCATGCCATACATCCTCCTTCCTTTACATGTTCCTGAAAGTGATAGGTAAAATTAAGAAGTTTGAAATCTTTCTAACAATAAATCTTCCATATAAATCTGCTATTTTTTTTAATGCACCATGCAACTTAACTTGACTCATCACTAATATTACTAACATATTGCAATGAACTGATCATTACACATCAACAACTAATACATTTTTTAAAAAACATTATGAATTTTGACCTGTGTTAGATGATTTAAAATGTACATCTGCTAATCTGATACATATTTGTGCTATATACAAATAATATATATTTGAAAATGAAAGGGCAGATGTTTTTTTGTTAAGAATGATTTGATTTTTTTTTTTTTTTTGACTCAAAATACCTTTATTTACGTATTCATAAAATAAAATCTCCAATATAAACCTTCGTAATACTTTTAAGTCTTAAGTATTACTTTAAGGAAGATTATCCTAGCATACAGCTACTGTTACTTTTTGACATTACTCTTATTTGTGCACTGCCAATGTAAATCAAAAGTAACTTCACAAAAGTCCTAAACTATTTAGTTAAGCGACCCCAACTTCTACGATAATATGAAGAATGATTAGATCAGCCTGCTTTATAGGTATCTGGTTTCCTTTGAAATTGTTACAAACGGAAATACCATTGCCTGTTTAGGTAATCACAGTAGAGTCCATTTTCCTTTCAAAAGGGGTGATGAGTTGTAGGAGGAGCTCTTTGTGATATGGCCATTGATGATTGCATTTACACTCTGAACTAGTTTCACATGGTGTACAACCAGAAATTCTGCTCATGCATGTGTAAAAGTGCAGATTTTTGTTCATCAGTCTAATTGTAGGTACTTGTTTTGAGAAGAGTGCTTCTACCTAGAGGGGAAAAAAAATGTACATACCACTATCAATTTCCCAACACACACTGAACTAGAATATTGTAACTATCATGAAGCCTTCTTCTATACTTTTCTTATTTTTTTTCCAAAGCAGTTTTCAATATTCATTTAACTTCTTTTTGCTGACCCACATAATATATATACCATCAATTCTCAACCACTGGAGCGATGCTGGTCTGCAAAAAAATTTGGCTGGTCCTCAGATATTTTTGCTCATCCACATTAAAAATGTTTCCTTACTACTACTACTACAAAAAAAAAAAAAAAAAAAAAAAAGAGCAAAAAGACAGAAAAAGAACAGCATTATAATAATCCTATAGCATATCTTTGTTATTATTCTTTGTAAGTTTGTATGATTTTTTTACTTATGTATAATTATGTTACAATAATTACTTTCCTTATTTTTAACTGTTAAATATTTTTTGTACCAGTTCTTTAACAACAAGTAAAGTTTTGTTTAGATATTTATTATTATTAATATTTTGTTTGAAAAAAAAAGGAAAAACCCCTCAGCTGTTCACAAATTTTTTTCCTCCCGGTGTTTAACGGTGCTGAGGTGAAAGTTTATTTATTTTTTGCTATATGCAGTCGACTCTTGCTAACTCGAAATTGGGAGGAACAGACAAAAAATTCGAGTTACTGAAAATCTTACAAAAAATCATTCCATTTAATATAAGTACTATGTAACTCATTAAAAAATCGATTACAAAATAAGAATAACTGTCAAGAAGAGTTTGACGGGTATTCTTTTTTCTTTCCACGTCAATTACATTTTCCAAATGAGAAATAGCATTGAATGTCTTTGTGTCCATATCAGTCTTGATTCGATGAATGCCCGCATGACATGCATGGCACTTTCTGCTTCTTTAAAGGTGATCTTTTTTGAATTGAAAATTTCTTCAATGACCTCACACATCTTCTTCTTTTGTTCTCTCAATATGTTTCCATCAAGTGGAATGTTCTGGGTCTGACACTGAGTTATCCATTTTATCAAGCATTTTTCAACTTCTGGATATTCCCCGATCTCCATTCTATTCCGATCCCCTTGATTATCATCAACGTTTTCAAGAATAGTCTCTTTGTTTTTGAGAATGGTTGACAGTGTGCTGTTTGGAATACTATCAATCTTTTTCTTTTCCCCTTTTTCAACCGCATCAATCACCTTTTTCTTCTCTGCAATAGAAAGTATAGTGCATTTTCATTTTGTAGCCATAATTCGATGTAAAATAAATCTTAGCTTCTTTGCAGCACTAATAAGCAAAGTAGGAAGACGAAGGCTAGAACGAGAAAGGGTTGTGTTCTGAAAGCTAGTCACTCATGTTGAGAGAACGTTTATTCTAGAAACTCGACCATTGCTGACAGAAAACAGCAGCTGAACCTCTCCCACATACCTGTGGTGAACACAACTGTGAAAATCACAAACAAAAGAAAGTGACCAAGGACGTGTTTTTCTTCAAAAGAACGTGTAAATGGGGGAGATAACAAAGTAAAAGGCATAGGATTTAGAAAAACGAGTTTTGAGCGATTGAAATTTTTTTGAGTGAATGGGAAAAAAATTCGAGTTATCGAGAAGAAGGAGAAAATACCTTGAGAGTTAAAGAGATAAATTAAAGAAGCATGTGCACGAAAATACTTTTTTCAAGTTATCGAAGTTCGAGTTATCGCGAGTTGACTGTATATATATAAAAAAAAAGGAAAATATGGGGACAAAAAAAAACATTTCTGGTCCGCTAGTTTTATTTAAAAGCTCTCGCCAGTCCTCGGGTCAAAAAAGGTTGAAAAACGCTGCTAGAGATGATCGCCGTTCACAGAAAATTTCCAGACAGCTTTTGATATTTTTAGAAATAAATTTCTTTATTTCAATTTTATTTCTGTAGTATACCTTGATTTTGTTGCTTGTGTGACAATATAGTTTTGTTACATTTGAAATTAACATTTATTACTCACCATGTTTTAGCAATCACTCTAATTTCATCTTGAAAATTAACCCTTTTAGTGTTGGCCGCAGTATAGGACTTGAGGCACACAGTATTTTTTTGCAAAAAAATTTAAAGAAATTGTTTGAGTTTGCGGACAGTTTTACATTTTGTCTTGCTCTATTTATTTGCTCAGATCTTACACAGAATCGCAATTTCAAATTTACTTGTTATGGATACCAGGTTGACACTATATACTGTCATAGTGGAGTTTCTAATCAGCGTATGTGAATAAATTCCAATTGTAATGAGGATAAAATTGAAGGCTTTTGTTACATTTCAAAATAAAATATTATTGGGTGAGTGCAAAAGTTCGTGCGGATTTGCAATAGATAGCATTAGAATGGGCGTAACGTGTTGTCATTAATACCACTATCTACATAAGTCAGATCGTTGGAAAGGTGACGTGTGCAGCTTTCATTCCAATCAAAATAATTTGTACAGATACAAACTGCTTCGAGAAAGATTACTTTTAAAATGAGTGTTGATAAAGTGCATTTACGGCATGTTATGCTTTATGAGTTTCGGAAGGGAATAAACATTGCAGCAGCCGTAAAAACATTCAAGATGTTTATCAAGATCAAGCACCAGCTAAATGAACTGTGGAAAAATGGTTTGTAAAATTTCGCTGCGGAGATTTTAAGCTGGAAGACGAGCCACGCTCAGGTCGACCTTCCGACATTGATGACGACGTTTTGCGTTCTTTAGTTCAGAATACTCTGCGGATTTCAACAGAGGAAGTTGCTACAGCACTTAACGTTGACCGATCAACCGCTTTTCGGCGTTAAAAAAAAATCGGATTTGATTTAAAGCTCAATATATGGGTTCCCCATTTGTTGACCGAGAGCAACAAAATCCAGCGAATTTCTGCTGCTGTATCTTTACTCGGGCGGCTCAAAAACAAGTCGTTTTTGGATCAATTAGTGACAGGTGATGAAAAATGGGTCCTGTACAACAACGTTCAGCGCAAACGCACATGGAAACAGGCAGGTGAACATGGTGACGCAATGGCAAAGGCCAGTTTGCACCCGATGAAGGTGATGCTCTGTGTTTGGTGGGATTGCAAGGGTATAATTTATTTTGAGTTTCTCCCCGCCGGCCAAACAATTGATTCGGACAAGTACTGTCGTCAATTAACTAATCTGAACCAAAAAATCAAACAGAAACGTCCGAGTTTGTCAAATCGCAAAGGCGTAGTCTTTCATCAAGATAATGCTAAACCACATGTTTCAAAACAGACGCTACGCAAACTGAACAGCCTGAAATGGGGTGTCCTAACTCATCCACCATATTCTCCTGATAACACACCATCGCATTATCACTTATTCCGGTCATTGCAAAATCATTTAAATGGAAAAAACTTGATTCTTTCAATGCCTTACAAAACGTCGTGTCTTCGTTCTTCAAATCTAAACCACACAGTTTTTATGATCGGGACATCCGTATGCTGCCAGAACGTTGGAAGGAGATTATAGACAACGAATGAGAATATATCATTGATTGAATAAAGAGTTTTGCTTGCCAAATCACTGTATGACTTTCTTTCATAAACTCCACATGAACTTTCGCACTCACCCGATACTTTTATCAATCTTTCAGCTTTTAAAAATAAATATTTAGCGAAAAAAAGAAGAATTAAAAAAAAAGTTATTAAGTACTTTTTTCATTAAAATTTTTTTTTCAAGAAGTATTTGCATGCCACAGTGAATGCTCTGATGTGCTCTACTGTAGCACAATTGCCGTGGGTTGACCATCCCTGTTTAAACATTTGTTGTGATTATATTGAATATAATTATTAAATAAAAATAGTCAAGGGCTTCAATAACATGTAAAGACATGCAATTAAAAGCTATGAACATTCACAAAATGTAACTGGTTCTTTTGATTTATAATATAAATACACAATATATTCGTACATGATAGTCATATGTTATGCTAATCATAAAACAATGCATTATTCATTTCATATTGAATTGTTTGTGCATAGTGACACTTTGTGTGATTAAAGAGATTAACATACTTATTACTTTCTTTTAAGAGATCTGTCAGAAAGGGCTATTTAAACGAAATGAGGAATGTACTCACTGACCCAAACTATGGAGCGAATGTCAAACAGGCAGATGCAACATTCCGAAAACATGAAGCCATTCGAACTGGAATACTTTCACGAGTTTGTATTTATTTTGCACTATGTATTCTCTTATTTTGATGCACTATTATTTTTGATTGTATTGCTGTGTATTTATAAATATACAACCCCTTTAAAGTATGGTATGTTATATTTTGCAAAGGTGAAATAATTTTCATTTCGAAGAAATTGTCAAATTGTAAAGATGAAAACTTTTCTATTGTCAAAGTGCAAGTGGTCCCTTTTGCTCAAAGAGCAGTTTTGTTCATTGGCTCAATGCAGAAGGCTTTAAATCTCAGGAATATCAGTATGTACAAGCCTACAATACAAATTTCTCACTGATGCTTGAGTTTTAAGGACTATATATCTTGATGCTGGGTCATTCTCAGAAAAATCAGGAATTTGTGTTTCTGGTATTTACTATAAAGAAGAAAAGTTTAGAAAATAATTCAAGTTAATAAAACACTTTAATACAACTGATAGAGTATATTGAAGTTTCTAAATGAGAAAAAATATTTTATTTATTGCTTAAATTTTGGCCACAGAATGTGATTTTTCACAACCATGGACTGTAACCACTTATCTTTTTTTGTTTCCATATTTTATATTTCATGCACCAAACAAGAAATTAGCTATTTCAGATATATTTTTGATCAAGTATATATTTAGTACACACTTCTCAAAAACTTCAAGTTAAACTTAATTTTCATATTTATTTAAGTGCAAGTTTAATGCTTGAAACCTGAAAAATGGTCACATCTGTGGACAGAAAAGAAAGTGCCAATAAATTCTTCCAGGTTGTGGCACCAAACTGTATTGGTTGAAGGATCAACTCTCAAGAAGCCATTTTGTTTGGTTGGACAGAAACAGAAGCTTGCTTTGAGATTTCTGTGACTTTATTTAAAGTTTTTGTCCTTAATTTATAAAAAGTAAAAATCATCTGTGGCTCATACAGATTTAAAATAACTAAGTAAGATAATACAATAATTGAATGAATTGATAATATTAAATGTAAAATATTTGTTTTTCAACTTTCAAGTCAAAACTTTAAAAGCATATGTTCTTAAATGTAGAAAATGGTTGTTTTTACCACATCTGTGAACATCACATTTGTGGACACAGTTTGTCCATAGATTTGGCACTAACAATGTAATTTAAAAAAATTAAAACATTTGCTCACTTGATCTGAACCACTATAGTAGCAATATTACTTTAGGATAGATCTAACTTAATCTTAAGTATTTGACACATTAGGAGCAATTTTATGTTTTGAAAAATCAGCAGCAAAATTCCTATTTTTTTTCCTGAGAATGACCCTGCTGTGTTGAAGAATATATTTTATATTTTCATAAGAAGAGAGAGAGAGAGGGGGGGGGGATTATTTTTGGTTAAAAAGCTATGAGGCATTTGTGTAATATTAATTATTTTAAAAATCTCATTTATTTCTTCAAAAATGTACTTGAAAGAACTAAACATAATTTCATGTCTAAACATTGCTCATGCATAAAAGGGTTAATAGCTACTTATTTTTAGAAGAAAAATACTTAGAACATGCTAATAAAAGAAAAAAAAGCTTTTTGCATCAATTTAGATCGCATTATCATGAACAGCTTGAAATTATACCATTTTCTTCAGATTAAAAAGATATCGTTCACCATTAAAATGTATCTCTACAGGTTGAAAACGTATTCATCTCTTTCAAAAAGAGAAGACACCTCATCTCTGAAGTTAATTTTCTTCTGATATTTTTATTTTTCCTGTGATAAGAATGATGAACACAACTTACAGTATACCTCTCTCTTACCATATTTTTGATTTATATACCAAACTTTTATCATCACTTTAGTGCAAAGTAAGAGAGGAAAATAAGAAAATAGTAAGAGGTGTGATTGAATTTCTGTTGTTCCCGCTTAATCAGGTGACTTATAATTGAAAACCTTGCTTATATTAATATATAGGGAAAAAAAAATCCTGTGGCAATAATGTCAAATTTCCCCCCCCCTAAAGAATTTTTTTTTCATCAGTAGCTTGCTTAACTGCATACATATTCAATGTTACTTCACCCCTTATGTGAATTTTTTTTGTATCTTTCTTGCAAAGAAATATCCGTTCTCCCGTTTCAAGTAAAAGGCACTTGTAACAAAGTGCAAAAGAGGGGCTAGCTGCAATATTAGTTCTAACTGTAATCTTATTTAAGGCTGCATATTGCATCAGGGGTTGGATGTTTTGTGCATTGACAATTCAATTACTTAGAGAATTTTAAACAGAATTTATCTCTTTATGTTTCTCATAGGAAATTATGCTGAAAGATTTGTTTAAAGTTGCTGATGTTCTAGTTGATTCCAATTACCGGAAAAAAAGTGACATCATTGCATGGTAGGTGCCGATTTTTTTAACATAAGACTGATAAAATGAACATTATTTTCCTAGTTCAAATAAATTAGATCTTATAATCTTCAAACGTTAAGAAATAGATAAATACCTTCTAGAAATAGATAAATGATCTTATAACTCATACGTTAAGAAATAGATAAATACCTTTGTACTTGGAAGTAAAATTAGCAGAAAAGCTACAAACACTTGCTTTGGTGTTGAAAAACCTTTTTTTCAATGCAAAAAAAAAAAAAAAAAAAAAAAGAAAAAGGAAAAAAGTTTATGGATGAAAGGAAATCCGACAAAAGCGTTTTGTTGAAT
This sequence comes from Uloborus diversus, assembly GCF_026930045.1. Taxonomy (NCBI): domain Eukaryota; kingdom Metazoa; phylum Arthropoda; class Arachnida; order Araneae; family Uloboridae; genus Uloborus; species Uloborus diversus. The sequence continues at coordinate 173,433,169 of NC_072733.1, forward strand.
GTCTTTTCATCTGTAAGCTCACTTTTTTTTACATTGAAAAGCAGGTTCTTTGTAAAACCGGAACATGTTTTTAGCTTTCCTTCTAATTTGTTCATTAATGCCCTGTTTATATTCTTTTATTACACTTCTGTGAATTGTATGCAATGTTTTTTTTGAAAGCCTTTTTCTTGCCTTTCTGTACCAGTTCTAATGTTTTGTAAACAAAAGATGCTTTTTATGAAGATTTGATAATGTTATGTTACGAGGGAAATCAAAGTCTTTGGGCCTATTTTTTTATTTGCCAAAAAAAAGATACATACAGGTATTTACAAATATACATAGTAAACTATGTCATTTACACTATTTCTCCACATAGTCACCACACCGGTTCAGACATTTGTCCCTTCGTAGCACTAAATTAGAGATCCCACTGTAGTAGAATTCTTCTGGCTGCTTGTGGAACCACTGTTGGACCAAACGCACATTGTCATGCAACTCTTCACGACCTTTTTGAAACTCACGACGCCACCATTCAATGCTTCTCAAAGTGAGACACTTTTCCTCGTACGTGGGGTGCATTTCCCTGTGAATTGCTATGGGCGTTTGTCCCTTGCTCCGTAGAAAACGAATAACACTTCGCTGCTCATAAGCAGTGGATGTTTGAAGAACAACCGCCATCTTAAATGACTTATAGCAGCTCCGCTCATTGAAGCAAAAGGCAGATACGGCTGGTACAGTTCAAGGAACTGTCACTGCTGGGAATGTATATATTTGCTTTGTATTCAGAGCCATATTTGGCTAAAAAAAATAGGTGCAAAGACTTCTTGATTTGCCCTCATATATACTGACGAGGCATATCAAACTTTAATCTTTAAGCTTTTTAAAAAAAAGCTTTTGAATCTTTCTAAGTTAGAATATACTTTCTTACAGGAAACAAGAAACAGAAGAAAATTGGAAATATGTATTGCGTCTTCTTGATGCATATGATGAGAAATTTGCTCATTTGAGACAAGTAATCAGTAATTTAGAAGAAACAGATGCCATATTAGAAGAAATGAAGCAAATGCAGGTTAATGTTTTAAATAACTTTAGTACTTTGAAAAGGTATCGTGAGAGTGAAGTGTTTAAAAAAGATCACTTTTAAATGGAAAAGTTCAATACTGCTAGCTAATAAGCAGATTTATTTATAGTGAGCTCCAGTTTAACATGTAGTTTGTTTGATCTCATATTACAGGAAAGCAGATTTTTGTGTTTTTTAATCATTCAAGATTGTTTTATAGAGTCCATTTAAATACTTATGTCATCATGTATAAATACTTCATGTTCGCATGATATTTTCATAGCTGCCAACTTATAGGCATTTTAACATTTATTACATTTTTATGTGCTAGTCCTGATTTTTTTATGCATTTCAAAGTCCAATTGTATCCTCTTCTGCAAAACTTTTTCAATTTTGTCTACTTCTACATTAATAACTTTGTGTCGATAATTATTTTCATCTTTTTCTATATTTTACTGATATATTTTGCTGAAGCCTTGAATGCTCATCATTTTGCTGTGCCCATTCAAAAATATCTATCTAGTTGCATCAGGGTTAATTTTAGTCAACACTATTTACAGAGTTTAGCCTTACCAGGCTTACTAAAGATATGTGGTTAATGATGATTTTAATAAATTAATTTTATCTTTTAATTAACAAGATTTAAGAACGTGCAAGATTTCTGAAGCCAAGGGACTTTTTTTTTTTGGAAAAAAATAGGCATAAGTCTGGAAAATGTGAGTTACCCAAGTGCAAGGATTATTTTCAGCCTTTTGTAAAGTTTTGACAATCATGTTAGTAGTTGCAACTATGAAATATAATAACTTTATTTTTAATAATAGTAGCTTCAAAAATACTTTGCTCAAAAATCTTTTTTAGGCAATGGCAAAGGACAATCTTTTATAGGTAATTGTAAAAAAATAGTTTAAATAATAAATAAATAAATAGTGCAATAAAACTTGAAAAAGTTAAAGGTTTTTGAAAATTGAACATGCAAGTATGTTATATGTAGTTAATAGAATTTAAGACTTGATTTGTGTATCTATTGTCCAAATAGCCTAAGTTTTTAATACATTCAGAGTTTTTCCAGTTGGCAACTATATAGTTAATGTTAAAACTTAGGCTTTAAAAGTAAACCTTTGTCAGAGGAAGCACTCATTATAAAGTGTTCCACTGAAACGAAACCATTAATTATGTGCCATAACTCAATCCAAAATAATCCAGTTAGAACAACACAAATACTTAACAAAATCTTATTCACAAACATATATTGAGTTTTGATAACTTGGATCCAGCTCCAACAGGGCAGGAAAAGAGTGATGATTGTTAGGAACCAATAAATAGAACTTCTCATGTCTAACATAAGAGTATGTAATATATCATGCTCTTTACTACTGGAAGACATTAGTATCAAAATTTTCTCAGGCCTTGATGATGGTTGTCTGAGTTACAAACTAAAATCGTCGACTGTTGGTATTTTTGATACTTTGTAAGGTTCCTAAGGTCTTCTTAAAAATTATTTAAAAATTATTTTAAAAATCTTTCTGATTGGAAAAAAAATATTATACAAAAATTATTTTATAGAACCTTTTGCTGCATGAATTACAATCCTGAAAACCCAGTTTGGACCACCAACTCTTTCTGAAATTAGCACTACAAGTAGGTTTTTAGCTTTTCTTGGTCATCCTTGAATTTCAACAACAACAGGAAAATTCTGGGTTCTGTTTGCCACCTTAATCTAGACCTTCCTGTGCTATTCTTGCATCTACATCTTGTTGTTTTCATGGAAGGATTTCCTCGTAGTCAGGATCCAACTAGAACTTTTTAGGACACTGAGCACAAACTTTGTTTGGTTCCCCCTCTCCGTCTACACAATATAGTGTAGTAGAGAATATATTTCGATACTTAGTACTACAACAACCAAGCCACAATTGGCGATATCTTATATTATCTTTCATGTATATTTTTATGTATTATATTAAAGCAACAAAATATAGGTAGAAGTGATATATAAGAGGAATACACATTATAATATAAGGTGCTGTTACATTTTGCCTGGTTGCAATAAAAAGTAAAGTCTAATTGGTATAACATTTAAATGTAGTAATAGGGTAAATATAATGTTGGGTCTGGAGTGGTAGTGGTTTTGGAATTTTGTGAAAGATCAAAAATTTAATTATTTTTCAGGATTTAATAATGACATCTTGCTTTTGTTCAAATTGAAATCACTCCCTTTTTGTTTTAAAAAAACTCAAGCTATAGATTTGGTTCCCCCTAAAATGTGGTCCCCTGAGCTGTTCCCCATGGGCCCATGTCTTAATGTCCTGCTCCTTCTTCCTCATATCATGTCTGTATTATGCACCGCATCTAATTTGAAATTTATTTTATATCAGACTGTAATACAATAACTCCCACAAATGTTTGTCTTTGGCCCATTCTACTTTACTTTATTCAAGGGTAGCTTCCTACACAGGCTGCTGTTTTTTTTTTCTTTGGTATTGCATATGACTTGTACCTTTTAAAATCTGATATGGATCGATTTTGTCACTGGGAATTGCCCATTTTGTCAACTGACTGGTGGATGTAACCCATTGTAAAAGATGATATGGCAACTCTCTTTTTTTCCAAAAAACTATTTTTTTGAATGTATGCTCCCTTTTTTGTACCTGTAACAGAGTTTCACTTGAATGTAGAAATCTGATTCCTCTATTTTTTCCCCTACCCACTCAACAAAAATGATTTGCTGGTAGTTCCGACATAAGTCTTACTTAACATTTTGGTCATAGTAAAAATCCCACCTTGGATATTTCCCTAACTACCTGAGTATGCATTGCTTTCCCTAACAAAATTGTTTGCTAGAGTTTTACATTGTTTGATTTACTTTTATATATGTCTTTTCGAGAGACCTTATTCCTTAAAAGATGTTTGCTGGCTAACTCGGATAGCTAAGTTACTTTGCCCATTGTAATCCTTCAGGAGAAATAGAATACACACCTTCTGAAGTCTGCACGGCGTTGGACTGGTTTCAAAAAGCATTTGTAACTGCCTGATATCATAAAAACCTTTACTTTCAGCCTTTTAAGTGTTGGGATTTACCCATAATACTATAAGGGTGGCAGGAGCAGATACAGAGGGAGGGTTATGAGAGTCATGACCTCTCTCACTCTTAAACCGTCAACAATGTTATCCATTACTATTGTATGTGATCCTAATTCAATCAGTGGGGAATCCAGATGATCCAGTTGGGAGGGACGAAGGATGAATGAATTACGGGGGTGGGAGGGGGGACTATTGAATGTTTTTTGTTTTGTTTTTTAAGTGTAAGAACTGAAGATTTTTTTTTCTTTTTAACAATGTACATGATTCAAAGAGTTTGAATGAAAGTTAAAAGTGTTTTGAGTACCGAGAATAAAACATTGAAAAAAAAAGAAAAAATGTGGAAAACTTTCTATTAGCAGGTACATATTGTAGATCCAATGTCCTCATGAAGTATTTTCAGTAGCCATTTAGTTTCTCAATAAAGTGTTCTTTTTTCCTTATAAAGCAAAGGTTACAGTATCAAGATGGCATCCCTTTTTACCTGTTTTCATACTGAACATAATGAAATACAAAAATTGCATTTTTAATGAAAATTTGAAGATGGATTTGTTTATTGATAGAGCTATTTCTTATTTGCACACAAATAGGAGTGTTTGCGGCTTCTCCCCTGAAATGTTTTGTTAGGAACACATTTTTAAATGCTCTGTGGTGGATAATAAGAGTAAAGGAGGTTGGGAGGTCCCTCTCCAAAAAATTTTTGAAATTTAAGAAAATAGTTTTTGAAAATACAATTGTTTGCCATCTTTGGTGGCTTGAATGGAAAGGCTAAAATTCAGGAATTCTCTCTAGTCGTTTTTTGATATTAGAGATCCAAAAACGTAACTTTAGAGATTTTTAATGATGCTAAGGGAAGGAGCTTTCTCCTGGAAAAAATTTCGGAATTGAAATCCTAAAAACGCAATTGAAGGCCACCTTTGATGACATAACAGAAACATGAGGTTCAGAACTTTTCCCTAGAAATGTTTCGATGTAGAAGTTCCAAAATTGCTGTTTCAGACAATCTTTGAATGATGTTAAAAGGTGAGGAAAGAAGGCCTTTAGGGGGGGGATGCTCATCTCCAGAAAATTTTTGAAATTGAAGTCCTAAAAAGGCAGTTGTATGACAGCTTGGTGGGGGAAGGAACTGGGTTTGGAACTTTCCACAGAAAATTGTTCGAAATTGGAGTCTTGAAAATGAGGTTGTTGGCCATCTTTGGTACTGTTAACAGTTTTATGGGGTCAGGAGCTGTCCCTCAGCCTTTCGATATTGAAGCTTCAGAAACGCAATTGAAAGCCCTCTTTAAAGAAACTAGGCGAAGGAATGAGGTTCAAAACTCTCTCTCCCTCTGAAATATGTTGATATTAAAGTTGCGATAACATAGTTTAAGATCTTTTTTGTCATGTTAAGAAAAGGTGAGGTTTTGTAGTCTTCCCACAGAAACTGTTTGGAATTGAAGTCTTTAAAGCGTAATTGCAGGATGACTTTGATAACAATAAGTAAAGGAATGGGATTCAAGGAATCTTCCTTGGCGATTTTTTCCTAATTAAAGCTCCAAAAATTCAAAGTTTGTTACGATCTTTGATCACATTGGAGAAAGGGGGTTCAGGGAATTTCTCCTGGAAAATTTTTGGAATTGAAAATACAGTTGTCAGCTATTTCTTGTGATGGAGGGATTGGGTCGGGAGGTTTGGTCGCTTGGTGGTCTTTTTCCGCAAATTTTTCGAATTTGCAAGTCTTTTTTTTTGGGGGGGGGGGCGATCGCCCCAATCACCCCCCTTGTGGATCCGTCACTTAATTCAATGGTTGCAAACAAGATGAATTAATATATAATATTATGCAAATATATCATTACATGTTGTGTTAGATGAGCAACTAGTAAAATGTAAGTGTTTATTGTAAGCTTTTAAAATGCATTTGTTATTTGTTCAAGTAAATTTTAAATAATGCTTCCTTTCATTGTTTCTGAAATTAACTACTAAAGTTTATGCCCTACTAGGGGAGTTATTCCTGGCCAGTTTAGAGCTTTTTGTTGATATTCATCACCTATTGACACCCAAACAGTTCCAGAATTTTTTTGCATCCAAAACTCATATTTTTCACCATGGCTACCCCCTTAAAAGTCTAGTCTGTATCTGCCCCTGAATAGAAGTGGCTTTATTTCAGTAGGACATTTTTTCTCTATGTTTTATGCATTCATTTTTTTAAAATTTTAACCAGAATGGAATGAAATAAAAAGAATTAAATAATCTTGCCCCAAAACTTTTTAGCAGATCCAAATACATTGGTTACTTAGGGTGCTAGCTATCTATTTAGAAGAGAAAAAGAGTTAAGGTCAACAAAAAGTGCTTAACATTAATATTGAATCATATGATCATGATAGCATGTTTACCTAGTGAACTCTCTCTTTAAAGTAGTGGTATACTTCAATTGATAAACATATTACCAAGGCAAGAAGATGAGGTTTGTGACTTTCATAAAATAATTAGTTAAAACTGAATATGTGATTTAATTACTGAAGGAATAATATCTTTATAAATTAGTTTTTATGAACACAGATTAAATGATAATGTATTGACAGTACTGACGTTTGGGACTCTTTACTAATTAAACTGGCCAGGTTCTGCTAATTAGAAAGCAAAGAGTCAACTTTGATATATATATAAAACACTATTGATAAAAGTGAAAACTTCTCGTGTATTAATGAATGTATAATTATTACTTATATAATATTAATACTAATAAGAATATTAATACTTAAGTAGTTTTTCAAATTCCTACCTAAGATATATAGTATAAAAAAGTCACCTATAATATAATTTAAGAAATAACTTTTTCTATCTGTTATCCAAATAATCCTGGAGAATTGTTATCCTTAAAATTTTAAGAAATAGCTACCTGTGAACTGATTTAGTTCAACTCTCTGTTTAAAAAGCATTATGATGGTAATTAAATAAAAAGAGAAAAAAACTTCAAAAAACATTTGTAAAACATTGTCTTGGCTGTAATAGAGAATTCATACTGTAAATCTTGAAGTTTTTAAATATGTTTCCTAGATTTTAAAAGATCTTCATGAACACTTATATTTTCAGGAAGAAATCAAGTTGGAAAGTGATTTTTTAGACATAGATTCTTGTCTTCAAAGACAAGCTGTTATGGAAGTACAAGTAGCATCTTGGGGAGAAGCTATGAAACGTTTAGACTCAAAGATAGAAACACAGGACAAAATGAAGGATGCTCAAGTACTTCAAATACAACTAAGCAAACTCAGACAAACTTACAAAAAGTAACTTTGTGATAAAAATACAATTTTTTCCCTTGTGATCTATAATCTGACTTTTAATATAAATTCATATTCATGAAGTTAACAAACCGTGATTTTCTCATGTATTAGTATTTGTTTTGGTCACTAATGTTATGTATCCCAAAAGTTTTGAAAGAAGATTTCAAGATAATTATCTAATACAACATTGAAACAAAGTTAAATGCTAAATAAAACATTTTTCAAGTATTTAAAATAAATAAAAGTCAATAAAATTATTGAAATGTTTCAAAACATTGGTTGAGAAATATCAGCTGAAGCTGATAATTCAATGGATTTCTTTATACCCATTTTGCAATACATTATACTCCTCATTGAGCTAAAAAGATACTATCACAATAAAATTATTTTCAGTTAATTCATATCAGATTCAGTCTGTTATTCTAATGCTTGTATTTTTCAATTAGTGAATTTCATCTGTATGGAAGGATTTTTTTTTTGAAAATATGACTGTCAAATTTAAATTATTAGAAAAAGCAACTAAAAAATAAACTATGAAAAAGGAGCTACTTGGTGTTTTTGTTTCCCCGCAAAATACTTTTCTGTAGTGCTTTGTCCATTCAAAGTACTGAAATGCAAAAAGTGAGCTGTTGTTCTGTCTCAGAAAAATCAGAGCAAATAATTTTTGTTAGCATGAATAAGAAATCAAACTTTATTTTAATAATGAATAGTCCTCAAAAGCATTTAATTATGAAACATCATCTCAGTAACTATGCTAAGTATCCTAATGGCGAATCAAATGTACATATTTATAATGCATTAGTTTGATGCCTTGTTTCATTTAGTCAAATTAAGCATTTAACCCTTTCTGTGCATATGATTTGAACTGGAATCGCTTTCTGAAGAAGAGATTTCAAATTGACTAATACTCAGTGTTAATCAAAATTTTCTACTGAGGTCAATTCTTTTTGTAAGAAAAGCATATACACTGATCTCTGTATGAGGTATAAAGGCTGCATCAAAGAAACCTCCGGCAAAATTTTGTTCTGAAATCACATCTATTGTTATTCAATACATTATTTTAAGCACTTTTTTAAAAAAAAAAAGGAGTGGGAGTATAAAACTGTAGGTTGGAATGCATACAATCTATTTGTGAAACAAAAAAAAAAAAAAAAAAAAAAACAGTATAATGTGTAAAGTCAAAACAAATTAAAAAATACCTTCACAATATAACTTATCTCAGAAATCTTGTTTGAACCACATTAACAAAAACACATGTATAACTTATTGCATGCTTCTGTGTTATAAGATATTTTTGTACAGTTTCATAAGTAAGAACTTTTAGATATTTTGCTAAAAAATCTTCATTTTGTACAGTAAAATTATGAAAAAGTTATAATAACCCTTTTATTATGTTTTTCTCTATAGCTTACAAGAAATTTTAGTGGTCAGAAGAGATCGACTTGAAGAACTTCATAAGTATAAGGAACAGCTGGAAAGAATGGAAGAAATGCTAGCTTGGATATCAGAGAAGCAAATGTTTTGTTCTTCAGATTTAAATTGCAAAGATCTAGCAAGTGCTTTGCTTCTGCAGAAGAAGCATAAGGTACAGCTAATTTGTACAACTAGTTAAAGAAGAAACCCCCAATTTAGATACATTTTGTACATGTAAAAAGACTTGATGATGAATAAAAAATTATGTAGCAAAACTCGAAAGTTTGGGAACTATATTTGTCAATGACAGCCAAAGCATGTAGTTATATTAAAACTGTATGAAATGCATTCTATCATCTCTCCTCTTGATGTTTCAATAGTTTGACTCATGTCATGTGATTCAAATGCAAGCACAATTTTTTTTTTCTAAGCTAGTCAAAGCTCTTCACCAACATTAGAAACATGGTTTTTTTAAGACCATCACTGTACTATCAATTTTTGTCAGTGTGGGACAAAAATTAATATTACAGTAAACACTCTCTAAGACTTTGCAGATGCTGAGATATTATTACGTAATTCTACAATCTACAAGGCTGATATGAAGGTGTATAAAAGGTACCAATATTTTAAAGACTAACAAGAATCCTTCTCTAAAAATGAGAATTCTGGACAAAAGATGCGGATTAATGTGATGGAACACCAGAAGCATGATAAAATTTTTAATCTAAATAAGCTGCAACTTTTCTTTGGCAAGTGGATGATATCCTTACAGATGATTGCAAAGATTTAGCAATGATCATTGAGGAAATTTTTTTCCTTTGAGATATTAACTTAACAATTTCCTTAGTCCATGAAGTAACAAATTGGACACAGCGCTCATCCACAGAGGAGGTTTCTTATTTGTTTTAAAAATTCTGTTACCAATCATACACTTTCAATCTCGCCATCATAGAATCACACTCCTTCCTCAGAATCTCGTTAGTCTTGAAGGTGTTTTAGCCAAACAATGACAAAATTTAATGTTACAGTGCCATATTTCTAACATCTCCGAAGAATATTGTCGAACTTAGAAAAATGTTGTCTGTGTGGGCAATTCAATCACATGAGATATGTCAAACTGTCCAAACATTGTGGATGAAGGTAATAAAATGAATTTCATACAGCTTTACTTGAACTACATGCTTTGGCTGTCATTGGGGTTCATAGTCCCCGAAATTGTGTGTCATACTACATAGATTACCAAGTTTACATTTGACTATCTCTACTGATAAGCATTCATTTTTGTTTTTAAGAAAGATTATTTTTCATTTTCATAATGAACTTGCTTTGCATTTACGAAGTTTTAAAAAAAGATTAAAACTTTGAAATTTTATTGTAAATCATTATAGAGAGTATAGTGAGAGAGTCTCCCCCCCCCCCCAATTTGACTTTAAAAACTCCCTTTTTCCTTGTATTATAACATTAAAATTTTTTTAAACTTATGATGTATATTTTTCTTATTATAGGCATTAAGTTTAGACATAAAGCTACGTAAAGAAGTTTCTGAGGATATACGGGAAGAAAGACTTTACAAAGCACTAGAAGAGCTGGAGAATTCTTGGAAATTAAAAGACAACATTTTAGATGTCATAGTTGAATTTTATCAGGTAATTTAGTTTTTTTTTTAAATTGTAACATATACTCATGGGAAAAATTGCTTCACGCTCTTTCATTTCTGTTACACTGACATTATGATGAAGTAAAAATTGTGAATTGTGGACTGCTACAGGTGATATTAAATCATTGCAGTCAAACATATTTTACTATTTTGACTTAAAATTGGGAAGAGAAAAGAACATATCAGAAATTTATGATCATCAATTTGAAATGTAGCCAAAACAGCAGGGAAACTAACTATTCAATAAATAAATAAATAAATAAATAAATAAAAAATGAAGAACTGAGAAGAAGAGTGAAATTCCTGTTGAAGGTTGTTAGTAATAATACAGTCAGGCTCCCGGAAGTAACTGAGTAAAAAAGTACTTTTAAATTATTGCAAAATCGCAAATAAAGTTGGAATATTTCAGTTTTCTTTATAATATGAAAACTTTTATTTTCTTTAGACATACAATTGTGAATAAAAAAACTGCATCACTTGTGGTAAAGTGCAAAAAAAAAAAAAAAAAAAAAAAAAAAAAAAATTTTTGTGAATATTTTTGTAGTGATGGTATTGTTTCATTAAAGTAGTTTTAGGATTAATTTTAATCACATTTTGTTATTATGGATAGATTATTTACTCTTAATGATTTAAAAAATTAGAAAAGGTGAAAAAGGCAATATTTTAGAAAATTTGGAACAAAACAATAAGTGCATACATTCTGTGGTTAATTTGAATTCTATATAACTGCAATCATATTACACTCTTAGAAGAGCTTACACCGTATACTTCAATGCTTCTCCTCAAGCTGCAAGGAGAGTTTTGCAATGGTCCAGCGTAGAAGATAACTTTTGAATGTTCTTCTTCCTATGTCATGAAACTATAGTCTAGCAATGCTTTACTGTAATCTTAATGTCAGGTGTCTTATCAGCACTTTTGTACTCAACTTTCACTTTCAGATTTAGATTATACCAGACTTATGAGTCTTAATGTATAATCTGGAGCAAATTAGAGTCGGAGGGGACATGAATCAGTTGTTTAAATTGATCAAAATGAAAGATAAGGGGTTAAATTCTTGCACAGAATGCAGGATGTGTTAAGATATTCAAATCTCAGTTTAACCTGGAAATGAGGTAAAATTACTACTTTAGGAGGGGTTGTTGGCACATGGAACAGCTTACCGGAAGAGGCTGTAATGATTAAGGGGGTAGATAGCTTTAATAAGGCCATTGATCTTCATTGAAGACTAATAAACTAGCTAGGACCATCCTAGCTGGGCCCTAAACCTGTTGGTGGTCGTCACATTTGTATTATATGCAAACAATTTTCTATTAGACTTGCAATCAAGCTTGTTAATTAGATAACAAAATCATTTATGAAAATTTTGGATTGGACATACCGATTTTGCTGTATGAAATGTAAAATTTATGGGTTAAGAAAACTTAACTTTTGAACACAACTATTTTTCAATTTCAAAACCTTTTGTTTTCTTTTTTTATTCTTACATGAAAGTGTTACCTACTACAAGTAACCATAAGCAATGGCCCAGCTAAGCTCCAATTATTTTACCCATAAATAAAATTTTAAAAACGCCTTGTTCATGGAAATAAAAAAAAGAAAAAAGAAAAAAAACTTGAATATTTAAAAATCGAGGCCAATTTAATATCAAAGTAGTAATTTTGTGAATTGGTGCAAACAAACAGCTATTTTAATGATTAGTGGGAATATAATATCAAGCTCTCTTAATTAAAGTAAGACTTAATTAGTAGTTTCATATGTATTTTAAAAAATAGTATTTAGTAAATTTGAGGATATACTGGCAATTCATAATTTTGGTAGAGTGTCTATCATTTATATATTTCCCCTCCATCATTTATTTTCACCTGCGAAATAATGACATTGATAAGGTCCGTCATGGAGGTGAGATTCACGGAGGTGAGGAATTTTCCATTAATATAGGCATAATGGATACATTTTTCAGGGAATTTTTTTTTCTTCATTGCTACAATGTACACAATGTTGCTGCATATTTTAAGCAAATAATAATATGTTCAATCCTTTTTTTACATTAATTTACATCCCTGAAATTCAAGTTCACAGAGGTGAGAAGTCAGAATAACCATACTAAGTTTTTAAAACAAAATCTATCTTCTCGTTCTTCGACAAAAATCTCACAACTTCAACTATGGCTGAAAATAAACAAGGAGGGCTCCCTTGTATCATGGAAAATAAAATTTTATGTCATTACTGCCACGTGTAAATGAGGAATGACATTTTGTGTTTAGGTAACAAAGGTGAGAATTTATTGTGTGATATGATTCCTTGTCCTACTAAAACGAACTAAAACACAATATTAAAAAACCATATATACTTAAACAATTAGTACTTGAGACACTTGTGAAAGGAATAATAAATAAATAAGTATATACTTTTAATTAAACAAGTTATTAAGCAACATAAACAGTCACACAAGGTGTGTGACATGCCACGGAAGTGAGAATTTACATGTTGTGAACCAAAAATATACTAAAATAAAAATTATTGTTAAAAATTTTTTGGCAAGTTTAAATAGATATATTTTTGTCAAAACATGCAAGGTTCCGCAGCTTTCAAAGCATTCTGAATAGTTGGCTTTAAACATTCCCCAAGATCTTAGTATAAATGGATGCATTCAATGTTTAAGTTGTAAATTTCAAGAATCCAACCTCTGTGTTAGATTAGTTTGAAAAGTCAAGGAAACTGCATTTTTCGAATGAATCTTCAGTGTGTCATACAACAAAATTGGTACACACAATTCAACTTATTCATGGAGGATTTTTCCGCCTAATTTGCTAGTTTTTATCACCAAAATCTTACAGAGATTCAAAATGGAATTTCCTCCCCTAGTACCCTCTGCGCTTCAGCTGTAGTCCTGCATGAAAAATATCTGGCATTAAACTTTTGTATTTAACTGGAAATAGTCCTGAAGTGAAATTTACCGGCATATAATGGGTGCAAAATTGCGACTTAAAAGCTACTACTCAGAAAAACGATAGGAAAGCTTTATTGGGCTCTGGTCGCAAGAAATTAGCCAGTTGTGCGTTCAGAAGTAGATTTCTTTTATGTGAGACCGCTGCAAAGCTCTCATCACAGAGATAAAGAAAGAAAAGTCATGTGGATGCACAGCAATGTTCTCATGCCTAGGAAAGTGAAACGAAAGGGGTAAAATCAATTATTCTGGGGGTTTCAAATTGATTTCTTTGATATCCAAAGTCCCCTCTGTTTTGAACCCCAAAAATGTTTCAAAAAGGAATATGTAGTTTCTCGCACACTGAATATGCTGTGGTGACACTTTTATGTCTCCTGAAAGGTCAGACCTCTGTCCCTCATTGTGGGAGGTTGTTATGGCCAGTAGGTTTCCAAGAAGTAGTTTCTTGAAATTTAACCGGGGCATTCCTGTGTCATTTTAGTGGTTAGAATCTATTTTTAGCTCATTTGAACTGTTGAGAAACATAAGGGGTGTTCAAATGAAAAGGTACCAAATGATACCGTGGGTCCAAATGAAGATTTTATTCATTGTATGCACCATAGGCCTGAGGCAATGTTAGTGTTACAAGGCAAATGTCTCTTTAATGTTAATCTCCTTCCTCTAAAAAAAATAAGATAAAATAAATAAATAAATAAAAAACAATTTTTTATTTTCAAGTTATGAGTTAATTTGAAAATTTCAACACAAAAAAGTTATCCATATTTTGGTTATTACAAATGAATTTAAAATTATATGATATTTTTCATTGTCTGTGTATGCTAAATTTGCATTTTTTAAATTGGTTTCTAATTACAAATTAGAATTTTTTAAAAAAGCTTAAAGTTTACTCCTGTACTCTATGAGGCCAATATTAGATATCATTTGATGTTTGGAATCATTACTTTTAGAATGTCGTAGTTTTCTATTAAGGGCAATATTTTCAACAACAACAACAAAAAAGTTATTCATGAACATTTTTCAAGAATCTGATAAATTTTGCTACAAAGTAGTTTATTGATGACAAGTCTAATTTTCTCTAAGTAAGATTATAAATCATTTTAGTAGCAAGAGATGATTACTTTTGTTTATAAATTAACTGAAAATAATAAATACTTGTTAAAGAGTTTTGTTTTAGTTTCATGCAGATGCAAATGATGCTTCATCGTGGATATCAGAGGAAATGCATTTACTTGATAGCCTAGAATATGGTACTGATGAACTAACATGTGAAGTAAGAAAATTTTCAATGTAATCATACGTTTTACTTATAAATCAATTGCTAAGGATGTTATTTTATTGATTTAAGTTAATGTAAAACTCAGACAGGTTCAGCACCATTATTTAATTACTTTTCAAGAATTTTCAAAGAAAAAAATAGCATACTATTGTCAGTTCCCCTTCCCTTTTTTTTAAAGTGTCAAAATACAAAAGGGGGATTCCACCCCTCCAAACAATAAGCTACTTGTATTTATTTTAATGCAACAAAATCAAAAACACAAATAAAGCAAAAAATGTACCCTACTTTTATAATAACTGCTAGTATTCCACATGCAAAAAGGAATGTTGAAACATGTGGTGCCTTTTAAAACATATTAAAAAGGCACACATTGAACATGTTGACCTCAAATATGAGATAATTTGTCATAGGTGGCACCCCAACACCCAAAGAGGAATTGCAAGTTTTTGAAAAATATGAAGCTAAAATGCATTTTTAAGACTACAAATTTGAAATTTTTTCCCGAAACCCCTCTTTCCAACCTCACATCATGGAGTGAACCCTATACTCAGAATTAGGTTCATATTGTCAATACTTAAACCTAGTAGTGAGTTCCTTTTATGTTTGAGATACATTTGAAATAATTAAGGGGCCATCAATTTCATACACCCCCTTATTTTTTTGACCTCTTGACGGCCTGCACATTTGCGTCTAGGGCAAGTTACATAAACAGCTTTCAGTTTTATTTGTCTTTTGCACAGTTGCCTGCTTAAAATTTCGTTACAACTCAAATGTAGTTGTTTCTGAAAATTGTATGAATTCTATGTTTTCATGTTAGCAGAGAATATTAAAACCTTTATTATTATTATTATTTATGTGTTTTCCGGAAGGGAGGTGGGGTACACTCCAACGTTGAGCGCGTGTTTGGCCGAAAATTACATGCTGTGTCAGAGATTTCAATCTTTTTACATCCAATAAATGTATCCAATTATTTTAGAAATTAGTAGCTATATTTTAATACAGTATGGGACCCCAATTCCAGAATGCTTGAAACTGTGACCGGGTTTTGGATTCTGACTCAAAAAATAGTGAAAACTCTCCTGTTGTGCAGCATTTGTCACGTTTTTCCTGGTTTTGCTAATGTTCCTGCTAAATTAATTTTGTTCTTCTGAAAGAAAGTATACTTCATTATACTAAAACAAAAGTCGGTGATAATTTGCAACAGTGTGTAGTCCACGGATGTTGCTTTGTATTATTATACGATGTGCCGATCTATAGAATAAATGAATCATATTTTTCTGAAAATAGTTTTGTTCAATAGGTTTTGTATTTATTGCATACTTATGAGAAGAAAAAAAAGAATTACCTTTGACTGAAAGTGGATGTTAAAAGATTGTTGCACAATTACAGCAAAACGCTTTTTATGCATAAAAAGTGGCATCAAAAATTTTTTTTTAAAAAGCTGAACTGAAAGTACTACTTTTCAACAAGCAATAGCCGAATGTTAACATTTTTGAATTTTAAAGATTTAAAAAGAAAAAAGGGAAAAAAAAATTTTTTACTAAAAAAGATGTAAGGAAACAAGTTCTGAACTTTGTGATTCCAAAATTGGAGTCTCATATTGTATATGTTACCTTACATCAATTTGAGTTTTCATATTAATAATGAATACGTTTTTCATCTTAAATTTGAACTGTTATAAAATTTCTGGCAGTTAAAAGTTTTAAAGAAATCACCAAACTTTAAAAGAACAAGCATTTAGTTAAGAAATGAATAAATATCTTTGTGCCAAGAAGCAACAAGAAATAACCAAACAGAAATGTTTAAAATACAAACTTCCATTCAAAATAAATGCATAATTTTGTAGCACTAGCTCATTCCAAATTCTGATAGAGTAAATACAGGGTGCGAAGAAAGTTCCCGAAATTTTATTAGATATTTCAATAGTCTGTAACTAACACATAATTCAACAAAACAACAAGTTAAAGCAATAAAAACTCTTTATTGAAACAATAATAATAACATTAAACAAAAAAATTATAAAAATTGTTCAAAATTGGCTCTTTGGGCTTCAATACATTTACGGAGCCGCAGTCTGAAATCGCTGACGATGCTCACGCATGCATCCACCATTATCTCATTCCAGGCATTTTGCAGTGGTTGGACGACCGCTCTGTGGACGGAAGTCCCTCCAGTCTCCTTGTAGCGTTTCACATCGTCATAGACAGTTTTACTCTTGAATCCAGTCGTTTGAATAATATCGGCTATTTTCATTCTCTTCTTGTGTAATTCAACGACAGTAACATGCACATTTTCATGATTCATAGCTCACTAACTCAATGAACTAACAAAGACCAAATGATTAAACCTCAAATACTTTTAATGCCAATAAACAATATCTGCCAAATAAATCGCCAACATACGATTTTAATGCAAAAAAAAAAAAAAAAAAAAAACGTTTTAAACAAAATTGTGGGAACTTTCTCCGCACCCTGTATTTCTGTAATATTGCTACAGTCAACCCTTATTTATCGCTTTTAATTCCTTCCAGACTTTACCGCGATAACTGAATTGCCCCAAAGTAGGGTTTTGTATTTATAAACTAAATATTTTCCTAACTAGAGCATGTAAAACTTATGACAATTTAAATAGGTTTTTAACATGGTTAGAGCCCCCTAAACATTAAACAGCACCCTTAGCCACAATTACATTTTTATTACTTAATATATTGCTATAACACAAAATATGAGAAAATTGGGTATATGAGACGTAATAGATATCACATTGTTAATTATTGGGAAATAAACTATACACACATGCAGTTCTTACACACTACTACTAATCTATGAAAATAGCTCAACTTGTTCGATGATGAATTAATTGTCAGTAACTGTATGATCCCCCATTTTCTTTCTACATTTATCCACATTAAAGGTATTAAGTATATAACTTAAAAAGCTAGTACATTGTTGAATACCATTTACAGATGTATTTATCCCCTAGTAATAATGCAGTGATTTATGCATTCCAGTTAGGGTTCAACGGTTAAAATGAGGTAGCGATTCCCTACACTTTCTTCGGCAATTTTACACCTCCTTTCCCTCAACTGGTACAACTACAATCCCTAAGACCTTACTTAAAAGACATACTTTGTTATTCTTTTGTAGGAAAAAGTTTACACGAGCACATAAAAAAGGCTAATTACTACGTTTGAAAAAAAAAAAGTGTAGTGAATTGCAAAAGTTGATGCGCCAAGCAGCGAGCTACGACTGTATATGGATCAGAATCTGTCCGTTTTAGTTATTTATCAAACTGCATATATATATATATATATATATATATGCAACTGTAAACTTGATTACAATATCTTGTACCCTGGCAATGCAACTCAAATAAACATCATTAGATAAAAGGTTTTTATGCTGAATTAATAATGCATACTTTGTTTAAAATTTTTTTTTATAAATTTTGAAATTCTAATGATGTTTCATTACTGATTACACCACCATTTTTACGACACCATGCACTTGTTATGTTAGCTAACTTTGTGAGAGCTTTGTGGTAAGGAAAAGCATTAAATATAGATTTTAACTCAATACTTAGTACATTTTCCCCCAAATTTTTGAGTTTTGTCACTTTCTTGTGATAAATATGGAACTGTACATGTAAATTATATATATATATATATATATATATATATATATATATAATAAAAGTGAAAAATATTGAAAAGACCACACCAAAAGCCCATAGATGCGCAACACAGCAAAACTAAAAAGCCAAGTAAATATAAAATTAAGCAAACAGAATTTCAAATATTAAACAAATTATAAATAATTAATGATGATAAAAAGGAAAATTGCAGACAGCTATTAAGTAGGAAAAGATAAAGTATGAATCCAGAGCTCTAGGTTTGAGCTCTAGTTTATTGTTTTTAGTTTAGCAAGTGGTGCTTTTGCCCATTGTTACTCTATATTGCATGTACTGGAGCTTAAACATTCTCTTTTAATTCATAGTTAAAATTTTGGTCTTTTGACCATAATTAATGAATCCTCCACAACTGATGAGCTCTGGATTCATACTTTATCTTTTCCTACTTAATAGCTGTTTGCAATTTTCCTTTTTATCATCATTAATTATTTATAATTTGTTTAATATTTGAAATTCTGTTTGCTTAATTTTATATATATATATATATATATATGGAGATAACATAAAATCCAATACTATATATGTGTTGATACATTTGTACACATATTGTACAAAAATATAAACGTGTCCTGATGTTTTTGTAATATTGTGTCCTGATTTTTTTAAAAAACCACTATGAAGTCTGTATACACTCAACTCTCAATAACTCGAAGTCCCAAGGAAGTGGCTGAGACCTTCTAGTTATTATTAATTTGGTTTATGGGATGTTTCCATTGCCTTCAAGAGTTTGGGATCCAATAACACTTTGAGATAAAGAAATATTCGATTTATGTGGCTTTGAGTTATTGAGAGTTGACTGTAGTTTCACATTTAAGAAATTTAAAAATTAATTTTTTTAGGCTTTGCTTCGTCGCCACATTAACACAGAACGAGAAATTTCTGCCTACTCAAAAGAAATCTCTAACTTAAGAAAAGAAGCAGAAAGAATTGATAAATCTTTATCCCATAGGACACAAGTAAGTAGTTTCTACAAATGCTCATTAGTTTAAGATGGTAATTTAGAAACTAACCTTGCATTTCTTTTCTTAGGATATAAAAGTGAACGCTCTGATTGGTTCTCAATTGCCTAAAAGTAAGTAAAAGAAAAGATTTGAAGTTTCCTAAGTAGTTGTTCATTGCTTTCCTTCTAGACAGTGATTAAAAACAAAATAAAAGCCTAATATAATGGTTGTGCATTTTTACCATCTCCCTTATGCTTTCTGGTACAACAAATTTGTTCTAGTGAGCCAAAACGAAAATTGCAGCAAACAGCAATATGCAATTTGCTAACAAAACTTGAAGAGAAAAGACTAAACAGAACTACTATCTAAATAGCAAATTGTGATTGCACCTGATTTATTTTTTACCTAGCTTGGGAGTCATTACAGGTAAAAAGTGTTTTTCTCATGATGTTAGAATACAGTATTGGTTGAATTAAGATTGCAATACAGAACTTTTTAAAATGCCACTTTTTTGCAAGCAAACTTTGCACTTCTTGTGTGGCTGATAATACCTTGAAAAAAGAATTGTTGGTTAAATTTCTCAATGTGGAATACTGGTGTGAGCATAATAGCATAATGCTGATTCACCTCTGTAAATTTTAGCATTTAACTAAATAAGCACTTGGTTTATGCTCAAATTTGATTGAAGATTAATTGGTTGTTGAATTACAACAAACTACATCCTAAAACAACCCTTTTATCCTAAAAAGAAATTAAAAAAATGATTTAATTTAAAAAAAAAATCAGGACGAGAAAGGTGGTCAAAGAAAACATATTTTAAATATAAATCTTCTGAATATTTGTTGTTAATTATTGCTTCCAAAGCTCTATGAATTTATTAAAATTTGAAAAGCTAATTTTATTTGTATCTTGGTATTATTTTTCAAGTTTTAAATCTCTGAAAATTGGTATTTACTATGCTTATTTTCAGAAAGCACTAAAGGGGCAGATTCAACAGCACAATATGTTCAATTTCTTCAAGAACAAGTTGAAGAATCATATGCAGAACTTCAAGTAAAGTCCCAGGTCAGTGCATTTTCATTTGTCAGTCAGTAAAATGATTTAAAAGCCCCTGTTAGTGGCATCAAGTCAGAGTTGAAATATGAGATAACTAGAAGCAAGCTGTTGAAGTTCGTGAGATGAATATGTTATGTTAGTGTGATTTTGAAAATTATTCATGCGTGAGGTAGATCTTTACTTCTCATCTGTTTTCTTCTGCATTACATGGTTTCATGCATATTACGAGAGAAAATATCTTGTGACCGTTTATTTTCTACTCTTTTGCCCATTAATTCATTTAGTATAAAGAAGATTGATCTATATTGCCATCAGTTTTGCTCAAACTACTGACTTTTCAGAACGCTATTCTTTGGAATGTTGGCTGCTTGTCAGAAACCTTTAAACATACACTACATGTTTTTAATTAGTTATTAAGAACTTAGATATCTCTTGTACTCTTTAAAAAATGCCTCACAGAAAAAGCTTGAAAACTGAAAAATATCTGTGTGACCGAGATTTTGTCTGCAGGTTTAATATATGTCTATCAGATCTCATAAAGAAAGTCAATCGAGATGTAAGGTAAAGAGTTGTTTTAAAAAATCTTAAATCTGTTTTGACTGATATATAAAATGAGACAAGCTCTATTGGTCCACGTTTGACCCTGATTTCAGTTAGAGTAAATGAATTCCAATTGTTCTTTTGCTGGTTCTTTCAGATAGGGACCCTTAATCAAATAGTATCAACTAACACCTAATTAATGACAAAACAATATGACTACCACTGGCCAATATTTTTCTTTGAGTTGAACAAAACTAAAAGGTTTTTTGTAACAATCATTGAAGATCTGATAAACTCTTTCCTAATTTTAGAAACGGAATAAACGATTGCAGCAATCCTGTATGTATTTCCGTTTTAAGAACTGCTGCGAAGAGATGGAAGATTGGATGCGAGAAAAGGTAAATTATACAGACTTGACTGCATTTATGCAGTTTAATAATAAATAATATTTTGAAGTTGATTCTTTTTCTCTCACTTAGGAGCGAATTATGGATACTAGTGAGTTTGGAAATGATGCCGAAAAAGTGGAAAAATCATTTGAGGTAAAGTTACTACACATACTGTGAAGATTTTTAAAACAGATAAAACATAACTGGGATTTAAGTAATTTTAAATTTGTGAACTAAAATAAAGTGGTGCATGATTCATTAAAACTTTAAAACTATTAATTTATATTATTAATTATGTGAAATATATTATTAAATCTTGGTTTCATCATTTGATGAAAATCTCGAGAGTTTCATTAGACAAAATTTTGTAGTGTAAAAGGCAAATAAATGCCCTCATTAGTATTTTGCCGTCTGAATCTTGTCTGCATTTAGCAAGTTTAATTTCCTTCGTTTGATATTAGATGAACCAGCTAATACTCTTTTGCCTGTAAACATACTTTTCTTTGCAATAAGGATTTAGTAAATAGTTAATGTGTGTGTATGTATGCTTAGATTCCAAATATAAAAACATTTCAATATAACTTATGTAGTTGAGTTATGGGTATTGACTATTGCTACAAACAACTGTGCAGTAAATATTGGAATTTCTCAATTAATTTTCAAAAATATTTATTTCTCTGAAGAAGCTACCTGAAAAATTCATGCGTATTTTATGCTCACCGTTAATGTTAAATATCATACACCTCTTTTCTGGGGGTTTTATCAAGTAGCTTTTAACCAATGTTCAGTTTAAGTATTACAGCAATAGTTCTCTGGATGCGATATATATATATATATAATAAAAGTGAAAAATATTGAAAAGACCACACCAAAAGCCCATACATGCGCAACGCAGCAAAACTAAAAGCTCTAGTTTATTGTTTTTAGTTTAGCAAGTGGTGCTTTTGCCCATTGTTACTCTATATTGCATGTACTGGAGCTTAAACATTCTCTTTTAGTTCATAGTTAAAATTTTGGTCTTTTGACCATAATTAATGAATCCTCCACGGCTGATGAGCTCTGGATTCATACTTCATCTTTTCCTACTTAATAGCTGTTTGCAATTTTCCTTTTTATCATCATTAATTATTTATAATTTGTTTAATATTTGTAATTCTGTTTGCTTAATTTTATATAGATATATATATGTGTGTGTGTATGTGTGTGTGTTATGCTTGTAGTCCACCTCCAGGCATGCACAGTAAGTGCAAAATAACAACAAATTGAAAATTTTTTGAACAAGATATGCAAAAAGAACAAAATGAACACAACTAGATTAAAAATTAACTGGGTGGGCACTGCTTCGTCGACGGAGAGTGGGAGCAATGGTTGTACATAAAAATTTGCAGGTTTCTAAAGAGGTCGGCAGCGCACGAGTTAACATTGAAAGATTAATTTTTGTATTAGAAAGTCTAAAAAGACAACACTACTGCCAACTTGTGCAAACAAAAAACCCTCCATATATATATATATATATATATATATATATATATATATATATATATATATATATATATATATATATATATATATATATTTATATATATATATATATATAGTTTTATTTCATACTATGTATTTATGTATGTGTTTTGCTTTTCAGGAGTTTATTACAGACTTGGCTGCACATGGTATAATGTTTGATCAGTTAAAATGTTTAGCTGAAAAGTTACAAACAGAGAATTTTGACCAAGAGCAAACAGTCACTATTATGTTTGAAGATGTTCAAAGACGGTACGTTATATCAAAAGAGGGAAGATATAGCTTCATGCCCCATTAAACCATTTTTTAATCTTTTCATTACTCATTACAGATGGCAACACTTAAATGAGCTTACAAACTTGAAAGAAAGAAATCTGAAAGGTTTTACAAGGTAAGCTCAAGGAATTGTAGTTTAAAAAAATTAAAATGCTTAAAAAATTTAGCAATTATTATAACAAAATGCAAAGGACACCCAAGAACTACAACAATCTCAAAAAGGCTTAATGTTATTTTTTATTTTTATAAGAGTGACAAAATGTGTAAGGAGGAGGATAAACATTTAATTAATGCATAGCTGTTTCATTGCTGCTGAAATAGTCCAAACGAGGTTAAATAAATTAACTTTTAATCCCTTTTTCAGATTATGTTTTTAAGATTAAAGCTAGATAAAAGCGTTTAGTGCATCTGTTTTCAGGTACATTTGGAAGTTATTCATTCGTGAATAGAATAGCTGATTGATCTGAGCACATAAAGCAGTATCCTTTTTGAGAGGAAATAAAGCATATTTATCCTGTTGTCAGTTGACCTTTCTGTGAAGCATTTGCGAAGAATTTTCTTTTTATTTCCACTTCTAAATTACACTGTTGATTACTTTCTAACAGGAGTCCCCATTAAATTAAAACCCCATTGATAATAACTGCCACTCTCTTGCTGTGATATTAGGAAAAATACTCTTAAATATATATTGTCTTCTATCACTGCTGGTCTGTTGCTTCGTAATTACTGAAACTACTCAGAGCTCAAGTGTAATCTGTGACTCTCTCCATCCTACTTTTTTCGATTTCAAAATGCTTTAAGAGTTTAAATATTAACATTTAGATTGTACATGAAATAAATGCTGTTTTGGCACAGATAATGGCATTAAAAAATAAAATAATATTAAACAATAGTAACCACTCATTCACACAGCATAATATTTTTTGAAGATTGTAACTAGCTGTAGAATAAGTTTGCAGCTCATAAATAATTTCTTTTTTGTTCCGTAGATAAAAAAAATCAGTTAAAAAATGCTCAAAAAAGAAGGGGGGAAGGGAGAGAATAAGATAAGTTTTGACTTGCAAGCAGAAGGATTATTTAAAGGTTTGTTAAATGCACCCTTTAAATGTTTGTTAAATGCACCCACCTTCTTTAAAATGTTTTTTTTTTAATGTAGATAGATGAACAAGAGATGTGAGTTTATTGCTTTCTCCAGGTTCTATAGTAAAACAGAAATTGTGTATGCATGTTATCGATGTCTTAAAATTACTCACACTTGCATACATGCAATCTCGTCAATGCAGAGAAGTTTTATGCACTGGTAACTCGAGCTGAAATTGAAAATAAAGTTTTTGCTCTTTCAAGAAAAGTCAATACCTTATACAATACTGCCGTGTGCAGGTAAAGGGCAGTAACTGCAAATTTTTCATTTTTCATTTTTTTGCATTTTTGTCATCTATTGTACGTTATCTTTATTGTACAAGCTCGCTTATTTGGTTTCCGCTGAAAAAACGGCGCGAAAAAGACGTCTAGTTACAACATTTCCCAATTGTTAGTATTAAATCCAAAATGCGCTTCTTCAAATATCTCGAAAACTCATTTCTGCAGATACTGCCATTTACCTGCACACGGCAGAATAGTACACCAATTGTAATTTTGTAATTTATACATAAACATATCAAATTTAAATTTTTTGCTTCATTAAAATCTGCAGCTTATATGTTAAATAATTTTCATTAGCTTACTATTGGCTCAGAGAATGTGTGATGAAGCAAGTGCTTGGCTAGTTGATAAGGCCCAAATGCATAGTCCTGAAGTTGTGGATGATATTACTAGTTTTGAAATTCTCCAAAGAAGGCAGGAAGTAAGAATATTATTTGAATTAAATACTCCCCATTTTTCTTATTTTTCACAATTTTAACACTTTGCTTGAGTTTTGCATGAGTGTGTTCATGTTAATGAATTCTTATTTTATTGCCATTTTAAACGTTAGCTCTCATTTACATAACCTAGGCACTGGAAAAAGAGCTTGCTCCAGCTGAAGAAAGAGTGAAGCAAGCAATAATTATAGCTGAAAAGTAAGTTAATATTTCACTGAAAAATTCCATTTCAGAGTAGCAGTAGTTGAACTGTATGGATGGGTTGGAGTACATTTCCTTCATTTTTAGGAAATACAGGAATGTGCAAAAAATAAGAGCATAAGAACTTATTCAATTAGAGCTACAAATGACGAAGTAATTCAAAATGTGATTAAAACGATTTCTGGAATTAATAGCTGTACTCTAACTAGAATCTCATATTTCATAATTTATGTTCGATAAAGATGGGTAAATTTTCTGTTAAAAATGTTTTACAAATTATGCCTGTTAAGCTCTTATGTACTTTTCTTATAATGTTAACCATTATTTGCAGTTAAGGTAATTTTCTTTTCAGTCTATATCCAAAACTGTATAAATCAATTTAGAGACTGCTTTCTTTTTTAGTGCTGCAATTGAAAAACCATTATTGAAAAATGTTACTGGAAAAAAATGAAGCATGTATCAAACATTTTTGGTTACACTGATAAACAAGAATTTTTTTCATGGAAATTAGTAACAAATTTAAGTAACCCTACTTGTGGGGATTTAGAAAATACTCATAAAAAAGTAAAGTTGGTCTCTGCTTCAGAGCTATCCTTGCTTAAAAATATCAAAAAAGAAAGAGAAAAAGCTATTTTTTGGCTCTTTAAGTGTGTTGATATTGCAGAAAAATTGTCTTGAAAGTTTGTGGTAGGTGCCATTTTGGTGGGTTTTATTTGACACTATGTTGCAAATTGGATTTTATAGTAGACTCGAAATAAATAATTAATTTACATAGGATTTCATAATCTGAAAAAAGGAGGGGGGGGGGGGGGGCTCCTTATAAAGTTGTATATTTGAGACGAATTTGTGAGTATTCACAAACAAAAATATGAGGTCTTTAACTAATATTGCTTATTAACCTTTGTTTAAATGTCTAATTGGTGAGCAAAGTCGTCATTGGATAATTCCATGTCAAATCAATAAAAAATGAGTTTTTAAATCACCATTTCCGATTTTAGCGACAATTGGTATGAGGGACACATATGAGAAGATAAGTATTGCTGCCAATTTTTAGAAATCTACTTTAAATTTTTTTATGAAATACAGGGCTGTTAAAAAACTGAAAAAGCACGAAAAAAACCAAAAGTTGTACAAATACAAATGTGATGACCAGCAACAGGCTCTTGGCCCAGATAGACTGGTCCTAGTCAAATAATTAGTCCCCAATGAAGATCTTATGGCCCTCTTAAAGCTATCCACCCCTTTGCATATTACCACCTGTTCTGCTAAGCTGTTCCAAGTGCCCACAACCCTACTAAAGTAATAGTTTTTCCTAATTTCCAAGTTAGCCTGAGATTTGAATAGCTTAAAACAACAACCACAACCCCTCGTCCGGCTTTCGGTGCAAAAATTTAATCCATTAACATCATTCATTTTGATAAATTTAAACAACTAAATAATGTCCCCTCTGACTCTCCTTTGCTCCAGGCTATACAAATTAAGTCTGATATCATAATCTAAATTTGAAAGTCCCCTTACTAGTCTAGTTACCCTTCTTTGAACCCTTTCCAATATACAAATATCTTTCCTCAGATAAGGCAACCAAAACTGCACAGCATACTCTAAATAGGGTCTTACTAAACTCCTATATAAAGGCAGAAGATCCTTTTTAGATTTGTTTGAAACAGATCCATTGATAAACCCAAGCATTCTGTTGGCTTTGTTACTTGCAATGCTGCACTGTTGACTAAACTTGAAGTCCTGATTTATAAAGATACCCAGATCAATAACATTTTCCCTTGTCTAATGATTGAATCCTGTAAACGATAACTTGTATGCTTATTTCCATGACCTAAGTGTAGCACTTGACATTTCCCTAAATTAACTGCCACACCGTACCTATCCGCTCACTTAGTAATATGATCTAAATCCTCTTGAAGCTGTTTTTCTTGTTCTTCATTTTCTGCAATCCCCATAACTTTTACATCATCAGCAAAACAATTCATGCTTCCAGAAATATTTTCATTGAATTCATAAAAATAATTTAACAAGAGAGGTCCTAAAACTGAGCCCTGAGGAACTTTGCTTAAAACATCACTCCATTTAGAATGCTTTCACCTGACAACTACTCTCTGTTTCCTTCCAGTCAGCCAATTTCTAACCTAAAGTAAAGTTTTTCCTCTTATTTCTATATCAACTAGTTTGTTGAGAAGAGCAACATGCGGTACCTTATCAAAAGCTTTTTGAAAATCAATATAAACAACATCCACACACTTTTTGTTATCTAAAGAGAAGGTAACCTTTTCATAGAAATGCAATAAATTAGTAGCACACGATTTACCTTTCCTGAACCCATATTGCAAACTAGTCACCAGACTATTAGTCTCTAAGAAATTCATAATCTTAATTTTGATCAAAGTTTCAAAAATCTTACAAACAACTGAAGTCAGATTTATAGGTCTGTAATACCCAGCACTACCTTTAGACCCTTTCTTGAAGAGCAGCGTTATGTTAGCCAGTTTGCAGTCCTCTGGCACTGTCCCTTAGTTATAAGAAGCAGTGAAAAAGTATTTAAAATAATATCCACTAATTCCTCTGCACATTCAACTAAAATTTTTGGATAAATATTATGTGATCCCAAAAAGCTTTAGTTGCTTTAATTTTTTTCAAATTAAATTGAACCTCCTCCCTATAAAACACAAGTCCTCAAGCTGCATAATAGTTTGTGTCTTGCTAGTGTCAACTGTTGAGATGCAGTTATCGTTAAGCACACTAGAAAAAACGTTATTAAGAACATTTGGAATATCCCTATCATTTTGGATTAAATTTCCATGCTCATCAACTAATGGTCCAATTTGACTATTTCCAGCTTTCCCGGAATTACGGTAAGCTAAAAGCCTTTTAGGATTCCCATCTGTGTTATCTGCTAAACTTTGCTCCAATTCTCTTTTCTGAATCTGTACCAAATACTTAAAATTTGGTATTGCCTTACAATACTGGAGCCTATCTGCACTTTGACCAGTTTCCTTAAACTGACAAACAGCGGCTTGCTTATAATTTAGAGCTTCTTTAATCTCTCTGGAAAACCACATGGGCCAAATTTTAGTTCTAACACCTTTTCTCCTAAATGGAACATAATTCCCAACCATTTTTGCTAGTTTTTCCTTAAATTTTGTCCACTGCTGATCTATGCCACTATTTTCCAATCCTGACAAAAAAACTTCTTTCAAGCTCTGCCTAAGTGCAACAAACTCATTGTTTCTGAAATTAGGCACAAACATAAAATTTTCATCTTTGTACACTTCAAATTCAATCCAGAATTTAATGCTGTTATGCTCACTATCTCCAATGTGATCCCCTACACATAACCCCTGAACAGAACTTCCTGTGTCCATAGGCGGATTTAGGGAGCAATATTTGAGGGTGCAACAATAACAGGGATCTGGGGAGGGGGGGTATTCGCGGAATAACAAGGCAGTGGCGAAATCGGAAAATAATTTTAGTGCGGGACACCCTTTTAAGTCTAAAAAACGCTATGTAAACCATATTTAGTCAGATTAGGGGATGGGCAATTCTTAACATTTCTAACTGCAGAAAAAGTCATAAACGAAAATCGATATTAGAAGCAATGGGTGAATCCAGCTACTGGTTTGGAATGGGATTCACACCCAAGAAAAAATTTGAAATAGTAGTTTTGAAAACGCAGTTTTACAGTTCTTGGTGATATTTTTTAGGGGCAAGAAAGGTACGTGTGGCTCCAAAGCTATTTTTAGAAATTTTAGTCTTATGAATGTGATTATAGTCCATATTTATAGTTTGGGTTAGGAATGAGACTTATAGACTGTCTCCAATCGATTTTTTGAAAAGTAGATACAAATACGTACCACCCTCCCCTCCCCCACGCTACCTCTTCAACTTTTCATAATTAAAGTTCCAAAAATACTAGGGAGGACAATTTTTGATGCTGTTACCGGACTGGGTGTTCTGGAGCTCTCCCCTGGAAAATTTTCGAAATTGAAGTCCTAAAAATGAAGTTCTTCTGTAATACTCCATGGTTAAAAAAAAGGGATTCTCCCACTTAAATATTTCAAAATGGTAAGTTTTCAAAACCAAAATATTAACACTCTTTGATGATATTAGAGAAAAAGAGTCGGAGGCCGTTGTTCGAATATTTTTCAAGATTAAAGTCTTAAACACATGAGTGTAAGACCATATTTTGTAACGTTAGGGACACTGCAGTTTTTCAAAACTGAAGCTCCAAAAACGCAATCTTAAACGGATTTCGATGTATTTAGGTGATTAGAAGATCTTCCTTGAAAATTTTGCAAAAGTGAAGCCCAAGAAACGAAATTTGAAGTACTCTGTAATAACTTTGGCTGGAGAAAGGGCTTTGGAGAAGAAAAATTTTGAGGACTAATAGAAAAAATGTAAACGAAATAGTAAGAATGAAAAAAAAGGGAGGGGAGAGATATGAACGAAAGAGGATTGTGTGAGGAGGGGGGAGGAAGCACACAATTCGCCGCCAATAATCTGAAGCTGTTGAAAAATTTAAATGTCAATATTTCTTTTTGAAAGAAATAAAAAAATTTTCCCAACATTCTTTTTTTTTTTCGTAAAATAACTGCATTTTCCCAAAATGAGATCTTTTCTTCTCTTCAATAATAAAGAATATTTTTTAAAAACATCTACTCAGCATTTTGTGGGAGGGTCACCAGTCTTGTGCCCCCTCTCATCTGGATGCACTACTGCAGCAAAATGTCAGGCAGTCCTCCTTCAAAAATTTTTGAAAATTTACACTAAAAATGTTGGTTTTTGGTTTATTTCGGTGTAGATTTTATTGATAAAGTTTCTTGCAATAGCCATGTTTTTTTTTTTTTTTGAACTTTATTAGCCATTGTTGTTTCAAAATAGAAGAATTGGTATTGATATACGAATAAATACCCAATTACAGAACATGCAATTATTCTATACAATAACACAGCACTGAACAATAAATTGTTTTAGAAGTTTCTTTATTTGCATGAAATTATTTATTAGGGTTTTTTTTTCTAAATGGGTAAAATTACTTTAATTCTTAATATGAGCACAGTTATGTTTTTCTTGCACTAGCGACGTGTGGTGATACACTGGATTCAAGTAAATTTACTAGTATAGCAGCTATGAATTTTTTCCCCCAACTGCGTTTCTGAGTTAAATGTACTAAACTAATTTTTTTCCAAACCCCACCAAAAATTTTGGGGGTGCGGCGCACCCCCTGGCACCCCTGTAAATCCGCCTATGCCTATGTCACAGAAAACTTGATCGAAAATGGCCTCCTCTCAAGTCCCCTGAGTTACAACTTGATCTAAGAAATAGTCACCAATTACTTTTAAAAATTCCTCTTCTCTGCCATTACTAGGATAAAAATTATTCCAATCAATACTCAGAAAATTGAAATCCCCCATTATGATGTCGGAACCCTTACTGGACATGTCACTAATAATAAAATACATCTGTTCATCTTGTCCCTAGTTTGAATTAGGTAGCCTATAAATGTTTCCAAAGCGCAATTTTTTGCCCTTATTGCTCATCAACTCCAGCTGAACCATATTAATATCAGTAGGGTTATCATTTATGACCAATTCCTTGCAAATGAAATTGTCTCTAACTTAAATAAAACCCCACCACCTTTTTTGCCAACTCTATCTTGTCTAAACAAATTATACCCAGCTACGAGGGGTTTTTTTTCCGAGGTCCAATCAGTCACGAAATGAAGACCACAAAGACAATGGAAACTCTTTTATTTGGAATACGTACATTAGGGTGGAACGAAAAAAACAAAGTTTTTATTTTGGAATTGTAATAGTGCAGAAAAGTTGCGATTGGTGAAGACTTACAAAACAAAACAAAAATTTTTAAAATCGGATAATATCTTCCGATCCCGCAACGAGCCTAAAAATTTGAAAAAATGGAAAATTTCATGTGTTTTTAGCGATTTTTATAAAATTTTGCTCCAACGTTTCTTTTTAATACTCTAAGACGGAAAGTTACGATTGCTGAAGCCTTCAGAAATTAAAAAAAAACATATTGAAATCAAATAATACCTTCTGATCCAGGAACAAGCATGATAAGTAGAAAAAAAGGGAGAATTTCATCTTTTCTTATAGTGATTAAAAATTAAATTGTTCTTCTTGTTTTTTTCCCCGGTGTTACAGGGAAAAGCCTTTTAAAAAACACTATATTACACATAAACATTAATTTATTTCTTGACTTTTAAGGTATCTTCTAAACATGCAAAACTACCATTTTTTGCAACAATGAAACATTTTCAAATAATAGAAAGTTATAAAATATTTACCAAATTTACAATCCAGTATACAAGTCTTATTGTTTTGAGTGTTAATTGTTAAAGTTAATTTATAATCAGATTTTTTGGAAAATTCGGGCATAATTGACATAGATCCCTGGCTTTTAAGACGTTTTTAAACGTTAGTTCTCTTATGTGCCTCCTTTCATCAAACACCACTGCCATTAATAAGTTTTCGGGATGCGCAAAGAAAGAGTTTCTTTCAATGACATTGTAAACAACTTGTTTTAGATGGTCAGGTAAGTATCGACAGGTTTGAATTGTTCTGTAAACATGAATGGCACCGTCTGTGAAATTTTTGCGGTTCTTTATTTCACATGTAACACCTCAAAATAAGAGTCACTATGTCTTTTAAGTCACTTGATGGGATCGATACACTTACGTACAGTCTACGGACTCTATTTGCACAAGTGAACCATCTGGAATGTGAGAGTGGGCCGGGGTCACGATTTGACAAATTATTTGGGCAATTGCCACCCTTTATTGCCTGAGATATATCTAAAAGATATCTTTGATCCTTGCTCAAGCACTTTCTGTTTACATCTGGAATTGTACAGCCAATTGCTTGAAAATCTATTACTGGCAGTTTTTCGCAACCTCTGAGTTGTTCTCCTATTGGTCCAGAAAACGAATTTGGGCCAGTTGTTCCACCATCCAAATACTGAAAAAGATGGCGAAAAAGCAACTCAATGAAATGTAATAAACAAATAGCCCATTGCAATGGTCGTCCAATATAAATTTCAAATTGACGAATCGCGCCACTTTTCCACCCAGTATTGATTTTAGTACCATCGCAACCTACGATGGCTAAATCATCCAGTGAAATTCTTTGTTCATTTAGATATGAAACAATGCTATTCACTATGTCTTTGGCTGATCCAGAGTTTGGAGACACGTGGCCAATATAAACGGAATCAGGTTCTTTGATATTAGAATAATGCTCTTCTTTCACTGTTCGCCGAAATTGCTTTGATTCAATCTTATCTATATATAAAGTATCATCTTTTCTTCCGTCAAAATAAATACCACGAACGGAGTCTTGTTTAATGCCACTTTGCAGATCTTTTCCATTTTGGCTCTTTTCTCTCCTAATTTTTTGTCTATCAACAACTTTAGAAGTATCTGTTTCAGTCACTAAGCCAACGTCTTGAAGCACACTGGATGCTATGGCAGCAGTTGCACGATCAGATACGCCGTAACGATCGCTACTTAGTGCCGTAGTTTTCAGCTTAATCCTCATCTGCCACCAGGTTTTCTTCTCTGGGTTGGTTGACTTGTAATCATTATCAGGTTCTCCCTTGACTGAACAACTTGGTTGTTCTTCATTTTAAAGATCAGATTCATCTTTCATGACTGAAACGCACTCAGTAACTTTTCTTTTTAAGGCATAGGCTTTTCTTTGAAATCTTTTTTTCGACCTTTTTGTTTCCTTTTGGTCCAAAGTTCCAATTTTTCCTATGCCATGTTTCCTCTGACGATCAAGAAATCTTTGTTCAGAGATCGGTATATTTTTAGATTTTTCACGTGTACATTTCATGTAAATTGGACATTCACAAATGTCTAGGGTCTTTTTACAAGTGCAAATAACATTCATTATGCACTTACACGCAGAGACGTCAAAGAGTTTCCTTGCTTCACTTTTAAATTCATCAATCCTTTCTTTAAACTTTGGTTTATCCTTGTCTCGGTTGTAAGATCTCATGAAATTGAGATATTTTTTGTAGAAGATATCAATGAGCTGAGCAATTCTTTTCAGGGAAACTGTAGGAATCGAGGTCTTATCAAAAATACATTTAACTTTATGCGCCGCTATGTCCTTAACAATGGAAAAACTCACTTTCGTGTTATTGACTTTTCTTGCTAACTCAAATCTCTCTTGAAAGCAACTTTGAAGTACATTTTCATAAGTAGGGAGCTTATTTGTTGGAAAATCTCGCGGATAGCCAAATATAGGGCACTCAAAGGACTTTCTCGTAATTCTTTTCTGTGAAGATGGATTCATGTTTGAAACACGTTTAGCAGAGCAAATCGACTTCACACGCACATTAGAAAGAATGAGAAATACTGATGCCAGCACGACTGCTTTATTCATTTAAGTAAGATACCTATAGACACAAGCCAACTAAAAAACTCATAAATTCAAGATCGTGAGGCGCTAATGGGGCGTATTAGATGCATACACTGTACTGAGCAGCGTAAACAAATATAAATCTCGCGTGATTAAAGGGCCATGTGGACAATTTCACAGGCAGGCTAATACTAAAATATCACATTTGTTTTATAAACAAACGTTCTTCCATTAGTATTTTATACCGAACTTATGAGGGTCGTTAAACTAAAACAAAAAAAAAGCTGAAAAAGGGCTTAAAGTTTACATTTTTTCAAACATGTAGGTTCGTTGCACGATCGGAAGATATTGTTTTATTTCAAAAAGATATTTTATTTTGTTTTGAAGTCTTCACTAAACGTAACTACTCCGTTCTGTAGCCTGAAAAAGTACATTGAATCAAAAATGTTAAAAATTCGGAAAAACCCCTGAAATTCTCAACTTTTTCGAATTTTTAGGCTTGTTTCTGGATCAGAAGGTATTATTAGATTTCATTTTTTTTTTAATTTCTGAAGGCTTTACCAATCGTAACTTTTCCGTCTTAGAGCCTTAAAAAAAAGCATTAAAACAAAATTTTTGAAAAATCACTAAGAAAACACGAAATTTTCCATTTTTTCAAATATTCAGGCTCGTTGCGGGATCGGAAGATATTATCCGATTTAAAAAATTTTTGTTTTGTTTTGAAAGTCTTCACCAATCGCAACTTTTGCGCACTATTACAATTCCAAAATAAAAACTTCGTTTTTTTCGTTCCACCCTAACGTACATACACCTTCCAGCTACTTCTCGAGATAAATGCTGCTCCGATTAAGACGTGGTACCAGCCTGGTACCGTATTTTCCTGCGTATAATCTGCGGATTATCTGCTAAAAAAGGCAAAGTTTATGAGGTGCGGATTATATGCAGCAGCGGATCATCTGTGATTCCCTCCCTCCCCCTTAACACCAACGCATTGAACCGCAATATTTTTACAGTAGGATTCACCAATCGAGACCGTACGCTGACTGAATGTTGTTTATTTTACAAAGCATACTTGTTCTTCCTCGCTGCCTGCCTGTATGTTGGTTATTTTGCACTGTTTGAATGTTCCTCTTGGCGATTCAGGTCATGTAAAATAGGCAAGATTACAGTGAAATAGGTAGCCATTTGCACAAGATTAGACCGTTTGCTCCTTTGTCTTGACTCTTTGTTTTTCAAGTAATTAGCGTACTATAATCAAGATTTCAAGAAGAAATCATTATATTTTAGATTATATTTCAGATTGGTTTTGATTATGCCTTCAAAGTAATTACTTTTTTACGTTTTTAGTTTAGTTGCTCAAATGGTGTGTTCAATTCAAACTTTATTTTTTTACATTGTATTATCCGCGGATTATATGAAGTTTTTTTCTTCAGGCCGATTTTAGGACCTGCGGATTATAGGCCGCCCGCGGATAATACGCAGGAAAATATGGTACCAGTTTTTCGATGCCTTCGTCATAGAAGGCAGCCGCCTAAGCTTTCAGCCAATTCTGTACGTTGATCTGCAGCTTGGCATTCCAAACTTCTGTCCTCCTGGCCAGCGTTTCATGTAACCAAAGAGATGGTAATTGGAAGAGGCGCCAAGTCAGAGCTGTATGGAGGATGTTCGAACACTGCCCAGCGAAACTGCTGCAGGAGATTTTTGTTTAAAGCAGCAGTGTGTGGGCATGCATTATCGTGCAGAAGGAGTATGCCTGATGACAGCATTCCTCTATGTTTGTTCTGAGTCGCCTTTATTTTCGGCATTCAGAAATCAAGTTACAGCACGCACTTTACACTTGGCGAAAGATGCAATTGTTCAAGGCATTTTTCTTCGTTCACTGCATACTCCGAAATAACCACAGTGACCTGATGCACTGCACAATCTTACTTGAGAGACTGCGCAACAAATCTACTCACACCATTATCGACTTGACTTTCCGGTTTTCATTCCACGATCTATCAGACCTTGAAAAAAAAAAAAACCCTCATATATGTAATAAATCTACATCAAATTTGGTAGAGCATGTCTCTGTAATTCCAATAACATCCAACTTCTCATCTACACTGCTGGACAATTGCTAAGGGCGGATTCCAATGGGCTATGTAGCGCGTAAAAAAGTGAGTGTAATTCAAGGCCAAGTGAAATAAACTAATGCCAGAACTTTAGAACATCGCAATGACGCTAGTTTAATTTGCTCTGAAAACCAGAAGGCCTTGAAACATGTTTAAAGGACAAAACTGTCATTTTGGGCTGAATACATACGGCTGAATACGGGATATGGCTACCATGGAGAGCGATGCAAGCTTCCACATGTCATGTGATGCTTCACACAACATTATCCAACAGCTGCTGGGATGATTTATCCCATTCTTCTGTCAGTCATGGATAAGGGTCCTTGCTTATTGGAGGGCATTGTCGACCAGCAAGACTGCTCCCAAAGCATCCAAACATTTTCAATGTGATTCAGATCTATAGAACGTGCTGGCCATCGGATGTATTGAATATTTGAGTGAGCTAGACACACCTGGACGGCGATTGGTAATGACATATTAAGTTGCCATCCATGAAAAGAAATTTATCGCCCATAGTACCACAGAACATGTGAACGTGAGGTAGTAGAACAACATTAATGTATCATTAGCCATCATAGTCTTGTTTGAAAGCACACAAGCGACGTACGGCCATTTATCAGAATGCTACCCATACCATGACACAACTTGTAGGATACTAGTCCTTTTCTTTTATGTTTGCTGGCTGGTATGCTGTACCACTCTCATGCCAAATTAGTTGTCGTCCACAAATAGATGACAAACTGAACCTGCTTTCATCTGAGAATAGTACACAAGCCCAGTCTACTTCTCTCCAAATGCGATGCTGAAGACATCATTACGAATGAGAGAAACAGACTTGTAGACAATGGGATGTACAAAACAAG
Source organism: Uloborus diversus (assembly GCF_026930045.1). Lineage (NCBI taxonomy): Eukaryota > Metazoa > Arthropoda > Arachnida > Araneae > Uloboridae > Uloborus > Uloborus diversus. Next base: position 173,469,682 of record NC_072733.1, read on the forward strand.
CTAACGGGTGTATAGTCTTACTGCATTCAAATGTCTGGCTACAGTTTTTCAGGATATTTGCTAGCTAGTAGCATCAGGAAACTGCTTAGCTACCTCAGTAGCTGTGTGGCGCTGGTTCCTTTTTGTTGCCAGCACTAAGTACCAATCTTCTGTTGATGTCGTATTGCATACACGACCTCCCTCATGACATTTTCTGCACCTTCCATTTATTTGAAGTGATTTCCAAACTCTAGAAACAACCCTGTGGCTCATGTCGAACTCCCTGGCAACATCTAAATTTTTCTGCCCTTCTTTGATGTTGCCAGCCACAGGGCCACCTATTAAATCATCTAAGGGATGTTGGGAAGACATGCGGAAAAATGCAAGTTCGTCAATTGATTCTTTCCCATCAAACTTTGCTTTTGAACAACAATGGTTATCATGCGCCCAATCCTTTATATCGCTTATCAATGCTATCACGTGACCAGCAATGTTGTGAGTCTAAAATTTGCATATTCACATCATGTCTTACTGTGTCCTGAATTTATGCTAATTTCCATATTTCCTTGCCTTCCATTTCGTGGTTGCTAACGCTGCTATTGCTATCCGTCCTTAGCAATTGTTCACCAGTGTATAATTATGCTGTTCAATTCTTCCATCTTGTTTCTAATACTGCGAGCATTGGTATAGTAAACTTTAAGCATGCCTTAATTTACTTTTATTTAACGCCCTGAAATTTCCTAAATGACAATTGTTAAATTTACTACTCTTGTTTGACACTTAATTTCCATTTTCAGCAATACCCAAAAAATTATCTTCCTCTCAATACCTGATGCTTCAACCATGCTCCCCTTTTAAAAGTAGTTTTTTGACCCCGAAGCCCCTAAAATCAAACCACTAACCGTTTTGATCCCAGTAGAACTCAGATGCAGGCCATCCATAGCCATCCAATCCTGTTTACAATAATTCCATACATGAATGAACCTGATACTATGCTTTTCACTAATTGACTTAAGTAGCAGGTTCATACACCTAGCACCACATTCAAATGACATTCAAATGACTGTAATGATCATGACATGTGTTGTGACATTCAAATGACAGTAACTTCTCTTATAATTATAGTAAAATAAAAATTCAAAAACCATTGTAAAGCTAAAAAATAGAGCTTTCTACTGATATAAAACATGACTTTCTTGCAACAGGTTTAAGTTTCAAGGTCATTCACCGTGACTTTTGACCTTGAATATCTCAAAACATTGCCCCCCTTGGAATTTTTTCAAAAAAATATATTTTATAGCTCAAACACTATTCTTCTACCACACCAAAACTTAGACTGGGATCGCAATGGCAAGGTTCTGAAAAATAATCAGGAATGTTCACATGTTTACATTGTGGAATTCCATATGTCAGGTCAGTCACCTTCTTGACCCTTCATCTCCATTTCCTATTCTAATGAAATTTCGTGCGAGGGACACATACGACAAGATAAGTAAACCTGCCAATTTTCAGAATTCTATTTCAAAAACAATATGAAATACAGGGCTGTTAAAAATTTTTTAAAAGGGCAAATAAATGGAAAGTTGTGACATGCAAATGACTGTAACTTCTATCCTAATTACAGTAGAATAAAAATTTTAAAAACATTGTAAAGTTACAGAATGGGGCTAACATGGTAAAAACATGGCTTTCTCATGACCACTTACCATCATGAGTTTATCTAACCAAAATATTAACTTGACTTTTGAGAAAGAAAATAAAATTTCAATTTATTTAAATAGTGTTATCTACTGAAATTCACTTTCTCAAATGATTTTTCTTTCTCAGCAAGTGATTTTGTGTGTTATTTATTTCATATGATAAATAGGCAGCATAACTTTCTTATTTTTTACATTGATTATAATTTTTTTTTTGTTCAAACTTGTTAAAGGAGAATAATTAGACTGGATTTATTTTAGTGTTTCCAACTCATACCCTGATCAGAGAGATACAATACAATTTCGTGTTCGTGAGTTAGAAGAAAATTGGAACAATTTGCAGGTAGCTTTGTTTGAATTTGATATTTTGAGTTTGAAAATTCAATTACAAAACAAATTTTATAATAATGGGTATTTCTAAATAAAATCTATGACACATATATACAGGGTGTTCGAGAAGTTTTTGAGACATTTTAAAAATTTGGTAAAAAAAATAAACGAGAAAGAAAGTAAATTTAAATTACATTTATTACCTCATACAGTAAAGTTTTTTTAAATTTATCAATACACCTCGATATGGGCCCCTTTCGTCGCATGAAGAATCTCCATCCTATAATCAATTTCTGACCAAGTTCGTTGTAGCATTGATTCTGTAACTTGTGAGATTGCAGCTGTAATGCGGTGTTTAAGATCTGAAATGTTGTGCACTTTGGTGGAATACACAGTGTCTTTGACGAATCCCCAAAGAAAGAAAGCTGGGGCCACTGGAAATAAATGTAATTTAATTTTACTTTCTAACTCTTTTATTTTTACCAAATTTTTGAAATGTTTCAAAGACTTCTCAGACACCCTGTATAATGTTTCTACTGTATGAGAAAAAAACTTTTGCAAAATTTAGTTGAATTTTGTATTTTTGAGAATTTTCTGTTGGATGGAATTTATTGAAATAAACAGTTAAATAGAATTCCAACAGAGACTTCTTTTTCTAATGCTTACATTTTTTCAAGTCAAAATTTTTAGAAATATAACAGGTTGATGTTTTTAGATACATAGATGAAATTTTAGCAGCATCCATAATTGGTCTGAAGAAACTCATACCCATAGAAATAGGCAGATGGATTTCCATCCTAAAATTAAAAGTTAATTTTGCTTTAATTAATGTCGAAAAAAGGGAATCTAGGGATATCCATCTGTAAAATTATTCTATTATGTTTTTAATTAAATTTGTTTACATTACTAATTTTAGTATAGGATCTCAAAATTTAACAACCAAAGGTCCAGTACATTTTTGAAATTGGCCAGTTTTTTGATTTGCAAATCATAGTAGACGTAAAAACTTGCCAAACAAAACTTGCAAAATTTTAAATTAGAGATTCTCTATTTATTTATGTATTTAAATTAACCGGTTTATATTGTCAAACCCTGAGAAAAAGTGTTTCACTAAAGATTAAAAAAATGATATTTATACACTATCCCTTGCAATAAGCGATACGGGGCATGTTGAAACACTGTTTCTACATTCCCATACTACACTATAGTTCATCTGTTATTTAAGACTTAACATGACTGTCAAGGACCTATCCAGCTCAAAATGGAAGGGGGGACAGGCACGCTATTTGAGCAATCAGAAAGATCAATCCCCTTCCCCCAGTTCTAGAAACCATGTAATTAATGCTTTTTGTTGTTTTCCCCTATAAAATACATTGAATGAGTGTACATGGAGGCAGCTGCCCCACCTCTGAATACACCCATGATGACTGTGGCAACATGTAAATGTCTTCTATAAAAAGAAGTCTGATTTTTAAGGAATGTCAACATGACACAGGTTAGTAAAATACTTCAAAAATAAATCAATATTTTATAGAGTATGAAAATTGATTTACCTTACTTTAAATATCTATCTACCAGAAAAGTTTAAAGACCTAAAGTCGTAAAAACAACATGAATAATAGCTGTAATTAAGAAAAACCGTAGAAGTATTACCAGCATTCTCTTTTTTTTTAAATAACTACTATCTTGAATGTTTCAACATGCCTCATGCTCCAACATGCCCTGTTCTTCCCTTACCAAAGAGTAGATAAGGGACATCAACTACATCAATTTAAATCAATTTATTGAATTCAAAATTAAAAAAATATATTAGCAAGATTTTTTGAAAATTTCATCGACTCTATTATTGAGTTTTGAGTACTCTTATTTATTTAATACAGATCAAAACAGAAGAACGAAAACAAAAGCTGGAAGAATTAGCTGGTTACCATATATTCATGGGAAGTGCTAATTCATTGGTAAGATTCCTTTTTTAGATTCATAAGGAAAAAAAAAATGATTGTATGAGAATTTTATTTTATCAATCTAACCACATTTTATGTAATTAATTGGAAGTAATTTGTTTACCTTATCTTTTGTAATGATATCTCCTTAATGTTATGAAATGATATTTATGAATATGTATAATAATGGTAGAGTAAGTATGAATCATTTATTCCTAAATCTCTAATAGGTTGAAAAGATTACTCACTGAAAGTGCAGCATATATTTACACAATTGAACTTATTTAAACAATGATAAAAGAAAATATTTCACTCATTGTATTTAGCAGAAATTTTAAAGCAGTTAAAAAGAATGTTTATTTTAAGTTTTTTGATGCTGCGCTGAATCCATACGGATGCATCGAAGCATCAAAGATACTCTTGACATAAAGCTATTGCACACAAAATTCAAGTTTTTACAAAATTAAATGATTTTATTAAACTCCCATGAGAGATGCGTTTTGCATCTACAGGTTGTTCCAAAAATGACTGACACATTTGAAAAATCAATAAAAACTAAACGGCAATGATAGAAATATACCGTTTGTTGCATTATGCTTGGGAAAACAGTAAATTTTCAGACAGACAAACTTTCAAAATTAGTTAGAATGTTCCTCAACAGATGGCGCTGCAGGTATTTTAAAAGGTATAAAAGAAATAGTCTGTAAGATAGCCAAAATGACCGGTATATTGGGAAAATTATTGCTGCCCGTTGAGTTTTTATTGATTTTTTAAATATACCGATCATTTTGGCGACCTTACAGACTGCATTTGGGTAGGAGTTAATGCAGAGTGACCCAGCTCCTCAGAATGTGAGGCTTCAATGTACTGCTTAGGCTCAGATTTTTTTTTTTTTTTGTTTCTCGATTTTTTTTGTATGTTTTCAAAAATTTTATTGATGTTAAGACCTGTATCAAAATATGTATTAATGCTATTCATTTAAACCTTTATAAAAAGTTTATCTTTTATTTTACTTTGCAATAAAATTCTAAAAATTGAATACAGTGTAAGTATTTTAAAAATTAATAAATGTAAACCAAAAAAGTTTTTAGAGGAAAATTTTAAACATTCAGTTTTTTGAAAAGTTAATGTATAATTTTAGAGGTTTTTTGTATTTTTCTTGTACCCCAAAACTCATGGAATTCATCTGGGAAACAGTATAGGTCACACATGCTACTTTTTTTAATGTGATACAAAGCTGTTTGAAGTTATCGTTCTGTAAAATGTTCAATAATAAATGTTCTAATAGCACTTTGTAAATAAGATGGGTTCTGCCAATTTACAATATTCAATAATTGAAGTTTATAAAACTTGCTTGCATCTGTCATTTGGGAAAGAAGTTCTTTTGCATGCTCCTTTCTGTATGTAATGACCTCAATGCGTTTTATATACAATTCAAGATCACGACAATTAAATACAGTGGTTTCAGAAGGCTTGCTGCATCCTCACCCCATGTTCAATATTTTAAACTCTTCATCAACAAAAGCATGTTGTTCACTCTTTGAGTCATCGTCTAAACTGGAAATAACAGGATCCATTGCATCCAAAGTGATCAAGGCTATTGCACTTTCTCATCGTAAGTTGCGGAAACTCCCTTCCTATTCAGTTTAACTGATTTGCTTTCTTCTCGGAACTGCTTAAAAAAAACTACAATATTTTTGAATGCACTCAATTTCATTACTTTAGTTATTTGTCAAAATAAATATTTTTAAATTTTTTTCTTTGCTTTATAGTTGGAATGGTCAAAGGTCATGATTCGCAAACTAAGCATGCGAGAAAAAATAAGTGATATGGGCGTCGCAGAAAGTGTGGCTAAAGAACATGATAATTTTATGGAACAGATTAATGCTCAAGAAGATCGGTAAGTTTCGGATTCTTTTAATTTGCAGGAATAAAATGTGCATCCTAACATAACAGGGAAGCAATAATACTTGAGTGCATTCTGATGTTGATGCAATCCTAATCAATGCTGTACAAATTTCAATTATGAAAAAGTCACTAGCTTATATGAATCGATTATTTCAGAAAGGGCATAAGTCCAACTGATGCAATTTTTCAGGAACCAATAAAAAGTGGTTATTTTATTCAGAAATGAATTAAGTTCTACGAAGATTTTTATGACTAATCTAGCCACAAGTATTATCATTACCTTACCTTAAATTATGTTTCATTTTGTCACTGAAATTAATTACAACTTTTTTTATTATTTGGACTTATGCCCTTTCTGCAATAAATATCCTGAAAGACTAGTTTTTAGAGTGATGAAAATGTAAATCAAGTGAAACAGATTTGTTTCAAGCTGATTTATGATAATAAAAAATAATGTAACAAAGTGGCAAAAATAATTAGTGAAGTCTGTATTCATAAATTGATTATCTTAAGAAAATACATTGTGTATTTTCTTCTTTCTCTCGTCTTGTTTTAGTGAAATAATAAAGTCTGGTGAAAAAAATAAAACAAATACAAAAAGTAACTAACTGAGATAAAAAGCAAAAGTTTTACATGTGTATAAAATTATATTCATATTCATCAAATACATCCTACATGAAAATCTTTTTTGCTATCCTTCTCTTATCTAGTTTTGTGTACCTAGTTTGATGTACATATTAGCATAACTATGTTCAAATTTGCACTGAATAATCATCTTAATATTTGTTATTTCTTCCAACAAAATTTTCCAGTCAAATTTTCTTATAATGAGTATCAAGAGATCACAATATTCGCATGTTTTACAGAGTACTCATAAAGTAATCAGAAAACCTCAGCACTGGAATTAATGTTTTTTTTTTTTTTGAAACTGCAGTTTTAATTATTCATATTTTAGAGAGAGATATACTCTTTGCTAACATTTAAAATTATTTTGAATCATTTTTGTGGTTCTTTCTCAGATTGTCGATTTTCTAGTTTGTGTCTGGTTCCTGGCTCAAGTGGGGCCGCTATTGGGTACCAATAAAAACATGATGCACAGTTAGAGAGTTAAAATCATAAGCATTTGATGATAAGGGTGTAAAATGACCTAGAATTTGTTATCACCTCTATTTGCAGCACTACAGTCATTAGCTTTTCTAATGATGAGTTAGAACTTCTTGTCTTTTCAAATTGGTTTTAAAAGAAATAATGCTAGCCTCTCATATTCCACTGAAATGAGGTGCCCTAGAAGGTATAAATTTCTATTTGATTTTTTCAGACAATAGTTCATTTAGTGCTGTTCTGAGAAAGTATCTAGATTAAGCAAGTGTTTTAGTTCATTTCGTTCTCCACAGAAAATAATTACGTTATTTGTAATTATACTTGAACCTTTCCCCCTTTTAGTAAAATATTTTTTGTCATTAAAATTCTGATTTCCAAGGTCAGGTTGGAAATGATCTCTAAGTGTATTGCATGGGTGACAAGGCACACAAACACCACAATGTTGGACCTTTCACAACCCATTTCAATGGAGAACTCAAAGCCATTCATATGGCCTTACGACAACTTGCTTCTCATTTTCAGATCTTCCAAAAAAAAAAAAAAACGGTAATACGTTCAGACTCTGTCTAGTAATTACTGATAAATTGAGGGTTCTTGTATATGGAGCTGCAAAGAACTCCTGAAAGCAATTGGGAAAATTTTTGCTTTTCTGTGGCTACCATCCCACTGTGATCTTCCAGGAAATGAAGAAGGCTGACTTCTTGGCCAAAAAAGGAACTAGTTTTCTCCAAAGGTCTTGTGGACCCTTGTCATTTCACTCTGAGTAGAAAACCGAGAAGAAACGTGCATTTCTGAACTTGTATGGTTTTTGCAAACTATGCAAGGGAAGAAAATTTTAATGTGCAGATGATTTAAATATGGGTGTTACCCCCCCCCCCCCTCGAAGTTTACATGGCACCTTCCACCCCCGCCCCCAAATTTTATTCTCCAATAATGATATGTGTTTCACAAAGACTTGAAAATTTTCAAGTACCCTTTGTAAAATTTCAACAATTTGGTCTGAGCTCGTGACCCCCCTCACCACATGAGCGGGAGGAAGGTTGTTGTAGCAAATATTATTGAAAAAATTACAGAAATATTACTTACCAAGGGCTTTTATCAATTGCAGATCTTGTATGTCCAAGTGCCTTCTTCCTCCTAAGATGACCTCTTCAATTAAAACGCCCTACCGCCCCGAAAATAAACATTAACTCTCATTAAAGAGACTAAAATCCAATCCTAAAAAATCTTCATTAATTATTTTACAAGTAAAGTCTGTCTCATGCCCCCCCCCCCACCCCAAAGGAGAAGGGCACTTCTACCTCAGCTATTATTTTTGGAATAAATTACTGAAATATTTACGGATCAAAATTTACGATGACTTTTCTCTACTGCAGATCATGTAGCTAGGAGTGCCAACTCTCCCCAAGTGCATTGCCCCCTCAATTTTACCAAGTCTCTCCCCCCCCCCAAAAAAAAACAAGATCCTCAAAAAAAGAGGCTAAATCCTTTTGAAATGACATCTCTGATTCTTTCAGTTACATAGTCTGCCTCTGCCCCCCCCTCCCATAGGCATATCCCTGCTTTAGCAATTATTATTGGGATAAACTACTTTAATATTTAGCTTTTAAAATGTCCGGTGGCTTACCTCTGTTGCAGATCTCAATATACAAATAATATAGTTAGGGAAGCACATCCCCCCAACTGCGATGACACCCCTCAACCGTACTGAGCGGCAACCACCCCTTCCCCGAAAAAAATGGGCTCCCCTAGTGAAGAGTATAAAATCTTTTAAAAATAACTCCTCTGATAGTTTCAGTGGTATTGTCAGCCTCATTCCCCCCCCCCCTTCAAATGGGCACCCCAGCTTTATCATTAGAATAAATTGTGGGAGTATTTACATTTCAAGGTTTTTTGTAAGTTTTTGTCTATTGCAGGTCTTAATATATAGATCATAATGCTAAGGCTACCAATCCCCAATAAGTGCGATGCCCCCCCCCCCCCCATATTTAATTTTAATGAGCAAAAAAAAAAAAAAACAAGAGTCCCTACTTAATGGACTAAAATACTTAAGTTCCCTGGTAATTTCACTGGCATAGTCAGCTTCAAGACCCTCTCCTCCCCCCTCCACCGAATGGGTACCCTGCTCTAGGCATTATTATTTATCTAAATTGCTGGAACATTTGCTTATCGAGATGTTCAATGACTTTTCTGTGTTGCAGATCTTATAATGTATGTGATGTAGCTGGGGTACCAATTTCCCTCCCCAATTTGGCTCCCCTCAATTTTATCACCCCTCCCAAATAAAAGAAAAACTCCACAATCTTTTTAATGGATTAAAAGCCTTCTGTAAAAAATTTAATGGCATTATCTGTGTGGTGACCTCCCTCCCCCCTGCAAGGGCTGTTATTATTATATATATTGCTATTGCTATTATTTGCATAAATCCCTCTCCCCCCTCAAATTTATCATGCTTACCCCAAAACGCAACCTTTTATTGAAGAGACTAAACTCCTTTTAAAATAACTTCTCTGATAATTTCAAATGTATACTCAGTGTCAAGATCCCCCCCCCCAATGGGTACTCCTGCTTTAGCTATTATTATTCAAATAAAACAATGGAATGTTTTATTTTCAAGATGTCCAATGGCGTTTCTAATGTAACTAGCGGTGTCCATTCCCCTCGACTGCGATGGCACCCCTTTTCTCTCAAGAATTGCGACCCACTATTAAAAAGACTTAAGTTTTTCTAAAGTAATTTCTCCAAACATTTCTATGGCATAATCGCCTCATGATCCCCCCCCCCCCAGAAACAAACACATGAGAATCCTTGCTGTAGCTATGTTATTAGAATAAATTGCTAAAATATTTATTCACCAAGATGGCCTATGGCTTTTCTCTGTTGCAGATACTTATATAAGAAGCTTTGCAGTCCCTCCACCCCCCATAAAATGTTGAATTAACGACCTAAATATATCAATATATTGAAAATATCGATATTTTGAGAGCGGTATTAAAATTCTGATATCGCCAACCCCTAGTTCACGGAAATCAATTGAAATCTTAAACTCATTCAAATTATTCATATTGAAACTAACTATATGAGTGTATATGTATACATGTTTTAATAATTTTTACAAACTAGTATTAATTCTTATACATAATCTGTTAAACAATAAAATCCAAGATTGGTGTCAAAAGAAATTATCCCATTTTGAATTTTTAGATTCCAAGAAGTGAAAAGGCTTGGAGAAATAGTTTCAGCTACAGAACCTGAAATTATTCCACTGTTAGAACAGCTTCAAGAAGCAAGAAGCTCGGTACATTGTTTATGGGCAGAAAAAAAAACTTGGCTTCAGCAAACTTTGGATCTGCAAATATTCAACAGAGAAGCAAACCAGCTGCAAAGCATGGCTTCTGGACAGGATTCCTTGCTCGAAACTGCAGATTTAGCAGTGAGTAAACATTACTATTATTTTTTAAATTGTTTTCAGCTGGCAAAAAACTGTTCAGTTAGAACTGTGGTACTTTAATAAACCATGAAGTTGAAAATTGGAAGCTCTATGCATTCTTCTTAGTGCCTCTAAAAGTAAAACTCGGATAATTAAAAAACTACATAAAGTATTCAGGGCCATAGCTGAAACAAAATCAAAATTGACATAATTTTGCTAAAATATTTAAAAAATAAATTTTGCACTCATAAAATGTAGTTCAGCTAGCCAGTTATATTTATTTATAAAATAAATAAATAAATAAATAAATAAGATAAAATAAAATAAAAAATAAAAATATTTTAGCGATTTTATCTTGTTTAAAATGTTGCTAACAATTGTAACTTTATAACTTGTTTGTACCATTCTGTAATCAATAAACTAATTAAGAAAAATAAATTGAAAGCATGTCATATGGTTCTAACTTTTATTTTTAGAGTAAATGGTTTCTGCCAAATAAAAAGTTCTTCTCTAAAGAGGTTTAAATGTGTCAAAACAATTGCTAAAATTATTATTGGTGATTATTTTTTATGTTTAGTTTGTTTATTATGTAATATGACATTACGTAAAGCATTTAAATTCTAATAATATACCTTTCAAAACAAATTTGCACTCTTTTTCAAATTGATAGTGCCAGTGCAATGTAACAGTTATCCATCCGAAATATTTTTTTGAATCATTGATATAAATTATTCACTTATCTTTATCAATTCTATGTGTATGAAGGTAATTAATGTTATGAGACTCGCATAATTTCTTTTCATATCCAAGGGGGTATGAAGAGCATGGTGCCATAAAGTCACAGTTATGTCCAGTCAATACTGATCACAAACTGCAAACATTTCTGTATGAAAATCAGTATTCATTTTGTAGTGCTAGAAATCTTTGGGCCTCCATAAATATATGTGCCCAGCTACATCCCTGAAAATGCTTCAAAATAAATAAAATTGAAATACAAAAATAATAGTAAAATAAATTCAAAAATAAAATAAAAGTATCCTTCTATATCAAATTATGGGTGTACGCATTCAAGAAAAATGAATGAATATATAAAATGATAGTTGAAACAACTCTAAAATGAATAGTTATATAAAACAATTCCTTTCAGGAAACATTGGGGGATATGGAAATTTTAATGAAGCACCATGAAGCTTTTATGGATACATTTCAAGTTCAAGGCAACAGATATGAAGCTTTTAAACACATGGCAGAGAGTTTAATTGCAGCTGGGCACCCTGAAGAAGAATAGTAAGATAAAACCATTTCATAGTTAACGCTAGCTGTGACTGCAATAATATTATGCTATGAAACAGCCAATATATTTTCTCACGTAAAAATTATTTTTTTACAAATGATATAATCAGGCAACTTATAGTGCACTGTAACTACTGTAACCAGATAGATTAAGTAACCAGATTACTGTAACCATTGAGACTCTTCCCTTATTAAATACATATACTAATTTGAGTAATAGTGTGCAATGTGAAAAAATGTTATGCCTATATCACTAAGATACCTGCGATTTTCTACCTGGGACCCTTACTTTTAAAAAAATATGCTATTTTCAGATGAAACTGGGAACAGTCAGCTTCATCCACATGATGCACAGTTATGGGTGCGGGTGGGAGGAATGCTTGTTTTTATTGAACCTTTATGCACACTATAATAAGACCTCCAAAATGATGACAAATTAGTAAGACCTCCAAAATATGTTGATAGGGGGCTGAGGGAGCATATTTTTTCTTTTTGAAATATAAGTCCTCAAAATGTAGCTTAGGTTATTTTTGGTCACTTAAAGGGGGGGGGGGGAGATCATATCCACCTCCTCTGGATCCAAACCTAATCTTAATTCACATAAAAAAATAACTGCAACTTTTCAAGGTATTTAATTACTTTAAATGTGAACATACTTTTTATTTCTGATAACTTAAAATAATTGTGAAATGTGTACACATATTTGTTCTTTTCATTTCAGTATACACAACCGCCGGAACCACATTCTGAGTCTACGAAGGAACATTGAGACTAAAGCTCAAGAGCGCAAACAGCTTCTTGAAGAATTGCTAAGTTTTCAACAGTATAAAGTATGGGCTCAAGAGGTAATGCAGCATTGTTTTTTTTTTTTTTAAATTTTTTTCTGTAGGTGTCTGAAGTCTTAGTTAAATGCAGCATTGTAATTTTTGAATACTGATTTGAGTCAGTTAATGACAGTTGTTCCTATAAGTAGCAAAACTTGAACATTAATGCTGAATAATAGTTAACAAATTTAAAAATCACTCTTATCATGTGAAAACATATTACTAAAAATTTTAATTGAATTATTTTGTTTTGACCCTTTAAAACAAATGTACACTTTTCAATTTATTAAAGCATGATTAAAAAATAAGTCTAATGGTAGTTTTATGAACTGCACTTATGGCAAGCCATAAAGCTTAGCCAAAAAATTTTTAACACATTTCAAAGTGTATATAAAAATAACTGGATTTGTTTCTGCAAAGCAAATTAAAACTTATTAACAAACTATTTTAAAATAAATAAATAAACAAATAAAATAAAATAAAATATGCATTACAAGAGAAAAAAGAAAAGTGATTAGCTATTTGTTTAATTGCTGAAGAAACTCTCAGAGACATTTTTAGGAATTATAACCAATGAAATATTAATAAGTCAATATTGCTTTGTACACACATGAATAAAATCAACGTTTTTTGACACATTGCTTGCTGGAAGGATAGCTCAATTTTTAAAAGAATTCTCAACTCAAGGAAAAACACAACTCATTTTCTCTCGTGGACTGTATTTTTTATTTCATGGCTTCTCTAAGGGCACACTCCTCACAGTCTCTCTCATAACATTTTTTCAGTCAACTCAAACTCTCTCAATGTATGTGGCGCGGTGGTACGCGCACAGGCGCAACACTTGCATTTGATGAACTCGATCAGTAGTGACCGGTCGATTGATCACATGACAGCTAATTACATCAGCCAATGCTAAAGCATTGGAGATGACGTCATTATTTGTCATGTGATCAACCAACCAGTGAGCTGCCGGTCGCTCATCAAACACAATCAAATTGGCTTTAAAAGATATTCTTTTTCATGTTCCACTCTATTTTCTTATACCAGAGAAGGAGTTATTTTTATTCAAACTATGCCTATATGCATACTTAGTTAATTTTTTGTCTGTAGATGATATCCTGGATTTATGAAAAGGATAAGCAAGTATCTGATTTGTTAAAAGGCGATTACACTTCAAATATATCTTATAAAATGAAAAGACAACAGACTTTTGAAGCTGAACTTGCTGCCAACCAAAATGGACAAGAACTCATTTGTTCTGTAAGAAATTTTACTTTTATTCAAAAACTCATGTAAATGCATTAACCGTAAAGTTAGTCAGACATAGTTTTTTAATGATTTTCATTTCAGCGAGGACAAGCAATGTTGCAAAGTAATATCCAAACTCGTGAGTCTATAACCCTAATTATTGAAGAATTGAATCAGGCATGGAATGAGCTCTGTGAGAAAATGGATAGAAATCGACAAACTCTCTTTCGAGCCAAAGAATTGCGTGATTTTTACATTTCAGTTGACTATTTGGAAAATAAAATTGCAGAGCTTAACCGTGTGGCAACCTCATCAGCCTTTGGACAAAATTTATCCAGCGTCAAACAGCTGTTAAATAATCAACAAGTAAGACTTCATTTATGCTGTTAATCATATGTGTTAAATTTATTTTATATAAAATGCATTTTTGTACACAATTCGATTTTGCATCAACTTTTGAGCTTTATGCACATATTCAGACATTATGGGTAGGTCTCATCCTCAAGCTTAACATTAATTAAACTTGAGATGAGTAACCCTTGCACCCAGTAGTACAACCAGCAATGTTTTTGAGAAAGGAAATCCTTATTGGTCGTAGGTTGTTGCCGTAGTAGGATTGATTGCATGACATAGGGCCAAGAATTTCTACCACCACTCTATGATTGGGCTTGTGCTTGCCCCCCTCCCCCATCTTGAATGCTGGCTATGCATGCTTACATGGGTTATCCTCCAGAATTTGTAACTTTTTAACGAAAATATTTTTCAATTTTAAAACCATTTGTTTGCATCAAAACTGTCTTCCTTCCCCAGCAGTAATATCCACTAAAGATTTTTTCTCTTTTAGAGTCTTGAAAATGAATATGAAAAATTGAAATTGAAAGTTTCTGATTTGATTCAAGAAAGCAATATGCTATTAGAAGACAATCCTGACAATGATGATACACGAAACGATGTCAAAAATGCAGCTGAAAGTTTACAAAGAAAGTAGGTTTATGATTATTTTTTGAGGTTTCTGAAATAAACAATTTAGTTAATAGATCAGATTATACTTAACTGCTTTTTTTTATCAAAGCTTTCAGGAAGTACAGCCTTCTCTCATGACAAGACGTGAAAAATTAGAGAAGTGCTTAAAGTTTCTTCAATTCAAAGCCGAAGTTGACCGGGAATTGTTGTGGATATTAGATCAAATAGCTACTCTATCAACTGATACTATGTGTAGGAACCTTTTAGATGCTCAGAAGTTGCAAAAAAAGTTTGAAGTAAGTTTTATCCAAAAAAAAAAAGTTAAAAAAAGTGAAGTCAAAAAAAAAAGTCACTTTTTGCTAATTAATTAAAACAAAGCATATTTTCATACTAGAAATTATTGAAATATTAAAATAATGTAAAGAAGAAGTAACAATTTTACCTTACTTTTGTTTTCCTCTTCTGGTCAGGGAAAAAACAAACTAAGAAAAGGTGAAAGGAACCTGACAATGAAACAAAAAAGGAAAATAATGATGATTAAAGCTTTTTAAAAAGAATTTTAAATTCTTTATTAATTAAATTTTAATTTCAATTTCACAAAAAAATCAGATACAATCTCAAAAATGTGTAATTTATCAGCGAATGCAAGCAATTTACTAGCTGAGTCGGAAAAAAAAAAAAAAACATTGATTCAGGAATTTAACTTTATGATTAAAATACCATATAGGGTAACAGCACCAGTAACAGACATGTGTAAGACATTGCTCTCAGGTTAACTCAATTTTATGAGCCTTTTAATGTATTAGAACCTTTTGAAGCTTTTTTCTCTCATGCAACTATATCTCATCTAACATTTGGCTGCTTTTGGATCCTCTGAATTAATTAATAACATTTTTATTTGCTCAATTTCGAAAAAAGGTCTGACCCTGAGTAACAGACACAAAAATTCTGATGATACCCAGTAACACATAGGATGAGGAAAGGATGAGTAATAAACAAAATTCCCTTTTTCTCTTCAACATGTGCAAAAGTTCTTTATTTTTAGAACTAAAGCCTTATTAAATTCAAATGAACATGAACACCAGCTGACCTCGTGGTGGCTGTTTATTAGGGTGTATTACGAAAAATTTTTTTGTTAAATTCTAAATTTCAAGTTGATAAAAAGTTGTCACTATGATCACATGTTTACCACAAAAAATATTTTTGAAATTGAAAAATATTTAGGTCTCCCGGAATGAGCTTTAAATTTCAAGTTTTTGGCATAAAATATAGTTTTTTTGAATTTCTATTATATATAAATATAGACTAAATGTTGCTTTTAAATTTCAAAAAGGTATAGTTTAGAAAGGCACCTGATGTTAAAAAATAATTTATCTTCATCATTAACTTAAAAATTTCCCCAAAACCTAACTAAGAAACCTAATTATTCTATTGACTTTTCTTATCCATACCTTTCATTTTCTTTGATTGACAGCTTTAAATTTTTCCAGGCTACTTTTTGCATCAGTAAACTTCTAGAAACCATGCAAATAAATTGTACCTTAATTTTAAATTAGTTTATTAGCCTTTTTTTTTTGGAGGGGGAGGGAGGGGGTCATCCAAAACATTTACCCAGTAACATTTAGCTAAAAAATATTACAAATACAGCAGTTTCTTTTGTTAAACATTGAATTTGAAAAACATTATTCAAAACAACTTCTGATTTTGTTTTCAGTTATCTTGATGATTTATTTTTAGAGGGGAAGCAAAGCACCACAATTGTAACCCTCTTTTTCAGCCACATCCCAAGTTTTAGTTGAGCTAGTTGTCTCAGGCCATCTCCTGAGAGGCAGTTCTCTTAAATAAAACATAAAAATCACTACTCATGCTTGGTGTTTTAAAGCATTTTCAAATAATACAATTGATTCAGTAGAGAATCCAGTATTTGTCGTTACACTCTATGCCATCATATCCAACAACTTTATTAATTGTCGCATCAATCTTATATATTATTCCTGTAGCCTATTTTTGGTTACCCCCTCTCCCCCTCCCACGTGAGAACTTCCTTATATCTTTATCAAATTTTTTGATTTACTCCTTATTTTAAGCTTATTGTGCCGGCTATTGACAAAAATTGGCCCGCTGTCTAAATTTTTTTTCTGTGTCAATAGAATAGAGCATTGCGCTGGAAACGTGAAGATCATACTGTCGTAATTCACACTGCAAGAGAGTGCCCGGCTTGCTGAATGGTTAGAGCACTAGACTGATAACCGAAAGCTTATGAGTTCAAGCCCCAGGTGTGGCTTCACTTTCCTTCCTCTTTTACTTTCTTTCCTTTCTATAAGTCGTAGAAATATGTAAATTAGAAATATGTAAATATATATGTAAATAGTCTTGATTGTTCTCGAATGTTCCTAAATTCTGTATAAAATCCCTCTCTCGAGCTGAGAGTGTGTAGTTGTGGTTTGGCAGCCAGATAGCTCGTTTGGTTGGAGTAAAACCTGCTTTCCTCTGAAGTGTGTGCTTAATCTACATGACATTTGGTGGAGATGCCGGGTACCATCAATCCAGTCTGGAAATAGAAAATATTCGACGAAGCTGTAGACTTCTGAAACTTCCTCCTGAATTCGGACTTTACGTAAAAGCTGTGAGGAAGGGATCACAGAAGATGCCACAAGAAGCAGCAGATGCAAAGCCCCAAACTTTGTTGATTGCTCTAGCTGTAATCAATGAGCCAAGGAAGCCAACCATCTTTAAAGGGGATACAGGACAAGATCCGAATAAGTGGTTAAAAGAGTATCTTAGAGTGTCAAAGTTTAACCAATGGGATGATACTCTGTGTCTTGCTAATGTCTATTTCTTCCTTGATGGGACTGCCAAGGCATGGTTTTAAAATAACGAAGACCTTTTGAACTCATGGGAAGTCTTTAAAGAAGAACTTAAAAAAACTTTCGGTGATACAAATCTGTATGTAAGACAAGCCAAGGACTGTTTAAAATGTAGAGCTCAGAGAACTGGCGAGTCGACCCAATCGTATATTCAAGACGTATTGGGACTATGCAACCAAATAGATCCAAGCATGTCAGACGATGACAAAGCATCTTACTTGATGAAAGGGATAGCGGAAGATATATGCCAGGCATTACTAACAAAAGAAATTAAGTCTACAACTGATTTCATCAAATGGTGTCAGTACATTGAGGAAATGCAACAGAAGCGTATAGAACATCGAAAATTTGCGAAATTGCCTAACGTCTTCCCCGTTGCATCGGTCAACAAAGAACAAGATCTAACATCGTTGATTCAAGGTATCGTTCATGAGGAGATACAAAAACTAACTGCACTTCAAATTGTAGAGCCACGAGCCAGCGTACAAGCTATTGAAGGCATTGTGCGAGAAGAGCTTGAAAAATATTTAGCTCCTATATCTGAAGAACGTTTTGGGAGAAATATCTTGTCGCCCAAGCATAATTCATATTTGACACATAATAAACCAAAGTCAGTTCAAGAACAATTTGTGAGGAAGACAGACCTGTGACGTACTACTGATAACTGTCCGGTTTGCTTCCATTGTGGTCGTCCAGGATATGTAGTTCATTATTGCCGAGATCGAAAATCCCTTTTTGATGCCTCTCGCAGCAGGTATACCCTTGACGCTCCCTCGTATCCTACGTACCACCATACTGCTGATGAGATCAGCCGGCGAGATGGTAGGTCTTCTTCATTGAGTTTGAGGCAGGAACAATCGCCGACCCCTCGTTATAGATCACCGTCGCCGTACCAAAGATCCAGTGGATCGCCAGGTCATCAAAACTAGGAAAACTAAGTAGTGCGAACTTCCTTGGTGGTAAGGTCGCCATCCCTGAAAATCCTCCCATTGCCGCAATGCATGAAAATTTTATTGATATTGCTGTCGACAATCAACCGGTAAGAGCACTTGTAGACTCTGGAGCTTCTTTTTCAATTGTTTCAGAGGAGTTTCGGCGTCATTTGGGAAAAGTTATGTTTTGTCGATCACAGAACATTCTTTTAAAAGTGGCTAATGGTAGCTACGTGAGTCCAGTGGGAATCTGTGTCCTTCGGATCACAATCAAAAGCATTATAAAGCCGTTTGAGTTTACTGTTATGCCAAAATGTAGCCATAATGTTATCCTTGATTGGGATTTCTTAAAAGCATCTCAGGCAATCTTGGATTTGTGAAAACCTAAGACAGATTACGAAAACGTTTTTATTGGCCAGGGCTTTTCGCAGTGTTCGCCGTTATGTAGTACATTGTAAAGAATGTCAGCAAAGAAAGTCTGTTCCACAAAAGTCACCTGTAGTATTAATGCCTATTCCCGCAACTGAGGCACCTTTTCATCATGTTGGTATGAATCTACACACCTGTTTGTAAAGTCGGACTTTGGAAAAACTGCTAAAAAGATATTTTGGACCCTATCAATGTTAAGACAACTATCCAACATGACGTATGAAGTACAAGATTTCGACCCGATGTCCAGAAGGCAGAAACTCTGTGATGTTGTACATGTTTTACAAATGAAACCCTACTGCCATCCAGAAAACCAAGAGACTGAGTTCCAAGTCAATTTAAAGGCTTCTGGAACAAAAGAATTATCTCGAAATAGACCGTTAACCAGCACATCCAGACTTGACCTGTTACACATTCCCAAGCAAAGATTGATTCCACAGCGAGACACTGTTACTTTAAAGGAGGTGTAATGTCGTAATTTGCACTGCAAGAGAGCGCTCGACTGGCCGAATGGTTAGAGCACTGGACTGATATCGCAAAGCTTGTGAGTTCGAGCCCCAGGTGTCGCTTTATTTTTCTTCCTCTTTTACTTTCTTTCCTTTCTATAAGTCATAGAAATATGTAAATTAGGAATATGTAAATATATATGTAAATAGTCTTGATTGTTCTTAAATGTTCCTAAGTTCTGCATAAAAACCCTCTCTCAAGCTGAGAGTGGATAGTTGTGACTTGGCAGCCAGATAGCTCATTTGTTGGAATATAACCTACTTTCCTCCCCCCCCCTGAAGTGTGCTTTATCTACATGACAGTAGGTTCGATCCTGCTATGGGTTTTGTCCCTTTTGATTGACTTTTTTTCACTGTTTAATGTTGATTCGAATGCACAGGAAAAAACAATCTAAACTGATTGTAGGATTTTAAACTACAGTTATACTGTTGCATTAAAACCGGAAAAGAAAAGGTTTATAATATATAAAGGCACGCTAATTTAACATGAATGATATTTCTTAACGGTGCTTTGTTGTTGTTTCCTTAATACTTTATAAAACTACGAAAATAAGGCATTATTTCCTTTTCTTTTAAATAGGCCAAAAATAACAGTTCAGTTCGTGCCCATTTTTTGAAAAATTACCATTAAAAAAAATGAAATTTTTGAATTTTTGCTGTCAAACGTGAATGTTTTGCGTGGGTCAGTTAGTACATTTATAATTCAATTGTTTTAGTATTGATGATACTATGTTTTTCCTAGAGTCACTGCCTGTAGTTACATGACCAAAATGTGTTGAACTTGGTTTTTCAACCAAAGATATGTTCTTCTTGTATGGTTTTCTAACGATTCACCACACTTGTTTTCTTTAATTATAATTTCAATTTTTCAACTTTCAAAACAGAAAATAGTTATTTCTGAGGTGTGAGTTGAATTAATACTTTGATGGTACTCACTTTCTCGTAAAAAACCTTCTATTTATTAACTACCAATGCCTGATTTTCTCTGGACACAAGATTTAAATCCAGCAAAGGAGAACTTGCTAGTTGAGTGAGTTACTGGTCTATTGGAAATGACTCTGATATTACATGTTCTATAAGAGGATGGCAGATTTATTGATTATTTACTACTGTTTCTACAACCCATTATTACTGGAAGCCATTATTTTGCTAAAATGCTAGAAATTGTCTTTTTATCATTTGATGAAATATTTTTAGTTGCTAAAATACTTTCATCACTTGAATCTGGTTGCATGGAATCACTGTCTTTAACAATGAATTTATCTTTTAAAGCAAGGGTCTTTATTGGTTGCTGACTTGTGTTTATCTCTGATTGTAAATAATTTTCCTTTCTTTGATTACGTTTCTCGAGTTTTTTACTCGCTACTGTATCATCACCTTCAGTAATCATATGTCTCAGATTTCATTGGTCGTTCAAGAACTCATGTTTGGAATGCTGGCGTAATAGGGCAATACCACTAAAAGTGGTCCTGATACACCCAAAAAATTTTTCACGTGATATAGAAACAAACCTTATTTTTTGACAAAAAAATATCTACTTTTCAATCACAGCATCAATTTTGAGTGTGAAATATTTTTACATCAGATTTTAGTCTTATTTGATAACATTTAGGCGAAGTAAAGAAAAAACGCATTGTTAGTGAAATAAATGGAAGAGCCATTTTTTTACTTAATCATCAATTTTTTTCTGGAAATACTATCAAATATGAACACATATGCTTTACTATAAATTATGTCTCAATTTTTTTTAATAAAACTTTTTATAAGTTTTTAACCCCCCAAAATATGCAGGTCACTTTTTATTGGTCACACACTTAGCACAAAAGGAACAAAATCTTTCCTCCAAGGTCAAATTGGGGGACTAAAGGAAGATTGTCTCATATGGGTCATTCCATGCGAAATGAGCAAATCAGCTGTGGCTGACATGTCACAGATTTCAATGAAAATTTTTATTTAGGTAAACCATGCATATCTATGAGGGAATGCAAAGTATGGAAGTTTAAAAACGGTTTGTTGCTTTGTTATTGAAATTCGAAGTTGATGCTTACGCTAAGCCTGAATTTTCAGAGTTCATGACGGACAGTTTGTGACTCAATAACTCCATAAGTTATAAATGTACACTTGAAAAATAAATATCTCCATATTCTATAAACAAATCTCTATTGGGAAATAGCAAAGTAAAATGTATTAGAATATTTTTTTGAATCTGAGATATTAACAAAGATTGAAATTTTGCCAATTTACTTCAGATTTCAATTCACTCTTCCAGCTCTTTTAATGAAAAAATAACAGTAAAAATGATTCAGATTGAAAAACTATCTATAACTGACTATCTGCTCTAATTTCGTAATTGTTTATGAATTTCTTGATGATGAAATTGTACTTTAAAAAATCAAAAATTTCCGAAAATTTTATTTTTTCCTCTATTTCAGATGTTTTTTTTGAAGATGAGGGAATGCTCTAAATTTACTCATTTTTTTTTACATAACACATTGAAGTGTCTTTTAGATGCTACTAAATTTTAATCATTGGTATCAGCGTATTTTTGTTGCTAGAGTAACTTGAATAAAATTTCATTAGTTACTTCTTTTTATTGTAAGTTTAGCAAAACTAACCATATCTTTCATGTTTCATTTTCTCAAAAGCATGTTTATGAAGTACTTGCTGAAATGTTTCCTTAATTATTGTGTTGAATTTTCCTCTCCATTCGTCATATAGAAAAAAAATAGCTCTTAGAGAACATACTAAGTTTAAAGATATGGGCAGAGGACCATCTCGTCTAATTCACAATAGCATTTGAGATTGGGCTATGAGTTTGAGGAAATTTGTTTTATCCATGAATAAGATATTTGACGAAATACACTTCATCCCCTTTTGGTTTACAGGGGTCTAAAAATGTCATTTTTGTCATTTTTCCGATTTTTGAGGGGCTGTTATCTATAAAGGGTACATAAACACACAGCAACAGTTACATATTCTTTTTAGCATGGTTCCAGTAATTAGTTTTTGCCGTATTTCATTTTGTGTTTCCGTCCCCTACGCGAGTTATCCCCCTTTGAAATGAGTAAAATTTTTACATTTGACCTTGAACTTCAACTTGTTGCCATTATTTTAATTATTAACCTACAGCTACGTAACTCAGCATGTAAGACTATCAACTTATGCACTTTAACATCAAAGCTTTAAATTAACTATCATAAATGTAATTTAAATAGATTTTGGCCAAAATGCAAAAAGTCCCTTTTTTTCACTACGAAAATCCCTTTTGATGACCTCTAAAAAATTAAAGGTCCAGTTGAGAGAAAAAATAAAAGTGGTTTTAAACATCTTTCCTATGCAGCTTTAAGGGATATGAATTTCAAAAAAAATATTTAAAATGGTCGAGCGTACGCATTCGTCAAATCTGTATGGATGACCCATAAAACACAAAGAAAATGCTATTTTTCAGAATTTTATTTTAAGTTTGGAAATTGAAAACCAATTTCGAGTTTCTTCAAGCAAATAGTAGAAACACAGCTCTATATTCTTGCAAAATTTTAAAGTTGTCTGAATTTTCCCTCATTTGAATTTTTGTGTCTATGTGAAGGAGAAAATCATCATTTTACAAAATGTCACTAAGTAAAACTGATTTTGAAGACAAAAGAGTTGAAATACAACTTCAAAAGTAAGGTAGTTTTTTTATGATACCAAGCACATTATTGGGTATTAATTCCAGCAAAGCTAATGCATTCCTTAAAGATTGAGATTGAAAAATAAAATGCTTAAGTATGAGAAAACTGAAATATTTTCAGTTTTTGAAACTCGGTTAAAAGTCAACTATAATAACTTTGAAAATTTTACTGATATCAGATTAATTACTCTACTCCATAGATTGCAACAACATATAACTTTTATGTTTTCATTAAATAGTTAATAAGATACAAGCCTTCAAAAATGCAACATTTAGCATTAATGAGAAGGCTGTTCAATTTGACCAATTTTCAATCGCATGTAACTATTCAAATAAAAAATATTAATCAAAAATATTTTAGATATTTTTATACAGGCATAAAAGGAACCTGTATACCAAATTTCATAAAAATCTGTTACCATGCGGCCACCACTTTTTTGTGAATTTTGCTCATTTCGTATGGAATGACCCATATCATAAATTAATTTGATACATAATACCTGTAACCTGACTTTCATCTTCAAACATTCGGCAGAATACTTTTAACGAGGCTTTTTAAAAGATGTCACACACGTAATGCTCCTGAATTGTTTTCTTTATAAAACCATTACATAGGTACATAGGTACCATTTTTACAAAAAAAAGCACTTTACGTAAAAGTACTGTGTGCTGGCACTAAAACCAAGACTTAATGAGTGTTAAAAAAATAATAATATTAATAATAAAAATAATAAATAAATAAGAATTGTTTATTTCATACCCAAAGAGCAACTTAGACCAAGTATTCACAATTTGCATACTTTAAGATAAAAAGTAAAATGTTCTATTTACCTTAAATTGCATTAACATTTTTTGATAATTTTTGGTTTTTGAGAAGAGAAGTGAATAAATTGTACAGATGATTTAAAACATTCCAAATAGTGTTAATCCACATAAGTAAGTGTTATAAGTTCGTGATAATTTATAAGCTTGTCATTACTATTTAATTCGTATGAAAATGGAAATTAATTTCATCTTCATTCTTGATTTTGTGAATATAGCCTTTCAGTTTAAGTATTTACTGGCTGCGTTCTTTTGCGTTGCACGGTCTACCCAGAAAATTAAAGTTGTGTCAAGTGACGCATTTTCAACAATCTGGCATAATTGAAAGAAAACATTAGTGTAAAACCTCCTGTCAATGTGCAGAAAAGAACAATTTTATGCTTAATTGCAAAATTTAAATTCAGATGTCATAGGCTTTTTTTTAATTAAAAAAATGTTATCATTGTTAATAATAGGCCTAACTATCCCGTTTCATGGATTTTCTGGCAAAAAAAACCCTTAAAGGGAGTTAACCCCTCATATGGGGGCTAAAATACCCCTATGTGAGTTCTTGAGCATCAAAGGACCTCTGTGCTAAATTTGGCAAAGATCCGTTGTGAACTAAATTTGAATAAGGATGTCACACGTGTATAACGCTGGAATGGCCCGTTAATTGTCAAACATTCATTGGAGTTGAAAACAAACATTTCACTAAATCATCACACTTACATGAACAAATATAGAGGAGATTATTAAGTATGCCAGACCTGAAGTCTTTTAGTGACTTTTAAAGATTTTAACCTGTTTTCGTTACACACTGATGATTTTTTTAAAAAATTCACATTTCTCACGCAGCTTTCAAATCATAAAAGCAATAGGTTTGTGGATGAAATAGAAATAAAAACCATCTTCTGAATTTGTTCTGAGCATTGTTTGTACTATGAAACAACAATCCAAATTATTCTGAGGGGAATGTAAATATTTTTATATTATGACCAATGCTCAAAAATGTGAGGTTTTCCAAGAGACCATTCCAAGAGACCTAAATATTTAAATTTTAGTTTTAATGAATTTTTTATTGATGGGTTCTACTTTAAATTGGCCATTATAGCGCTTGAATACCTATTTTTGCTTCATACATAGTGCGTAAAATTTTTAGAAAAATCATCGTTTTTAGTAAAAACCTTGAAACTTCAAGTACATTCCGAGAGACCTAAATATTTTCCGATTTCAAAAATATTTTTTTTGGTAAGTATGTGTTCATAGTGACAACTCTTTATCAACTTGAAATTTTGAATTTCCAAAAAAAGTTTTTCGTGATACACACTACTGTTCATAACCTTCCACCACTGTTTTGTAAATGCCAACTGGCTCATAAAATTGAATCCGATAACACTAGATGGTTGCACCATATTCACGGACCACAGCAACATCAGTTTTACCCACTTGAAATTCTTATTCTTTAAATCCAAACTTATGACTATCTGTTACTTGACCCTTGTCTGTTACTGGTGGTGTCACCATAATTTGTTTCATTTTTAATTTTCAACTGAGCTTTAAAAAGATATTTACAGTAGGCGCCACTTAATGTGATCACTTTGGGACAAATATAATTTGATAACAATAACCAACTGATAACAGTAACCGAAAAGAATCAAGGAGACACAAAATAATGATTTTTTTCTTTCCAATTAAGGTGCATTTATTTCGGCAACCTCAAATTGAAATCACAATGACTCAACTGAACGCAATTTTAAATTATAAATTATTAAATTAACAAAATGGAAGTATCTGAATTATAAAAAGTTAAAGCTAAATTATGCAATTTTTAATCATATAGTAATAGCTGAAGTAAAATATAACCATTTTCCCTGACATTCGTAAACCAGTTTCAAAGCACATTCAGCTTTTCTATCTTTTCAGGCATGGCTTTGCTTGCTGTTTAAATTTTAATTTAACTTCACTTTGTTTTCAATCTTGACACAATTCTTTATTAGTTTACAAAGTAATGGCAATAATGAAGATCCTACATCAATGCCTGCAACATGTCCAGCGATTGAATTTTTTTAGGTGCAAAAGAAAGTTTTCTTAGGAGGAGTCTTTGGTCACTAGGGGGCCAACTTTCTGTAGCTTCATTCCTAGAAAAATTTTGAACTGCTATTGAAAACCACAAAATGTTACACAGAAAATTAGTCTCGTCAAGGTTTGCCTATGTATTTCTGTTAATCGAGGAACAAAAACCGGGAAAAAATTGAAAGTTTATGAAAAAGTGATAACAACAAACGAAGACACTGATTACAATATCCGACTTTTTAAATGTATGTTAACATACAAGAGTTCCGGAACTTCATGATTCTGATAACATTAAGCGAATGATAACATTAACCGTGATCACATTAAGCGGCGCCTACTGTATTAACAAGATGTATAGTTGTTGACAACAATGCAATGTTTTGCTTTTTGCTGCATTACCATAATGCTACAGTACTTACTACTATTTCTTAAAATTGTTTTTTTTTTTTAAATTGAAATTTATATTTAAAGCATCAACTGACTGACCAGTGGTGCAGTGTTGGGGGAATCTTTCTCTTTAGCCTTTTACATTATATATATTGTACACACATACACAAATAGTTATGGGCGATTCCATGGGTAACTGACTGACATTCACAGAGCAAAACGATAAGTATTTTGAAACATAAACCACAAAATATTAACTTAAAAAAAAAAATTTCTCTCCTCGCTTATTGTACTTTTTTAGCTGAATTTTATGGTATAATTGAATTTCCAAAATACATATTGAGTGATTTTAGAAAAATTGTTAAAAGCTTGGTAACTGACTGGCATGAATGCAACCTGTGTGAAAAGTAATACTGATTCAATGAGATATTTATCTGAAAGTAAAAGGAATTTTTATTAAATTCAAATCAGGATCAAAGAACAATGAATAAATTTTCGGCCTGTGGTATTTGAGTTGGAAAATATTGCTACAATAATGAATTACAGTAATTAGAACTGCTTGGTAACTGATTGACATCCCGGTAACTGACTGACATTTCTGAAATTTTCTAAATATACTAATGCAAATGTTTAAAATTAAGCATCAAAACAAATAATTTTACATAAAAGCAAGCAATGAAAATACATTTGTTAGATTTGATACAATGGACTCGGGTTAATTGAAACAGTGAAAAATTGAATCAAACTAAACAGAACAAAATCCAGCTGTATTGAATCAGCCTCTTTATGGAATCCAAACTGTTTAGAACAAATGGGATTCATATACTCGGTGACCAGTGTACAGGTATTGCTAAAATAAAGATTTGCAGTATTTACGACAAGTTGGTGACTCACTGACAGATTGGCAACTGACTGTTATTACAAACATGCAACACAAAATACAGTCGAGTCCCGACTTAGGTGAGGGATGCGTTCCAAGACTCGTCGCGTAAGTCGAAATTTCGCGTTGTGGAAAAATGTATGCATAAACGTTTTTTTAGATATATACCAAATTTTTTAGACATTTGTAAGCACCTCTCAAACTGCTTTAAAGCATTCCTCAACTATACATTACAGTTTCTTACATAAAGAACTCAACTTTTACTGTATTTAAAAAATAAAAAAGCTGTTTTCTTCAACATAAAATAGTTAAAATGCACAAAAAGAATGATTGATAAAATAAAACAACACAGTACGTACAGTATGTAGTAATAATAAAATGCTGCACTATAATAGTACTGTACAGTAGATACAATTAATAATATATATGAGTTAAAAAATGAAGATGAAGATTTATGCTGCATAATCAGCTCGTTATTTTTTATTAAATACATTTTAAAATACGGTTGAATCACCTTTTCTTTTATAATGTTTCCATTTATGGCAACAAGCCCCTCTTCCCAATCTCTTTAATCCACAATGCAAGAATAGCTTCCATTTTCATATATTTTACTCAGGCTCTGCAAGCTTTAACATTGAAACTAAGTTCGGAACTTATACGGATATCATTTTGTTTTCGGTACAGATGTGATATACTCCCCCATTTGGCGACATTCGATTTTTTTGCACAAAATTAAAATATTTTTCTCGCCAATGAGGCGATAATTTTTTATGCATGGCATCCCTGGCCAAACTAACCTGTGTTTAGCAACCCGAAGGCAATCTTACAGATCTGTTCAAACTTGTTTACTTGGGTTGTTTGGGTTTCACGCAGGAGAGATACGTGGTGTTGTTTCGTGCAATATACCTTACAGGAATGCTTATTTTGTGTTAGTTTAAATTCAGTAGTTGTGTTTTGAAGTAAAAACATTAGAAAATGCCAGTTTCTTCAAACTTGAAGGTTAATTAAAAGTTAAATCCAACGTGGTGTGTATCTGTAACATGCCATTGTCATATGATGTATTGTTTTAGACTGAGTGTGAATATTTATACCATATAAAAAGGTAAGTTCTTTATTTTAGAATTCAAAAAAAACCTCTCACTTCCAAAATTTTTTGTTTTTACAAATCCTTGAGGGGTTCTTGTAGTTTTTAACTTTATTTTTACTGTATGTAAATTAATTTTACAGAAATAGTACGGTTATTTTGTTCTAAAAGTTAATTCTTATCGATGCCACGAATTATTTAGACATTCTATTAACGTGCCTCCTTTAGGTACTGAATTTTATGTTAACAATTGAAAGTTCTTTCGGTTGTACTCTGAAAAATGCTGAATTTTATTAATAAATCTGCACAATAATGGTGCATATTTCACACTTAAAACTGTGTCATTATTGTACACTGAACGGAAGGAGCCACCCTTGGGTGTCTCCATGAAAATATACATAACTGTGACCATACTCCGACTGTAATGTATATTAACAGTCGGAGGGATAACAGACCGAGCGGAGCGAGGTCCTGGCGAGCCAGAGGTCTCATAGTACTTTCGTAATGAGACCGAGGCAGGGCCGGCGAGCCAAGGTCTCATTACGAAAGTACTATGAGACCGAGGGCTCGTATCCCGGAGAAATGATGAAAAAAAAAATTAATGCATTAATTTCGACTTGTAATTAATACAATAATTTATTTCATTGTATTTTAATATGTTTACAAAAAACCCCGGCCCTGTACATTTTTGAAGCATATATTCGTGATGTTTTTTGTTGTGCTTTTATGTTGTTTTTATATATATTGTGTTCTGAAGTGCTTTGATCATGTTTTTTTATCTGATTTTTTCCTGTTGGCGCTAAAAAAGCATCGCTAAGAATGATGTATGACATATGTCGTCATACATCGTTTTCTTGGCGACGCTTTCTTGGCGCCAACAGGAAAAAGTCGCCAAGGGTGGGGTATATCACATCAGTTCCTTGTTTTCACTTTTAACTGTACGTATGGAAAATTCACACATATTTATTGCGTTGCTACCGTTAACATTTGGTAGTTGTCCAAGCATATCGAGAATCTTAATCTTCTTTTTATTGTCAGAAACTTCATTTCCCCCCCTCCCCATCTTCATAAACTTTAGATGAAACAGCTCACTAAGATGCCATTATATTTCATCAACTTTAATATTTAGAATGAAAAAAAAAAGAAAGATGCTGAGCGGTTTTTTTATGCACAAATAACATGATGCCTAGACTAGTTTGATGTGGGAACTTTCGATGGTCAGTGTGATGCTAATGAGATGTAATAACATTCACAAAATATATATTTAGTTGTCAATAACGAAGCCGATACTTCCTTCTAAAAAAATTCGTGTTTTGGACGAGGAATTAGCTCTCGTCAGCTCTAAAATTCATTACTCGTGGAAAATTCGCATTATAGCCATTTCGCGTAAGTTGAATCGCGTTGTAGCGGGAGTCCACTGTACCTATTTTAAAAAAATTCTCTCCTAGTTTATCGATCTTTTCAAGCTAAATTCAATGGTATAATTGAATTTTTAAAATGCATTTTAGATGGTGGGAAAAAAATGTTAAAAGCAATGTAACTGACTGACATGAATGCAAACTGTGGGAAAAGTAATATAGATTCAATAAAATACTCTCCTCTGAAAGCAAAAGGAATTGTTCATAAATTTCAATTGGGATCAAAGAAAAATGAATAACCTTCTGGCATACGGCATTTGATTTCAAAAATATTAATGAAATAACAAAATTACAGTAATTCGAATAGTTTCGTGAGCTAATCGACTGACATTTGTAAACTTCCTATATATACTAACATAAAAAATTCAGAATTATGCAGCAAAACATACAAATAAGTGTACACAAAAGCAGAGCTTTCTTTTCCTTTAGGGCTAGACCAGTGGACCCTTAGCCAATGAGGACAACCAAAGTAATAGACCATATAGAAAATTACTACAAAAATATAATTTTAATATGACAGTTGTGACATTTAAAAGCAAGGGCGATACAAAGCGTTTATAAAAATTGATTTTTAACATCAAAATAACAATTTTGTGCTACCTAGTATTTTGTTAAAGTAGTTTACACCCTCAGTGTACCCTAGCTGTAGTATTTGAAATGATTACAACTCTGCAGCACTTCCTTCAATAGTATTTCTTTGTAGCAGCTATAAATGTGATAATATTAACTGTTTAGAAACTAAGAACTGTTAAATAATTTACAGTAATCTGCAATTTGTGCTTTTTGATGTTGTTATTGCCTACTTTATCTATAAATGTGTTTGACCAAATGCCTAACAGACTTTTTTGTAAATAAATTTGTAAATAAATTTCTACGCAAAAGAAAACCAATTAAAATAAGATTTTATTTTTTTCTATCAATAACCACTTTTTCCCTCATATTTTTTAAATGCTAGAGGATTTGAAATTTTTTTATTTTTCTTCAATATTTAAAAATAGATCACATCCTTGTAAAATTATTGAGCTATAAAAAGTAAACTATTACTACTTCCTCTACATCATCTTAGCCACTAATATGATTGAACAAGTCCTTTTATCAAGAATTTGACCTTAGCCTTTCCCCTATTTCCATATATCACTCTTGCTATAAAATATTGTAGATCACAAGAAACTCCATAGAAATATTCTTTACTAGCAGTCACTTCCCATATTTCTGAATTTTATTCTTCCCTGTGAAAGTTTTGATATTGTAAATTTGTCAGTTGGCTGTACTGACTGTGTAAAATGCTTTCCTCTTTTGTTTTGAATTGATGTATTTTTCGAATATTCGGCAATTATTTTTGAAATTTAGGCTCAAGCATTACTAAATTATGTAAGAATAATTAATGAATAAAATCAATGAAATATGCTATCATTCCTAAAAATTAAAAGAATTGGGTTGTTTGATATCACTTAAAATGCTAAAAACGAAATAATTCTGTTTTCAGGAGTATTAACTTAATTACATTGCAGCCATTATAAAGTTAAACAGAATGTCAGTTACCGTATCAAGTGTGTCAGTCAGTTACCAAGGAATTTTCGGTGTTCCGGATGTAAACTTCAAAGTCATCAGCATTTTAATATTTCTGATGTAGGCAGAAAATATGAATTTTGGAAAATTTTCACCAATAATTTT
Source organism: Uloborus diversus (assembly GCF_026930045.1). Taxonomy (NCBI): domain Eukaryota; kingdom Metazoa; phylum Arthropoda; class Arachnida; order Araneae; family Uloboridae; genus Uloborus; species Uloborus diversus. Next base: position 173,501,119 of record NC_072733.1, read on the forward strand.
CATGTTGAGGGGAAAAAGTTGTTTTTTTTTATGGTAACTGACTGACATTTTTATAAACTGGTTTTAAGATTGTTTCTGAACAAAACACTATAAAGATATTTATTGATATAAGCTTCCAATATAAAACTGTATTATGAGTACAAAAAATACACCAACCTTCTTTCCTTTTAGTTAGAATTTGTTTTAGGAAACAAATTGATTACTACATGCCAAATTTTCCCCAAAAAATCCAAAAATGATATCGGCATCTGTTACGGCTTATTTTCAATACGAAAAATTATAAATTAAAAATTTAGTTTGGTACACTTAAAAAATATATATTTCAAGCTTTTAAATGATATACAATCCTTATAGTTTTGTTAATATTGAAATTTTGATGCTCAGGTTAACATTTTCGTGGAATTGCCCTTATATAAGTTCTGTAAGTAGTAATTTCTAGTATCTATGTAAAGACATAAGAAGTTAAAGAGAAACTGTAAATTTTTTTTTTTTTTTTTTGCACCATAAAAGTCTTTTTAACATTCTAATATCCAAACATGTACGATGAAAAGAATTTGTATGTCATATAACTTTTAAGTTAGCTAAAGGTTTTGTTTTTAGAATGCTGAAGTTTGGATTGAAAGTCACCGAACAGTCATTGAAAAACTTCTTTCAGAAGTTCTTGTGTTAATAACAGATGCAGAGTGTCCCCCTGAAGTAAGTGAAGTAAGCAAGTCTTGCAGACTAATGGAAGAAAAGTGGAATGAGTTATTACAAATATTTGCTGCCAAGAAAGAAGTTGCAAGCTCAATTCTCAGAGCAGAAATGGTAAAAGCACTTGTTGTTCATTTTATAATACATTGCAAAAATATTACCAAAATTTGAAATGCTTAACTATTTTGTATTTTGAAGGGGAAGACTATTATTTTAGCTACCATAACATGCATATTATAAAATGAGGTGAAACATCAAGTGTCAGGCATTAATTTATAGGGTCTGGTGGGGGAAAGTGGTCAATGGGGTAAAGTGGTCATACGTCAAATAAATGGCTATAGCTTGGAAATAAACGTTCGAATGAATGTGAAACTTTTATTTTAGAGTAAAGCAGTTATAAACTACATTTTGAGTACAAAATTTTACAACTGGCAAAATTTTATTTGGTAAAAAATAATATTTTGCGTGAACATGAAAAATTTTAAAATCTAAACACCTATTTTAACATCCTTGGGAAATTTTGTTTGTAAGAATTAGGAACAGATTGACTGTACAGGAAGCTTCCTACATTTCTCAAGAACTCTTACTCGTTAGCAGTTAGCTGAATCTATTTTAGATAATTTTTTAGAACAATTTAAGTAAGATGGGGTAAAGTGGTCCTAATATTAGGCTTAACGAATATTGTTCTTCTAATGTCACTTCAGCTTTAGAGATAAAGCAGATACAAATTAAATATTAATTTTACTCAATATGTATTGTTTTTACAGTAAACGGGGTTAAATATACGAGTATATGCATATATACTCGTGTAGACATGTACATAGACGTATTCACATAAAAGCGCCAATAAATACATATATGGGTATCTGCAAGTATTTTTTATCCATACAGCTATACATTCTACTATACACGTATATGCTCGCTTATACTCGTATATGTAAGAACACTTATATACTCAGGTAGACATGTATATACCCGTACGTACTTGAGTAGACATTTACATACAAGCATATGATGTAAAAGTATACAGGGTGAGTTTACATTCTTGAGCAAATTAATAAAAGGTGTTAGAGAAGAGGAGAAGAAGCAAGAGTTAATAAGGAACATATGGTCACAAACACAATGCTGACGCGCTACATGCACGCAAAGTGGGAAATTGATGGACGCAAAAAAAGTCACAAATTTATATATATATATATATATATATATATATATATATATATATATATATATATATATATTAAACAAATACAATTTTACACAACATTTTAGGACTTAAAAAAGTTTTAAAGCGATTGATGAAATTTACGGCCTTTAGCTGTAATACATGCGTTGCATTCACAGATTCCTCTCTTTTGCAATAACGAGACTTTTGAAAAACTTTCATCAGCCGCTGTGCCTTTGTTGCGACGCGTGTATTACAGCTACTACAGACCGTAACTTTCAACAACTGCTCTAAATATTTCTTAAAAACTAAAATGTTAGGTAAAATCATCTTTGTGCAACAAATTTGGGCCCTGCTTTGCCTTCTGGCTTTGTGTGCATGTAGCCCGTCAGTGATTATAACTTCCTTATGATTCTTTGCTTCTTATCCTCCCCTCTCACATCCCTTTGATTTTTGCCCAAGAGCTTATATTCACTCTGTAGGACGACATGTATATATTAAGCGTATATTCTCGTGTATACATACATGTACTGGTGTATACACGTTAATGTACGTATATACGTCTATACAAGTATACAATCGTGTGTACACGTATACATGTATATATGCTCGTGCTTCCATATTATATATACGTGAGTAGACACGTACAATGACACAGTGGATGTATCCACGAATTAACTCGTGTATACCCGTATATGTATGCATGTACACTGATATATGCGTATATACGTCTACTATACACATATATACTCAAGTATGCACGTATTTTCTCGAGATACAAGTGCATGCGTGCATATGATGTTCGTTTATACTCGTATATACTCGTATGGACATGTGACACGTACATATACGTGACACGTATATACATGTGACACGTATGTAGACACGCATACACTCCTGTAGGTAATCAAGTATACATGCTTATATACTCGTATATACACGTATATACTTGAGTAGGCACGTGCATGCATGTATCTGATGTGTACATGTATCTACTCATATAGGAACGTGTTTACTTGTGTATAACACGACACGTATATATCCGTGTATACAGTCATGTACTCGTGAATATACTTGTAATTATAAGAACAACTGAAATATACAAGTATTAGGGTTCTTTATAATGGCTTTGCTACTATTTTTAACTATGACCACTTTACCCCATGCTATGACCACTTTCCCCCACCCCATGGAGTAAAGTGGTCATAAAAACATAGGGAAAAGAAAGTTCTATAAAACTATTAAAATCAATATTTTTCTTCCTAAAATTCAATGTACCGTGTTCTTTAATAATGCAATATAAAATAACAACAAAAAAAGGTGAAGTGTTTAAAGAATTTGTTGCATTTATTATCCACCTAAGTTGAAAACCTACGATTTTATGACCACTTTACCCCACCAGACCCTATAGGTACATAAAACCTTTTATAAATCTTGGATTTTATTTTATTAACTGTATCATGAAACATTCGCTTCAACATTGAACGTGGTGCAAATGAATTTTTAATAAAGGGAATTTCTTAGTTTCCTCAATCTTTTCTAATTATATTTCAGAAGAGTCTGCATAAATTTTGTTATTACTTTTTTAAATTAAGCTATATCAGTTTGACGATACACTGTATCGCAGCTGTACATATCCTTAAACGTACAACATCAAACATTACTTTAATGTGAACCATCAATAAGTGTTTGATTTCATATTGCTATTGCTTCTAAACAAGCTATGAAAAGTTATTGATGAATTTTTAACAAATCAAAATGCTTAAGGAATGCTGATAATGGTAAAGAGGTTAAGGGGAAACATCAATTTTTATGCTACAGAATCACATTATTTATTCAAAAGAAAACATATAAAGCTTTCAGTTTCTTTTCTTTTAATTTTACCTTATAGTATGTTCGTTCAAAAATATATTTTAAAGATACATTACATTAAAATTTTCTAGTGAATGAGTTTGTTTCATCGATAAAAAATAATTTAGTTTTAATTTTCAGCTTGTGAAAGGGCTTCTGGTATTTATAAATTTTTAAGTAATATTAGGTGCGACAAAAGTATTGTTCACTTTTAATTTCTTGCTTGAATAACAGAAAAAAAATCATGTTGAGGTATGTGCATGTCTCTTTTTTTTATTAGGAAGATAATATAAATTAATTTTACACTATGCAATTTCAAACATTTTAAAGTTCCACATGAGCTTCCTTAGTGGCACACAAAAGATGAAATTCAATTTCACGTTAAGTGTTTTTCAGCAATTCAACAGATATTCCTCCAGTGACTTGAATGATTCTTTGTTTTAGCTTATTGATATCCGGAACTATATTTGCACGTACTCAGTTGTAACAGATTTACTTTCATGGAATGTTAAAACTGACATTGCTTTCTCATTTACCTTAGAAGTTTGCAATGCAATGAGAAAAATGTTCCTGAGAAATGCTGTTGTGCTGTGCACTGGCTTACATGAAAATTATTTTTTGCATAAAGTTTTGTTGAAAAAATTGTTTTATGTTATCTTTCCAATAAAAAAAAGAAAAATGTATGCACCTCAATTTGTTCTTTTTTATTCAAGTATGAAATGCGCTCTATACTTTTGGCCCACTCTGTATTATTTATAAGAAGGGGACTCACGGGAAAAATTAGTTTTCTTAAAAGAATTTTCACTATTAGCTTAGGAATAAAACATTGTCTCTATTTACTTCATGGTATATATTTGTTTAAAAGTAATTTAAGATTGTATTTTGTCTTAGTTTTTTTCTAAATGAGATTTATTAAAGGAAATTGGTTTCAGTTTTACTGTGAAGCTGGAGAAATTGACTCATGGATATCAGAGAAACTGCAAGTTCTAAGTAATGCTGATTACGGAAAGGATGCTGATGCAGTTATTAAACTTCTAACTAAGCATCAGGTTTTATGATTATTTGTTTTAATATTAAAATAAATTATGTAACTGATAAATGTTGCATTTCAGTTTTGTTTTATTAAAGTGACTAAACTGTCCTGTGCTTCGTTTTTTAATTTCCTCATAATATAGGAATGAAGTGTTTTTAATGGAAGAAATATCAGGATAATGAAAGTTAAATTCAGTTTTTATTGTAATATTCTTAAATATTACATTTCAGAGTGTATATGGTAAGATTTATGTGAGAAAGAAAATAGAAGAATACTTTTTTGATTATTTCTAGTTAAATTTTTAAGTGAAGAAACACAATCTAGTAAACATTTTGCTTATTTATATATGAATGAACTTAAACTTATAAAACTCTGTTGTTTTAAAAATCATTATTCAACCTATCTTTGAATTGCTTTGAGACATTATGTTACACTTTGAGTAAAAGTACAATATAATTGTGCATCCATTATCTAATGATGAACTGTTAATAATGGTTTCTTGATTAAGGCTTTGGAACTGGAAATTGATTCTTACAAAGGTCTAGTGGATGAACTTGCAAATCAAGCAAATGCTCTTGTTGAATCCAAGCATCCTGATTCAAAAATTATCAGGAATAGAATGGTAAGAAAAATGTTCTACAATACTCACTTCAGAAAAATGGCATATTTATGTAAAATTAAAGCTGTATATAAATAAGTACATAAATAAGGTATAGTAAAAAAAAATATTTTTTAACATAACCCTCATCTGCAATAAAATAAAAGTTACATGTAAAATTCAGAACAAAATTGAAAAATTTTGAGAGATTTCAAATATTTTGCTCCTATCAACTTGATAATCTCATCTCTCTGACAACACTAGTCTCTTCCTCTGTCTTTTTTATCCCTTGGTATTCTAGGTAAGACATTGGTGATTTACCAGGAAGCTCTGCCCAGTGCATTTTTGACTTTTTTTTACCTGGAAATCAACATCAGTAGCTTTGGTTTGCTCCTTGATAAATGTATTTTGCTTTTGCTCCTTTCAGGTCATTCCTCACATACATTTCTCCATGCTTCTCTGTTGTATGAAGCTTTCATTCGGTTTTGCTTATTAATGTTCATGTAATAAAACATAAGTTTATACAGGCAGAATACTCTGATTAAAATCATTTCTTTTCAAACAAATCGGGAGACCACTTTTAAATATAACAGGGCAATTTCAAATGCTATTCAGTCAAGTTTAACTGCTTCTAGTCATTAATTTGTCTTGTCTTTTATAAGTATAACCGCACACCATTTCTAATTCATCCATATCACTAGTGAATTTTGCAGAAATGAAGAATTTTGTCCTAATTTTTACTTTGCTGAGAGTCATTTTCAATCTAATGAGCTTTTGTCTTTATTTGATTCTTGAAGCATTTCCTGAAATCCCTCAAGTAAGGAAGCAAAGTTTCATTTTTCTGAATATTCCTGAACAATTTTTTATACGTTAAAACCTTTATTTATTACATTTTATTCAAGTTATAATAATTATGCTTGAATTCCAATTCTTGTCATTGGCTGTTTTTTTTTCTAAGACAAGTGCTAAGTCAACCCATTGAAATTAGGTGGAAACATTTTTTAAAATGCAATGTTTGCCATCGTTTAAATTTATATTTTATGTTTACATTTAAAGTTTTTGCACAGGTTTTTAATGAGAACTTTGAACTTTGCACTGCACCTTTTTTACATATGATTTTATCATTTTTTTTGATTCAGTTATACAAGTATTATAAGACAGTTGACTCATTGAATTATCATTGCCATCTCTGCGCCAAATGTGCAAATGATCTGCCATTGTTGTTATGTAACCCTAATTACCAGGGTTGTGAATGCTCATAGGAGGTGAGCTGTATGTGTGACCTGAGATGGGAATGGTCAGTAAACTAAAGAACAGGTTCAAACATGTGATCAGTAAAAGAAATGCCTTGTGCTAAATTTTTTGATTTGTATGTGAACATGTATGTTAATTATTTCATTGGAAATTCATCAATTTTCTAAAAATCCTGTTAGAGTGATTGTTTAATAAGTTTTTATGTCTGCTATATTGACATTTTTAGTAGCGATAGGAGTGTTGACAAATTCTTAAATTTAGAATTGTGCTGGCCCTGTGAGTGTCCAATTTGGCTCCCTTATAATGTATTTGTTAATTATTGCATAACACAAGCCTCCTAAAAATTGAACTTTGAGTCATTCCATATCAGCTTGGCATAAATACCAATTTCTACTGTGCTAATTAATAATATAGCAGTATTCTTAAAATATGCAAGCAAAGGTTTGCAGTTAGAAAGAAATAGTCTTTTTATTTTTTTTAAATTAAGAGTATTTAATAATAAAGGGAAGAAATGCTGAAAAAGATTAAATTGTCAACATCTATCTATCCCTTGATTTAATCATTGAAAGCTGTGGCTGCATTTAAGCTGAGAATTTAGTTTAAACATAGGGTCGTTCCATATCAAATCAACCAATAAAAAATAAATTTTGAAGGTCAATATTTTGGATTTTTATGATTTTTTGTCTGTTTATTATACTTACCTCCAGGATGAAAAAACTGAAGTTTCAAATTTTTTCAACAATTCTTTGCAAAGTTATGCATTTTTTAAATTTTGGAGGAATCCGAAATTTTGCATTGAATGAAATCTTAAGAGGGCTATTATTAGAGTACTATTTGACTTAGAAGTTTATAATTGGTGCTGTTTTGTTCAGTCTTTTATGAGGTTTTCAAAAAATATAACAAAGCCTAGTTGCTAAAAAAAAAAATTATAATTTTTTTTAATAAAAAAGTTTTTTTTTAATTTAAAAATTCAAAATCGAAATTTTTAATTTTCTTGAAAAAAATATATGTTACTTAGCCTTTTGTTAGCAACATTTATTCAAAATTTCAAGATGGCATTCTTTTGGTATCACGCAGAAATTTTTTTTTTCTTCTTTCAACGGTGCTTTAATGGGTCATTCCATGTCAAATCAACCAATAAAAAATAAATTTTTAAGGTCAATGTTTTAGAATGTAATTATTTTTTATCTGTCTATGATACACACCGCCATGATGAAAAATCTGAAGTTTCAAATTTTTTCAACATTTCTTTCCGAAGTTATAAATTTTTTTAACTCTGGAAGCATCATAAATTTTACATCGTTCAGTAATCTTTAAAAGGCTATTATCGAAGAACTAATTGACTTAAAAGGTTATTATCAGCCCACTTGATTGTGGGCTCATATAGCCCACAATTTGTTCAAACTGTACATCCCCATTATTAGGGCTCATGAACTCGGGATCCTCTGTACTAGAGCCTGGTTTTGGATCTTTGCTGAACTCACTTATAACATCATCAGTTTCAGGAACTGAAGAATGTTTTTGTTTACTTAATTGTATGCGACAAGCAGTACAAATTTTCATTCTTTCTTCAATGCCATATGTTAGTGTTGTCATCCACAAGCTTGCAGTTTTTAGATCTTTTTTCACCCATTGTTCTTCCTTTTTAAATGGATTGCAGCAAAATATGCTCCATTGTTTATCCATTTTCAACTAAAAGTTGGCACTTAACAACAAAAATATGCATAAATTTAACATTAAAATAACAATGAAACTTGGAAAAAATTTCTCAAAGAAAGCAAGCAGTAAAATTTAGAATGTGCACTGTCCAAGAACATACAAAGTATTGAAGATTTCAATGCCTCTGTAGTGGGAGAAAGCAGAAGGGTTTCATATTACACCAGAAGAAAGCCTAAGGCACTGATGGTTACAGCAGGCAGCTGATGAGTGGCAGTGGCTACTTAGGGGATGGGTAGCAGGGATGTAGATGCTGAAGCATGACTCACAATGGTCAAGCCCTTCTACCGTATCAGCCCATGAACATAGGAATGAAAAAATGTTGATTGGAGACCTTTGCTTTACTGAATTATTTCAACACTTTCGATTACGGACCATTTGCCATTGATAAGTAGACTAATATATTTTCAGTTAATAAATTTTAATTCTTGGCTGTTTAAAAAAACCTGCATATATATATATATATATATATATATATATATATATATATATATATATATATATATATATATATATATATATATATTTCTGTATAAATAAACATCTATATATATATATATAAAGGTAATCAAGCCAAGGGTGCCAATAACACCTCCTGAAATACTGTACGCCCCCCCCCCCACAGGAATGAAACCTCTTTACAGCGAAAAATACCCCTTAAACATCCCCTTAAAAATCTTAATGGCACAGTCTTTGCCATCCCTCCACCCCCTTTGGATGATCCAGCTGATCAAGCAGTATGAATTGTTACATGAATAAAGATGTTGAAAGAGGAAATATTTTTTTTCTTATGATACCACAATAATGCCATCATGAAATTTTGCATAAATGTTGCTAAAGTAAGACTTATTAACATAAATTTTTTTGAAAAAAATTTAAAATTTCGATTTTGAGTTTTTTTTTAAATAAAAAAATTTTTTTTTCAAAAAAATGTTAAAAAAAAGAAAAAGGTAGAACTAGGTCATGTCATATATTTTATAAAACCTTATTAAATACAGAACAAAACACTACCAGTTTTAACTCTTTGAGTCAAATAGTTTTTTAATTACGGCCGTTTAAAGAAAACGTGTCAGGAAAAATTTTCAACTTCGTCAAAACTTTAATATATTATAACTCGAAAACAAATGAGTGAAAAACTCTAAAACTTTGTATATTTTCTCTGTTGTGGTAATACTCCATTGGAACAAAATTGAGCAAAATCTAAAGACATGACATTTTGACCATTGGTTGATTTGATATGGAATTACCCCAAGGTTTTTTGCAACAAGCAAAATTTTCCACGATTTCAAATGTATAATGATACATTTGATCCCTATGCATGAAACCAGATTATTTCCTCTTTAATTATTTAAAAATATTTATGTCATTGGGATACATTGCTTGCATGAACTATAATTTAATTATTATATTTCACAAATGTTTTATACTATAAGTTTCATTTTAGGAAGTAATTGACCAAGAGATGAAGAATATACAGAAACTGTGTTCAGTTAGACGTCAAAAGTTATTGGAGTCCAAGAGCCGTCATGAATTTAACAATGAAACTGAAGAGCTTAAATCTTGGATTAATGAACAAATGGCTGAGGCTATATCAGAAGACTATGGGGAAGACTATGAGCATGTTCTGGTAGGCTATGATTCACAGTTATTAAGTTTGGTGTTTCATGTGCACTCTATGATATTCTTTTCGTTTACTACTTTTAGATACTTCACAGCAATTTTGAGTTCTATCGCAACAGAGTAGAGTTGGGCTCGAAGCGTATTATTCAGTATGAAGATTTAGCCAAGAGACTAATCAACAGCAACTGTTTTTTTGTAAATGATGTGAAAAATGGCATGGAATATTTAAGGTAAAATTCTGAAAGGAAATTTAAATCTATCTTGCTAAAATCTTTATGCAAAGGAACTTGGGTTAATCCCAGGAATAATTCTTTGGAAGGAAAAAACTGAGTGTTCCTCAAATGTTTAAAATAGTTTAAAGAAATTGAAATTTTATTTTTGACTTTAACTATTTTCATCAACAATTTCAATTTTGATTTTTTTAGCAACGTGAGAAAGGTAGTGTACATTATAGCTACTCTTGCAGCAAAATCTCCTTAATTTTCTTGGTCTGTATTTAAAAATTTAAGTGCTTAGTTTGAATATTAACTATTTTCTAATAATCTATTTCTTTAAATTCTCACCCTTCATAATAATATCTGGTCATGGGAACCAGGATGGCTTTTACACATATTTTTAACAAAGACTACTTTGTTTTGTTTTGTGTATTCTCAGCTTTTATCCAATTTTACTAAACAAATTGTTATTCAGAATATACCATTTTTGAAAAGGATATCATTCAAAGAAATTCTTATGCATTTTTTTTTAATTAAAAAATTCGCTGGTTGGTGTGGTATGAAATGGTGTATAAAATCATTGTTTTCTTAAGTTTCAGTAACTGCTTGTTAACAAGGTTTCTTGACAATGATGTCATGATGCTTGGAAGAAATACTAAGTTAACAGATAAAATGTCACATTTACTAGCTACTTACTTGGCGAATTAAGGGGATTGGCAACTGCCTGTGAGCTCTTGTCGACTGGTGCATTCAATTCAAATGGATGTAATACTATGCACTTCACCGCTCATAAAATTGAAAATATTTAACAATTTACAGAAATTTCACCCAAAATTTGGACATCAGGATGGGAATTACTTTCCTTTGCTTGGTCTAAGCTTATTTCTCTACTGTCAAACTGTCAAGAAATACTGTAGCCTAGTGCAGACCATGCCTCAGGTTGCAGGTTTTAAAAACATTACTGTTGTTAGGTTTGGAATTAGTTCGAACAAATGAAGATTATAAAGCAAATAGTTTAAGTTTTTAATTTATTTTCAAGACGTCTACTTTTCAATTATAATAAAGGGAAATGAAGAAAAAGAGCAAGCATTTTCTGTGCCTAGACGAAATTAGGAAGAAAGCAATTAATGGTACTAAGCAGTAATATTTTAATTTCCCCTCCTTCATAAAAGTTTTGAACACAAAAATCTTTTGCGACAAGTTTGTGTTATTCATTTATTCAAATATTCAATTCTTTTTCACAAAAAAATAATTTAAATTTTCATGTTTTTACTTTCTTCAGTTCACGTTGGTCTGAGTTAGTGGAATGCATTGAAGCTAGAGCCTTCAAAATGGAAGCTGCTGCTGAAATTCATCGCTATCATCGAGATGTCACTGACATATTATCACGCATTCACAACTACTATAAAGGAGTGCCACAGGATCTTGGCAACAACCTCATTCATGTGCAAGACCTTATAAAGAAGCATGATACTACAGAAAATGAACTTCTGGGAATTGAAGCCCAAGTAAATTATGTTTTGTTAATAAATTGAATGTTTTGATAAGGATCATTCAATGAAATTACAGATATTGATAAAAAAATAAAATTTTATTTTCATTACCAAAGTGAAGTGACCAAAGGTGTTATTACAAATGATTACTGCAGACAAGTGAAAGACAAAAACCAAAGTGTAATAGATTTAAATATTCTTAAAATTAACAGAAGTTCTGTCTTTAAAAACTCCGAGATAAAAGAAATGTTTTTTTGATTCTAACAATTAATGCTTATAATGTAGCAGATAGCAGATTTTTTCATTTTTCAATGAATTTTATTACATTATTTTAACTATCATTACCTTTTAATAAGAAAGTTTGTTTAGTTATCTGAATTATTAATGCTGCTCTGTTGTAAACAGCAGTACAATTAATTTAGCAGAGCTTGGCAACTTGCTTACTTTCTAAATTGGCAAGAGGAAAAACATATTGTCTGCTTCATCATCTTGTTTGCTCCTCATGTTTTAACTTTACATTATAATGGCACTTTTAGTCTTGATCAAAAGTTCATTTCAAAGATAAAATAATATATGGTATCACCAAACATGTAGTTTTTTTTTTTGAAAGTTTGACCAAACACGACTTTATTAAATTAAATTTTATTTTCATTTTCAAAGTTTATTTCTGTTCAAGTAATAAAAATAACTACCAAAATTAAAAACTTTTACTTCTACAACCATGTTTCACATTAGTTTAAGAACGCAAAAAGCAAAACAAAATGCCACCAAATTGAACTTTTTGAATTCAAAGTTTTGAAACTTATTATCTGTAGTTGTTTAAAAATATCAAAACATTAGGACATTTCTTAAATTTTCCATACTTCAGAAATTTATAATTCAAGCACTAAAAGTTCTCAAAAATCTGAAGTTTTGTGTTTTTTTTTTTCATGCTGATATGCACAAAGTGTTGACAAGATTAATCAAAAATTTGTATCCTAAAAACTCAAAAGTGTTTTTAATATTTTTTAGTTGATTTGATGTTCTTCTGTGACACTGCAATCAGTTATTCATTTGAAATTGCTTGCTTTCATTTAATATGAATTTCCTTCACGAAAAAAAAAAATAAAACACAAATGTTTTAATAAATTTCTAACAGGTTCACCTGTTACTTGAAGACAGCCAGCGACTTCAAGAAACATACCCCGGTGGGAATGAAGAACATATACAAATGCAATTAGCTCTTGTTATTGAAAATTGGAACTTGCTTCAGAAAAAGGTTTCTTCAAGAAAGAGTCAGCTGCTTGCATCTCAAAGTATTCATAAGTATTTAGCATTGGTGAGTAACCTTTGATTTTTACGTAAGCAAAGCTAAAATCATCAGGATCACATTATGCTTTCATGGATATTTATGTATAGTTTTTCAAGTTTAAACTTTTAATGTTGGTTTTTATGTGTTATGCAGTTTAATGTTTGAAATAATAAGAGATAATACCCCTTCCTTTCCATTGCTTGGTTGTGTATGCTATTTGAAAGTAATGTGAACTCTTTTCAATAATATATGCCCAAAATATCCTGCCCAACAAGTCTGCCAAATATTAACAAAGTGCATAGAAAGTCTGTATGGCGTGAAATGTCAGAAACTGCCGCCTGTTGATCACTAAACAAAACTGTATTTCAACCTTGTTCTTCCATTTTCGCTCTTCAACTGTTGAATTTTTTTTATGAAGTAATATAAACTACAAAAATAAGTATCATTTTTGGAAAGTGGAGATATCTTGAGAACAAACATTCACACTAGCCAAACTCGGTGAAATATTCATTGGAAAATTGTTAAAAGTCGCTTACTATTCGAAAAAAACAAAACAAAAAAACCTTACTGTATATAAATTTTTTTTAATGTAAGAATATCCAAAAAGGATAATTAATAATAAATATAGGAATTAAAATTATAATTCTATCCTACTTGAACTGTCTTTTAGATGCTAGAAAACCCTACACTTTTCTTTTACAGTTTTACGACTAAAAATAGAATAACTTTTCACTTGTATTTGAATAAAGAAACCTATAACATAACAATATTTGGTTGTTTCCATCAAGTGTTATTAAAACTGTTACTATTAAAAAGCATCAAAAGTCCCCTCCTCCATGAATGTAACATTTTAGAAGCTAGCCCTCTTTTCCAACATCCATTTTGGATCTCTATTTCCAGTTTGGTCTTGAGCAATTCCACTAATTTCCAAAACTCAGTGCCAGTGTCTGTAACATAATCTTGGGGGTTGCATATGTCCTTTTGCACCCTTGGGAACACCAGTTGATCTAGTAATTGGTAAGCATGCCTCATGGAACAATTGAGCCACATAATGACCTTCAAATTTGCCACCATTTAAATAGTATTAAGTGCTTATTTCATGTTTTATAAACATCAATCACAGACTATTGGAAGTCTAATGAAGTATAACATTGCATTTTCCAAATAAATAAATAAATAAATAAATAAATAAATTTTTAAACAAAATAATGTCTAGAAATAAATTTAAAAATGCTTTAGAACTGACAAGACATAGCTTTTAACCCTACTTCACAGAAATGATAGTCTGTTCCTCAAGCAACAATGAGCAACTTAAGTTCTTTCTTTTGTATAATTGAAAGAAAGGGTTTCAATCAAACAGCTATTGTTTCATGTTTTCCCATTTATGTCCTATAAGCTTGTTTTTTATCAATCAAAGCAGGTAGCCCATTATAGGTTCTTCTTCTTCGCTGGTGCTACAGCCTGTTTCCATTGAGAAGATATAAAAATGGAGGGAGTGAAGACTTTCATGCATGAAACCAGGACCCCAAGTCACATGATAGATTTTAAAGCAAAGCATTGGAAGAAATCAGGTTTCTTTTGCTTGTTTCACGCAAAACATGCCAACTATCCGTTGTTGAGTCACGTGACTTGGAGTCTTTGAGTCAGCTTTTGCTAAGCCAATGATTGGACTTGCTCCCTTCATTTTAATTCCAGCTCTAAGCCTGTTGCAGGCCAAGACCGTCTCTTGAAGTCTTTCCCATCTCACCCTATCCCATGCAATATCCCTCCATCGATTCACTTCTACTACTTTTAAGTCCTTTTATACCCCATTCAGCCATTTGATTGGGGGTCTCCCTCTTCGGTATTTTCCTTCAATGTTGGAGAAGGTGACTCTTTTTGTGAGGAACGCATCTGCATATCAAAATATGTGGCCCAGCCACCTAATGCAAGACCCTTTTATAATTTTTGAGATGTTAGGTTCACCATACTTTATGTAAATTTCATGGTTATTCATTCATCAACTGTTCTCCAACAGTTGTTTTATTGGTCCAAAAATATTTATCCCATTACAGGTACTTGGCCTATTATTTGCACATTTACTTTATATCAAGACTTGTTGACACATTTTTATTGACAACTAGTACTTCTCAATGCATACAGCCTGCATCAGCAAAATATTTATAACTTTAAGTCAGTTACTGTTAGAAAGAACCATTATGTTGGAAAATATTATTACCCTTACATTTCATATATCCTCTCCGTTGCAAAGTCTTAGTGGTGAGAGCAAAAATAGCTCTATCAGAATTTTTACTGACACTCAAATTCTGAACTCGGATGTTTGAGTTTTGATAACTCTGTCATCTGAACCAAAGAGTTATTGATAGTTGAGTAAGTTATGCATTAGAGAAGGATGTGGCATTATGCTACAACTGTTTGCAAAAACTCTACTTCTTCATCAGTAATCCATTCACTGCAATAGTTTTGGATGTGTGAATAAACTGATTTAAATTTGTGATATTTGACTGAAATTTTTTCCTCTCATTGACTACATTTCAAGCAAATTTAGTAATATTAGGTAAATAGCCATGGACATAAATTAACTGTAATCTTGGCACTACTTTCATTTTAGGTACGTGAAGAAGAAAATTGGGCTAAAGAAATTTGCTTTGAATTACAGTCTGAAGCTGTCCCAAGAGATATAGAATTAATGGAAAATGATCTTCGAGTTCTTGGAATGGAAATGGAGTCAAAATTTAGTCTTTTTCAACCGTTGTATGAGCAAGGAGAAAGTCTTCTTGAACATGACATATTGCAACAACAAGTATGTTTGGAAGATTTCCTTGAAACAAAGGCATTGTATTATGTTTAATTGAAATTCTAAGTTGTATACTTCAACCGCGCTGCTATTTGCAGCCATTTACTAGCTCTCCTTGTTAAAGATATTAATAGCTTAAACAGAAAAAGCCTGTATTGATGTATGTCATTGTATGAATCAAAAAGTTAATTTATATCAGTACATTTCTAAACAGGTGATGGTAGAAATTAATGTCTAGCTATGTTTGTAAAAGGTTAGGTAATATTTTTTTAGTTTTCACTCTACCTGATATTGTGTATGTATTAGAAACTGTGTATCCTTAATAGTTTAGCAACTGAATGATTCAAAAATTATGGAAGGAAAGAAACTTATAAAAGTCATTTTTCGAAAACAGTTATACAGTCAAGCCTGCTTATTAGAATATCGGTTAAATAATATCTGGCTTAGTATAATACATTTACAATGTAATGTGTTATTTTTATCCCGGTTAATAGAATATCCCACTTATTAGAATATTTTTCGTGGCAAAATGGCAATTCCATTCAGCAGGTTTCATTGTATTTATATTTTATTTAAAATTATACATTTAAAAAGCAAATTTAAATATCCTGATGTAATATTTTAGTAGAATGCAGCTTTTGGCACTAAATTCACTGGAGAGTCATAATATTTATTTATATATAAAAAGAATCTATGTTGATGTTTCACTTTTTAACAGTGGCAGGGCATCCACTCATCAATAGATGTGCCAATGACTATGAAGAAAAGTATAGGTCCTTTTTATCTCTAGCGAAATTTAATTTATAGCGGTTTACCTGTTGTTTTCCGAAAATAGTTGAAAAACAAAATCTCTTCCAATATCATTTGATATTTGTTCTGCGATTTTTTTAGTAAGTATATGAGGCATATTCAGGGTATCTGCGCACCTGGAAAGTCAGGGATTTTGACCATAATCAAAAATTATCAAAGAAAGTCATGATTTTCATCAAAAATCACTCAAAAGTCTTACAGACTGACAATTGATCATGGAGTTTAGATTCTGAAATAGGCATACTTGCTGAATTTCACAGATAAGGTTTACGCACTTTAGCCATTTCTATAAGCTTTGACGCATCAGTCGTGATTTTTTTATGCATTTCAAAATCTGATTGCACATGCTTCTATAAACTTTGAGCATTTTTCTTTGCTACGATATTCTACCCCTTGGACATTAATTTTGTGTTTGACATTATTTTTAACCCTTCTTATATGTCATATTGTGCTGGTAAAGACTTGTACTTCTAATTTTGTTGTTCATGTTCAAAACTGTTTATTCATTTGGTCTGGATTGATTCAAGAGACTTTTAAAAATTATCATAAAATTTTTTATTTGTGTCTTAAATTAATGAAGATTTTAGAAAATTAAATTGGTCTAAAGAATCAATTAAGGACATTTAGAATGTCGAAATAATCAAAACCCCGGCACTTAGTTACTATTGCTTGTCAAATATTTTTTAGGAAACTGTTACCATTTAAAAGAATTTAATGTTTGATTCTTTATTTGTCTGTGAAGTCAGAGATTTATTTTTAAAAATTAGGAGGCAAAAAAAAAAAAAATAAAATAAAAAATCAAACCAGCATAACAGGTCGCTATTCACCTGTAGTTTTATAGTATTGCCGAAAGTTTGAAGATTTTACTTTTTAAACGTTTTTTCAATATTTTTAGTCATTGAAAGATTATTCTGCAAACTTAACAGTTTTTTGGAGAAAAAAAAGTAATTAATTCGTTTACATGTTAATTCTTACCTATTAAAACTTTTTTTATGATGTATCAGAAAAAAATATATATATATATAGAAAATTTTAGATTTGTAAATGTATGTCCTTGGTTACAAAATGTTAAATTTAAGGTTTTCTATTATTTCATCTGTATGGTGTATCACTAGTCATTGTTGCATTCATTGGTTTTTAGTTATAATAGTAGCTCAGCTCGTTACATTTCACTTTAATTTGAATTTTTGTCCTTTTCCAAAGCATAGATCAGGAATTTTATTTTCACAATACACTAGTTTAGATATACTTCTGAAAAATGTATTGTTTTCTGGAAAAAATTCACCCTGTGAGTCATGGAAAGTTGCAAGCAGAAATCATAGAAAATCATGGAACGTCATGACTCTAAATGTAGCAGATACCCTGCATATTATGCCGATGCTACAAATTTAGCAAATCCATTCTGCGGTTTCATCCCTCGAGTTCTCATAGCTTTCAGCTAATCAGATTCTTTAACTGCTGATTCTTAAACCCATGTAGCAGCGAACCTTGCTGCAAGTTGCAGCAAGGTTCGCTGCTATATGGCACAAGGTTCGCTGCTGGCTACAAGGCTGCATGGCTACAAGGTTCGCTTCTGCAGTGTTTGGCTATTGTTAGACAGTTTGGCTAATTTTGATAACTTGTGGCTAGAAAAAATTCAAAAGCATCATCCAAACCTATGTATGGCTATATTTTAGCCAAACCATTGCTTGATTTATTTTCCACTTCAAATAGCTTTGCATAATTTTAAAATCATTTATCTACATTTTATATTGAAAAATCTAATGACCTGAGACTGTAAGAAAAAAAGATCAAATTGAATTCTCATATTCTCGGTTTTTAGTCTTGCCAAATAGCTTCATCGGTGAAACTTTTCTTAAATCCATTGTCAAAAGGTTAAAGAAGGGGGGGGGGATGCTTTTTTTACTTAGAAAAAGAAGTTTCTTTGTAAGGAAACTTTCATTTATTATAATTATTATTTTGCAGTTTGCTCTTTCTAGCTTTATTCTGCTACAATTTCTGATTGCTTAATTTCTGATTGATATAGATGCTCTTGAGATAGCATTGAGGGAGTAAATATAGAATCAATCTCCTAAATAACCTTTCATTACTATCTATTGAAAAATAATTATTAGTATACTTATGAGAAAAGGAAGTTTTCTGTTCAAAATGCATAGTCAGTTTTGCTGCTAGGACCCGAATACTTTATTACACATTCAAATATTTAATGCAAAATTTAAAGATATTTAATATTGTTTGGTTTTTACTTCAATTTTCGATTATAATTTTTTAAATATTAAATTTAAAATTTGAAAATAAATGTTTATTTTAAAATATTAGATTAAATATGTAATATTTTTTCTCAAATGAATTGTGAACATCTTTATGTGTAAAGTAAAGCATATGGTCTGATGTTATTAGATGATGAACCTGTAAGTGAGCAATGACTGACACGAGATGTCTCGTCTCACCACTACTTTGCAATTATCACAAAATGAAAGCAACTTGACCAAATGGTATAGACCTTGGTCTTAACTGCATAGCTTCTTATGTAACAAACTTCTTAGTTTATAGGAAGTTATGCAATTTTACTTTTTATCAAAAAAAAAAAAAAAAATCAAAAACTCACCACCCACCTGCAGAGATTGTACAAGAGTATTAAAGGAAGAGCCAAAGGGTCCCCCACACAGGAACCTCCTAAAATAAATTTAAAACTCTTCATTGTAAATAAGAATTTTAATATTTTATAACTTACATTTGAAAAGTTCTATAATATTTGCCTGACTTCCTCCCAAAATCAATTAATCTAATACAAAAAGTTTCAAAAACTCGCCACCAGCAGGGATTGGCACTACAAGAGACAATAAAAAGGGAGAGCCAAATGAGCCCAGGAACCTCCTGAAATAAATTTAAAACTACTCATTGTGAATAAGAATTTTAATATTTTCAAAATTACATTTGAAAAGTTTTCATGATATTGAGCCTGGCCTCCTTCCAAAATCAATTAATATTAATGCAATACAAAAAGCAATGACATCGAAAAAGATAAAAAGTTAAAGCATTTTCAATCATTTCTATTCACCAACATTGACCCTACTGATTTATTTTTCCTCAAAGACACTGTTTATGGTTATAAAATGACAGTTTACTGGAACTGAACAGTGCGATGTATTAGTATTTTCATAACTTTCTTGTTGATAGGCTAAGAGCTGTTGTTGAAAATGATGCAATGCAATTTTACTTGTTTTCAGGAAATGGTTCATCTCACATTGAGCAAACTTTATGACATTTTATAGACAATTTAAAAAGGTTTTAACTGGTATTTTATTTCATTTGTATAGATTGCTAATCTCTACTTGTGTTGTGTTTTGGAACTTTTTTTTTCTTTTGCTGAGAATAAAATGTTATGGCTATTAAGATTGGTAGCATTTGAACCTGTAATTTTCTTAACATGACCTATTTCAAAGTAGAACTTTAATCATAAAGAACTTTAATTCAACAAATTTCTCAACACTATTAAATATTTGAACTGTTTTTTCGACAGGACTATTATTTACTTTTGAAAACGGCTTGTTTTCTTTTGTTGCTTTCAATAAATAAACAAGGAAAAGAAGTGGAGAAATCAGGTTTTAGAGGTGAATTAGTTAATTTTAACTAAGAAAAATGTATGCTCCTAAAGAAAAAAAGAAAAAAAAATCAAAAATTTTGTAAATTGATGTAGGTTTTATTTAAATACTGCAGACATTAAGAAAGGAAGATTTTGGCATTTTTATTTACTGATCATTGTTCATTGTTTAGATCAAAGAAAAGCTGAAGTCACTGTCTGAGTTACAAGAGCGAGTGAAGAAAGCCTGGGAGAGAAGATCAGTTTTAGTTCAACACACAAAACAGATCTCACTATTTTTCCGTGACGCAAAGCAAATCCAGGCTTCCATTGCAAAATGTGAAGTATGAGCACTCATTGTTTTCTTTTACAGAATAAGCAGCATAATCGAACTCATCATGCTGTTAGTCCTTAAAGATTCAAATTTTTCTTTTTCTATTTTTTTTTGTTGCATTTTTGTCATCTAAAGTACTTTAACTGTACAACATTATGAAAATAATCACCGACTTACCAAGATCTGGAATTGTGCAGTCTAGGTGGCAATATGAGTTCAGTATTTTTAAAATTGCAACAAAACAAGATAAGCATTTTTTTTTTGTGTGTGTTACAAGATGTGTGATGCTCATCTGTTCCTGCAATGCTTTAGAGACCCATTAACAACCTTGTTAATGTACTCCCATTAAGCATAAGTTATGTAAAGAATTGAAGAACTAAAGGATAGCGTTTACATGACGCTCTTGTAACTTGCTTATAACCTGCTTATCGCCAGATTTGGGGTGTTTACTGGTAGTATACAGATAGATATATTTGCCTTCTACTTTCAACTGGAAGTTTTCCAGGCTTCAACCCAGAATGCAGTTTGCAAACTTGTTTTACTTTGCTGGATAAAAGCACTCACTATTCTCATATTAACAGAAAAATTATCAACTTTTTCAAAAGCAGGAGCAGGGATATGCGGGTCATAAAAGCGCCTTGTGAGTGTGACTGTAAATGTGTTTTAGCTGTAACATTGCTTTTAAATTAAAATGTAATGCAACATTTAACATATTTAGTTCATGTCAGTGGAATGGATCTGGAAGTTATTTTCCGCCATTATGATACATTTCTTTTCAGTAATGTACCGGAATAGTTTATTAATACGTCTGCATCAGAAGTTTAATACTTATATTGGAATGTTTTGAATGGGAAAAAAATAATAATAACGCATGAGACAGTCACCATTGTGCATCAAAGTTTTGAAGTTCAAAATAATATGATTAATCAATATAATATGTTAGATGTTTCGTTCAAAGTTTTAAGAAATATTTTTATTTAATGGTTTTTATACATGAATCTGTAACTTAAGATGTATAATTTATAGTAAATGATTTTCTCACTGGTTGTTGTCCTTTTATCGTTTAAAAAAAAGAAATAAATTTATATGAGATTAAAGAAAATATTATTTTAGGTGCAATTGTGTGGTAGTGAAAACAAAGAAACTGTTGAAGATATTGATAATGCCCTAAAGAAACATTTAGAATTTCAGAAAACGATGGAAATACGGGAAGAAAAGGTAAGAAAATGGTGCAAAAAATATGTGATCAAACTAACATTTCAAGTAGTAAAGATTGTGAGAAGTTAACTTTTTGTGTAAACATTCATCACAGTATTTTTTCTGTTTAGTATCAACTGCTAGTTAAGTTGATACTATAAATTTATGTTGGTGTGTGCTAAGTTATTGTAAGAACTTACTGGGTATTTAGTTTAATCTATAAATATGTTGACACAGAGGTGGCAGAATGGGACAATTTGCATTGTTGGTTCATTGCAGTTTAAAAAAATACTTACAGATTTTTTTTCAGCATTTAGTGTTCCTTGTATTTTAAAAAAAAAAAATGTGTGCTTTTCTACTTAGTAAGAGTGTTGTTCAACATCTTTAGAGAAATTCAGATTTTTTTTTTGTTCAAACCTCCATTTAGAACTACTTGCATTTTAGTTTGTTGCAGGCTGTCTAGACGCAACCAGTCATTGAAGTGAGCCATTTCTTTTACAGAACTATTTAAATTCACAGGACTTAAAAATAATAGCATTATCGCTTACTATACATCTAGTAATCCATGAGGGCTAAATATTTTTCACTGACAGTGTATGGAGCTGGCTGTAATAGGTGACATTTGTGAAGCAAAAAGTTATGGCCATTTAGATCAAGTATCAGTGAGAATAAGAAAATAGGGCTTTATGAAAAGACCAGAGTAATGTACATCATCACTTTGCCAATTCTTTATTTGTACTTCCCTGAAATAAATAGTGGCTTTCCTTTTTTTTTTTGAAGTCAAAACTTTCCATTCAGTTTTTAACAAGTTAACACTTCTCACTAAACTTTTCACTTTCACATTTCCTACATTTGCTGAACATAGTTCTTAAGTAGTATGTTCTAAAGTTTTAAGGATGATTACTTTTGTTCCTTTGAGCAATATATCACCTGGTAAAGAGAGTTCTGGGTCATATTTTTTCCTGATAGAATTTCTTGTTTCAGTTTTTTGACACTCTATCTCTTTCTGTCTCCTGCTTGATTAGTTATGGTTTTGATTGAATTTTGTTGAATGATGTTGTTTCAACTTGCATAATCATTACAATTTGAATTCTATTTTTAGGGAACGGTAGAGGAGGTTTTGACAGGTAATCAGCATTAATTTGGTCACTGAATTTACAATTCTGTACGCAATTAAAATTTAACAAAAACTGCATATTTCATCATTTTTGAGGCAGTTCAAAGTAACCTGTTCTCAGAGCCCACTATTGTCTTCAATGGTCCATTATCTATGATTAGAGTGAACTTGCGTTCATAGAGAATCCGGAATTGTTTCATTGCCCAGTAGATGATTGTTACTTCCCTGTCCTGCTAGATGTTTTTTTCATCTGCAGTCAGTAATATTTAGGCAAAAGTTACATAATGTTTTTCACCATCTGGCATTTGATGAGAAACTACCCTAATAAATCATGTGGTGTCTATGTATAAGATTACCAAGGTTTTGCCTTAAATATTGCAGTCCCTTCAGCATATTTCTCTGTTTTTACAGATAAGGTATAAAATTAATGCATTTAAGCTTTTTTTTTAAATGCTTTTTTGAGTTAGTCTCGATTTTTTTTTTCCGTCTTCACAGTTTAAAATTCTATCGCATCCTCTCCTGCAAAACTTGCTTGTTTTAGTTTATCATGTGATTTTACAACTTTGACATCAATATTTTCATATTTACCAGTATTTGCAATGAT
This sequence comes from Uloborus diversus, assembly GCF_026930045.1. NCBI lineage: Eukaryota > Metazoa > Arthropoda > Arachnida > Araneae > Uloboridae > Uloborus > Uloborus diversus. The sequence continues at coordinate 173,524,490 of NC_072733.1, forward strand.
TCTTACATCTTATTTTTGATAGAAAAGGACTTGTAAGCTCATCTTTTTCCATGTGAATTCGAAACTTCCTATGCAGTAGCATCCAAATTTATTCAAAGCTACTGACACTTGTAAAGGTTCATATTTTTTACCAGTCTAATCTTGAGTTTCTCAAAGTTTTTAAAAATAAAATTGATGTGTAACTTTTATTAGAGACGTTTAGAATGGTGATTAAATGCAAAAATTGGGGAATTTTAGTGGTAATGAATATACATACAATGCAAGTGTCTCAAATTCAAGTTTTTTTTTTCCATATTTTTTGCCCTTTATCAAATGTTTCAATATTTAATGATTTTTCAAATGTCATTTTATTGTGATTTAATTTAAATCAATTAAAAATAAGAGATTTAACTGCATTTTCATTGATCTTTACATTTGTGATCTTCACATTCATTAATCAAGTATGGTAGAGTCCTGCTAATCTGAGTATCAATGATACAAATTTTTGTTCAAAATCAAAATATTGGGTGGGAGATGTAAATCGATTCGAAAAATCGATCGAGGACAATCCTTCGAGTCATATTTTCACTAAAGTCAACAAATATGGTATACAATCGCGTTTTTAAGGCATTAATTTCGAAAAATTTTCAGGGAAGGTATTCAAAACTTTTCTCCCCTTAACATTACCAAAGATCGCCTAAAAATTCGTTTTTAGAACAAGAATTCAAAAAATTTCCGGGGGAGGATCCCCGAAACTCCTCTATTTCTACGTGCTCATCGAGTACTGACTGACCTTCTTTCAAAACCAGAAGTTTTATCACCTCATTCCCTCCACAAACAATTGATACAAGTAGTCCAGTCATTATAGTAAGTTCACCTCGGAATTCGAGATACCCAGCTGTAAGTCTGTAAATACTTGTATATTGACACCCTAAAAGTTGTCTCAAAACCTACATATGGTAGGGTGTACGCAACTATTAAATTTCAATGTCAAAGGTCACAAAAATAGTTTTTTTGCGCTTTTTTTGTAAATATCTCATTTCCTATGGGTTTTTTGCTATTTGTATTTATTATCAATATTGTAGAATACAAAATTTTCCACAAATTTTGTTTAAAAAATTTTTTTATACGGTGAACCGTTTTCGAGATAGAGGGCGGAGAGCGCGCGGTCACAGGATCACTTCAGGTCAACCGGTGCCTCCGGTCGAAAACGCGCCATATATCGTTGATGCACTATCGATAAATCAATGATTATAAATATTTGTCAATTTTTATTAACTATTATATTATATTTTATAATTTTTTCCTAACCTATCCACTTTTTATTCAGTATTAATTTACTTAACAACACTTACCTGTCCATGTAATTGCAGAATTGTTAATGAAAATATAGGAATTATATTTGAATTTTAACCTAATTAATATTAATAACTTCTTACATGATGAAAAAAAAAACAAATAAAATATGAATTAATCTTTATTAAAAAATATCATTCAATACATTTATTTTTATTAAAAGTAAAAAAATGAAATAAAGGGTACAAAATCTACAATTTAAAATTTTAATCATCTTCTTCCTCTTCATCGTCGTCTTCCGGCTGCTGGTAAATTTCAAACTGGTCTTCATTATCATCTTCAACAACATTTGTCTCAAGTTCTTCCATGATTTTGAGGTCAAAGGTTCCATCTTCGTTAATATCGCTCTGATATGGTAGAGCATTGAGACAAGCTTGCCCATTACATTGGCCACAAGCTAAAGAGCATTACAAGCCCGCTTTCCTGCATCCGCATCGCGAACCACAACCACTCTTGCAGTTGCAGAAAATTGTATTTAGCAAATCTTTTGGAGCAGGTGGTAAAATTGTCATGATAGGCTCCAGAAAATATTTCGCATTGCCCAACCCCATACCTGGGGTTCCAAGTCATGCCCTAACCAAGTTTGAACTTGATAATATACACGTTTGAAATGTTGATGAGCTTCTGCACTTGTTGGTGAAATGTTTGAAAGCTGCACAGGTTTATTAAGTTTTGTAGACTTGACGTAATGCATATAACAAAGGTGATCGAGACTTTTCGCATATTTCAGAGCATTATAGACTGCCAATAAAGTTTGAGTTCCACTGTCTAATAATCTCTGAGCCGAACAATTTTTTTCCTTAAATGCTGCAGCTAGTTCATCCAAATTTGTCAGTTTTACTAAAGCTTTTAAAAATGATTTTTTCCCCTTTTTAAAAAGTGCAGAAGTTGTGTCACAGCCCTTAATGCGTGCAGAAATAAAATATGTGTTTTGGAATGAGGATAATTATCAAAAATTTTAGTCGAGTATATCTCCATTTTTACATTTCCTTTCCCAACTTTTTTAAAGAAAATTTCTTGTTCGTAAGACAGTGACCCAATTAAAATGACAAGTAAATCAATATCTTGTCCTATTATAACTGCAGTTTTTTCAGACTTCGATTCTTCAATTGCAGTTTCAACAATAAGAACATCCGCATCATCTCTGGCTTGTTTAGTAGTAATATTTGCAGCTTGTAATTTTTCAATTAACATATTAATGAGCATATCTTTGTTATTTCGATTTGATAAGAATTTTTCTTGAGTAACTGGTACAACCATTGTTTCATCGAAACAGACAAATATTTATAATCATTGATTTATCGATAGTTCATCAACTATATATGGCGCGTTTTTGACCGGAGGCACCTGTTGACCTGAAGTGATCCTGTGACCGCGCGCTCTCCGCCCTCTATCTCGAAAACGGTTCACCGTATAAAATTTGTAGAGAATTTTGTATTCTACAATATTGATAATAAATACAAATAGCAAAAAACCCATAGGAAATGAGATATTTACAAAAAAAGCGCAAAAAAAAACGATTTTTGTGACCTTTGACAGTGAAATTTAAAAGTAGCATACACCCTACCATATGTAGGTTTTGAGACAACTTTTAGGGTGCCAATATACAAGTATTTACAGACTTACAGCTGGGTATCTCGAATTCCGAGATTCTTATCTAATTTAAGCTTAAATGACTGGACTACAAGATAAAAAAGAGATGGACGCTTCGAAGCTAATTTCATATGTAGAAAAAAAAATTTAAGTCCCTCCCCATCAATTATTTTAAGGGGCCACTGCTTCTGCCCCTTACATACCAGATACTTCTCATAATGTGTCCCAGCTCCCCCTATTTCTACAAAGTTCCTTTGCCTCTGAAACTCAAATTAAAATCACAATGACTCAACTGAATGCAGTTTTAAATTATAAATAATTAAATTACCAGAATGGAAATATCTGAATTATAAAAAGTTAAAGCTAAATTATGCGATTTTTAATCACATAGTAATAGGTGAAGTAAAATATGACCATTTTCCCTGACATTCATAAACTGGTTTCAATGCACATTCAGCTTTTCTATCTTTTCAGGTATGGCTTTGCTTGCTGTTTAAATTTTAATTTAACTTCACTTTGTTTTCAATCTTGACACAATTCTTTATTAGTTTACAAAGTAATGGCAATAATGGAGATCCTACATCAATGCCTGCAACATGTCCAGCGATTGAATTTTTTTAGGTGCAAAAGAAAGTTTTCTTAGGAGGAGTCTTTGGTCACTAGGGGGCGAACTTTCTGTAGCTTCATTCCTAGAAAAGCTGCTATTAAAAACCACTAAATGCTACACAGAAAGTTAGTCTCGTCAGGGTTTGCCTATGTATTTCTGTTAATTGAGGAACAAAAATGGGGAAAAAATTGAAAGTTTATGAAAAAGTGATAACAATAAACGAAGACGCTGATTACAATATCCGACTTTTTTAACGTGTGTTAGCATACAAGTGTTCCGGGACTTCGTGATTCTGATAACATTAAGCGAATGATAACATTAACCGTGATCATATTAAGCAATGCTTACTGTATCAAAAAGAGGGACAGTTAAAATTGAACATACCATCTTTGTGATGTACAACATCCCAACAGATGGGCCAAAGTGCCTAAGTCCATCAGTTCACAGATCCCACATCTTCCTCCTTGCACTCCAATATCTTTCATATATATTGCTCAACAGCACTGGACAGAATTGTAGATGCTCAGAGTTCATATTCTAATTAGTCGTTCCAGCAACACAATTCAAAATTCAAATCTGAAACTCCATCTTGGCTTGTCCCGCAATTGTGAAACATTTAACAATACCCAGGGTGCCCCACAAGGACGCCTTTCATGTTACACCCCTTACTGAACATATAAAACAACAAGAGGCAACCTGCTCTCCTGTTATCCTAAAAAAATATCAAAATCTTGCTGTAGAAAAGCACCAAAGTAATGTAAAACAAAAAAAATTAAGAACCTTTTGAAAATAAAAAATATTTAACTCTCATAAAGTATGCTTTTTAAGTATTTTTAAATAAGCTTTTTAATTATAATATGAGTTTTATGCTGTGTACTCAAGTAAATTTTGTATTTGTTAAACTAGTGCATATATTTCCATTCTTTTTCTTTCTTTTTTATACTCTTCGCTTTAACAAAGTTTTTGGTTCACAGAGTTTGTCCTAGTGCACATTAACTCGAATAATCGTGACTCTACTGTAATTTAACAAAATGTAAATGCCTATATTCAAGTTCAAATGAGTAAATAGCTTAAACATATCATTTAAAAAAACTAGTATAGCTTTTTAAAATTACATTCTAATGTGTTGTGGTAAAGTTTTTTACCATTTTGTAAACACTTTTTAATATCTCCTAGCAGTGAGGGAAATGTGGCCAAAAATTGAAAACAACACCAAGATATGACTCTTTTCTACTTATTCAAAGTAAAAAAGCTCCTCAGAAGACTAGTGCAGCATTAAATAGAGATTTAAATGAGAATAGAATAAATATAAGCTCATCTACTGTTCGGACGTGCCTTATTGCGGCCTATCGGCCTATGAAGAAACAGCTTATGACCCAACAAACATGGACAGATTTAAGGGGGGCGAGAGGGGGCAATGCCTTGGGAGGACTCGATACATGGTAACAACACATCTCCTAAAATCATAAAAGAAAAAATCATGATTTTTTTTCTTTTTTAGAATAGGTCAGAAGTGAAGATGTAGAGAATAGCGACTGTCCTTCTCTGATGGGGGGGGGGGGGCACTGTACACTGGGGGGGTATTACAAGAGAGAAAAGCTGTCACCGGGTTGCTGAAATGTGTTGAAAAGGACTACTTTGAATCGAAAACCATTAGGGCAAGTACATGAGTAGAAATATCGGCTGAGCAAGCTATGTAATCAACTGAAAATACTTAAAATAATCAACTATTGTTTCAACAAATTAGAAACTGAAACAAAGATTTAAAAAAAAACGGATTTACCTATAAACTAGCTATAGCTTAAGGCACCTGTTTTGTTGAAGGCCCCCTACTCCCAAAAATTTCATCATTTGTTCTGTTAAACAAAAAAAAAAAAAAATTCTTGAAAAAATAAATTTCTTTTAAAATGCTTGAAAACCATTAAAAATTTGGAAAAGTGTCTACAAACTATAAACTTAATTTATAACATATGGGAGGGGGTAGGGGGAGAAATGTCGATATGTGTCAAATTTAGCTCCTTGCCACATCCTGCATCAAAAGTGTAAAAATCAAGGTTCTCACGTTTCTGTAACACATTACTTGAGATAAATTTTCATATATTGCTGTTTCCCAAATGCAGTAATTTTGGAAATTCTTTTGTATTTCTTTGCGTCTACTGCATATTGTTAATCTGTTCATCTCGGGAAAGGAAAACACTACCTCATTTTTTTTTCGTCTTTTGCACTGCTTTTAATTGAAAAAAAAAAGTTGTTGTAATGAGAAATCTAGTTTTTTTTTTTTTTACTTAAAATAGAAAACTGTACAATCTGATACTAAATTTCAGGGACTGGAAAGGGCAAATGAAGTGCCTTTAATAATTTTAATTGTTCTCGAGTCCTTGAAACGGATTATAGATGAATCTTTGAAATTCCTAAGCAAAGTGTGCTTCAATTTTATTTCTTATCAAGTGTATAAATTATGAATTGTCCAAATGGGTAGCATATTGCTCTCTTGTTACCTATATGTATACATCATTTCTTTTAAAGCATTTTTTACTTTGATCATTATGTATTTAATTCATTGTTATATTTGTGGGTGGGTTGTAGGCAAGATCAAAAACTAATTGAATTGAACCTACAACCAATTTAAACAAATAACAATGCATAATCTTCTCTTCTTCCTCACTTTTTCTCTCTGAGGACTGCTGTCATTAATTTGTCAACCCGAAAACAATTTTTATTCTGTATTAATCGTAATTTGCAAAAGAATATTTTGCTGTTTGTTTCCGATAGTTTTGTAGTTCCAATTACCCCTTATAAGGCTTCAAAAAGCAGAATTTTATATCTGTTTTACAAAAATTCCTCCGGGGGAGAAACCCCCGGACCCCTGAAAATTGGGGATATTCTATTCCACCTTAGACCTTACGTTTAAAGCATAGTGGGGAGTAGGAGGCTTTAAAAAATGGCCTTTTTTTGCCACCGACAGAAAAGTTTTCCAGACTACTAAAGAGATCCAAAACCTGAAATGGCTTAGGGACACATTGAGTCTAAATCCAGCCAGTTGTAATCAACACAACTAAAAAAAAAAATCCTGCCCCCCCCCCCCCCAGGAACTTGGTTCTAAATCCGCCTATGCCAACGAATAAAGAAAAAACCCCACTTGTGAAGGTTAAAATATGAGAATTGGACTGTTGAATATTGGAGTTAAGTACTATTTTTAGCAACAAAAGTAATTTAATATTCCTAGGCCAAAGAACTTAACACGTGTAGAGATCTCCAGGTGAAAGAACATGAACCAATTTGTAAAACATCCTCAAAAGAATATTGTTACAAATCCTGTAAATAGTAATTATTGTAGTAACGTAACCTGTAAATAGTTTCCCGTAATGAATATACAACCCCTTTTCATATGACTAAAGTATACGAACCCCCTATTTCCTTTTTGTTCATTGATAAAATTTGATAATGGTCTACTATTTTCCAGAAGCATGTGGAATATTTGAGAGATTTCTTTTCGGTGTGTATATAAACCGTTACACTGGATAAAGAGGGGAGTTTCGATTGAGATTTCGAACTGAGAGCGTATTTCCTCTGTTTATTGCGAGGCATTTCGCTGTGTTGTTTTCGTATTTGGGAGTAAATACGTGTGTAAACGTTGAGTTTACAGTGGTTGTGTGATAATTGCTTAATTGCTGATGAATAATTTAGCAGTTGTTAATGATTTCTCCTGTACATAGTGTAAATAAAGCTCCTGTGTTTTTATCAAGAACTGTGTCTTCATTTCAAGAAAGTGGAAGTCGCACCGAATCCGTTACAATTGGCGCCCAACAAGGGGCTACTTCAGGACTTTCTTGCAGTAAATGTGACTTTGGACATTTTTTCATAAAGACTTTTTAAATTTGGACTTTATTTTTATGGTGATTACTCGCGCAGTGGATGAACAATTAAAACAACTTCTTCATGCAATCAACTCTGTGAAGAGTGATATGGCGGCTAATCAAGAACAATTAAAAAATGATATGGCGGCTAATCAAGAACAATTTAAAATGATATGGCGGCTAATCAAGAACAATTAAAAAATGATATGGCGGCTAATCAAGAACAATTGAAAAATGAATTGGCGGCTAATCAAGAACAATGGAAAAGTGATTTAATGGTGCTGAAAAATTATTTAGCTTCTAACCAAGAGGAAATTAAAAACGACCTTACTTCGGTAAAGACTGTGATGGAAAATAAATTTAATGAGATAGAGCATCGAGTTGATGCTTTTGATGAAAAATTTGAAATAGTAGAAAACCGTATCGCAACAGTAGAGAATCATGTGGATGAGAGAATTAAAAACATGGAAAGGAGATTGGCGACCACGGAAAGCAGCTCTGTACAGTTTACTCTGTACAGCTTACTCTGTCTGCTGGTGCTCCCACATCGGTTGCTCGACCGTCCATTAAACTTGCTACATTTGATGGGAAAACTTCGTGGCAGGTTTACAAAACTCAATTCATGATAGTGGCGGAAGCGAACGGGTGAGACTCTGTTATCAAGGCCTGTTATCTTGCAGCATCTCTGAGAGGTGACGCAGCGGACATTCTCCAGACCCTTCCGGACAGCCAGCGCCTGAATTTCGCCGCCCTCACATCTGCGTTGGAGCTTCGCTTCGGTGAGAAGTGCCAGAAAGATTTCAGCCGACTCCAGTTGAAGTCCCGTTTCCAGAAAACCGGGGAAACCCTGCAAGAGCTAGCGGCAGATGTCGAGAGACTGTCGCATCTTGCTTTTTGCGACTGTCCTGCGGATGTTCGAGACAACCTGGCACTCAACTACTTCATCGACGGAGTTCGGAATCCTGAGATCCAGAAGGCCCTCCGGATGGCGAATGTAAACGACTTGAAATCCGCTTTGATATATGCGATGAGATACGAGGCCGCCCAAGAAGCAACCCGTGTGGATCGCCATCTAATCCGGACTCAGGAAGCTGATGAGTCTGATTCCAGGTCGTCCCCTCTCGCTGAACTTGAGAGACAACTCGGTGACTTGGCAAGACATCTGAACAGCATTACAGCCCAAAAGAAACAAGAGCAGAAGTGCTGGAAATTCGGTAGTGAAGGGCACCTGCGAAGGAGTTGTCCTGCTCGCCAAGCTACGCGAGGGAAAGAAATCACCTCCACCAGAGCTCTGCAGATTTCCTCTACTAGTAGTGGCAGTGATGGACTTTTCATTTACGCCCACGTAAATGGGAATCCTTTCAAAGTGATTGTCGACACTGGAGCCAATGTGACAATCGTTAGGACAGATGTGGCTCGTGAATTTCGATTGAAACTGTTGTGGACATCGCCACGCGTAAGTCTCCAGACTGTGACAGGTGACAAAATTGAGATTGAGGGTAAAGTGGACTTTGAAATAGTGTTTGGGAATGCCACCTACCATCATACGGCATTCGTTGCGGATATCACGGACCCCTTCATTCTCGGATTGGACTTTTTAAAGAAATACGACTTCACCCTTGACTTCAAGACTAATGAACTGCACTCGATGAGAGAAGACATAGCCATCTTCAACGTTGAAAATGATGTAAAATCTGCTCATCAAATAATAGCCCAAACAGATTTATCGATTCCCTCAAGGTCTGAATCATTAATACCTGGCTCCATTGAAGAAAGCAATAGTTTTCGATTTGGACTCATTGAATACACTAACCTAAGCAATAGCCTAAAAGGAATGCTGGTAGCATCTACGCTTGTGGACCTTTCTAAGGATGTAATTCCTGTGAGAGTCGCCAACGTGAGTGAAAGGCCAAGGAATATCCGAAAAGGTGAAGTGTTGGCAACTTGTACTCCAGTAAACTGCATCATTAGAAGAATCGATTCCCTCGAGACTGTGTCTTCTGAATCCTTGACATCGAAGTTAATTGGGAGTGCGTCATTATCGAAAGATCAAAGAACTGCTGCGGAACAATTGGTGGACGACTTCAAGCATCTGTTTTCCTCTACATCGGAGGATGTTGGCCATACGAATTTTGTGTCGATTACCGATGGCTGAATGAAATCACCAAGAAAGACAGTTACCCTCTTCCACGGATAGACGACACCTTGGACACTCTTTCCGGACACAAGTGGTTTTCGACCCTGGACTTGAAGAGCGGCTACTGGCAGGTTGAGATACACCCTGATGACCGAGAGAAGACAGCGTTTACAACTGGACAAGGCTTATGGCAGTTTAAAGTGATGCCCTTCGGCCTCTGCAATGCACCAGCTACGTTCGAGCGTCTTATGGAGACAGTGTTAAGAGGACTTTCCTACGAATCCTGTCTGGTCTACTTAGACGATATCATCATCGTGGGACGCAGCTTCGATGAACATCTGGCTAATCTTAGGAAAGTGCAGCAAAAGCTTAAGGAAGCCAATCTGAAGTTAAGCCCGTCCAAATGTAATTTGTTCCGCCAGGAAGTGAACTACCTTGGTCACATCATCTCTTCTGACGGTGTACAAACCGATCCAGAAAAGGTATCTGTGGTCAAGAGTTGGAGTCGTCCCGAAAACATCCATCAGCTGCGAAGTTTCCTGGGGCTCTGTACGTACTACAGGAAGTTTGTGAAGGGTTTTTCCAACATTGCACGACCTTTGCATAAGCTGACAGAAAGCAAGCAAAAGTTTGAATGGTCCAAAGAATGCAAAGATGCATTTCTACGACTGAAGGAGGCTTTAACATCAATGCCGATTCTCTCATATCCTCAGCCTGGAAAATCCTTCATCCTAGACACTGATGCGAGCCACGAAGGCATCGGAGCTGTTTTATCCCAAGAAATTGACGGCAATGAACATGTCATCGCTTACTGGAGCAAATGCTTATCAAAGTCGGAGCGAAATTACTGCGTCACCAGAAAGGAGTTACGGGCCATAGTGAAAGCTGTAGAACACTTCCATCATTACCTCTACGGCCGAAAATTTCTGCTTCGGACAGATCATGCCTCGTTAACTTGGCTTTTGAACTTCAGGAATCCAGAAGGCCAGATAGCCAGGTGGATACAGTGGCTCCAGGAATATGACATGGAGATCAAGCACCGAAAAGGGTTGTCTCACGGTAATGCAGACGCTTTATCAAGGAGACCCTGTCTTGAGAACTGCAATTATTGTTCCCGAATCGAGAAACAGTATGGAACGACTAGTCGTACCGCCTATCAGGTGACAGTGACTCCAATATCATCAGAACCTGATCCATGGAGTGACGACCAAGTTCGAAAAGATCAACTTGAAGACCCCGACATAAAACCAATTTTGGAGTTCATGGAAAGTGACAGTCGGCGACCTAGCTGGCATGACGTTTTCATCTTCAGTCCTGCAACAAAAAGATACTGGGCTTTATGGAACTCGCTCCATTTACGGAACGGCATGCTACACCGAAAATGGGAATCTGACGACGGCAAAACATCTAGGTGGCAGTTACTACTTCCTCGATCAAGGATTTCAGATGCTCTGAAAGAAATACATAGTAGTGCGACTGGAGGACATTTTGGTGTCTTGAAAACCCTCAATAAAGTTCGGGAGCGCTTCTTCTGGAGCAAGGCGAAGGATGACGTGGAGAAGTGGTGCCATTCTTGTGACGCCTGTGCTGCTCGTAAAGGACCGAAGAAGAGAAGTAGAGGGAAGCTACATCTGTACAACGTTGGAGCTCCTTTCGAACGAATTGGGATCGACATCCTGGGTCCTCTACCAAGAACTGCTGATGGGAACAAATACATTCTTGTTTCCATCGACTATTTCACCAAATGGCCGGAAGCATATCCCATTCCAGATCAAGAGGCTACCACCGTAGCAGAGACTCTAGTCCAACATTGGATCTCGAGATACGGAACACCTTTGCAGATTCATTCCGATCAAGGGAGGAATTTCATCTCTGCTGTGTTTAAGGGCCTATGTCAAATTTTCGGAATTGAGAAAACTAGGACAACACCACTACACCCACAATCGGACGGCATGGTGGAGAGATTTAACCGCACAGTCCTGAATAATCTCTCGCTGATGGTATCCAGAAATCAACAGGATTGGGACAAGAAGCTACCTTTGTTCCTGCTGGCCTACCGCAGTGCTGTCCACGAGACTACCGGCTATGCCCCATCTCAGATGCTCTTCGGACGAGAGCTAAGGCTACCTTGTGATCTCGTCTTCGGTCGTCCTCCGGATGCGCCTGCATCGCCTGAGGAGTACATCCAGGATCTCCAGGCCCGGTTGGAAGACGTTCATAACTTCGCACGAGAGCGAATCAACATCGCGGCGGAGAAGATGAAGACCCGATACGACACAAGGTCTACTGGACATGAATTCAACGAAGGCGACAAGGTTTGGTTATGGAATCCCATCCGACGGAAAGGTCTTTCACCCAAGTTGCAGTCGCATTGGGATGAACCCTACAAAGTCCTTAACCGACTGAATGACGTCGTAGTGAGGATCCAAAAATCACCTAATGCAAAACCTAGGGTTGTACATTATGATCGGTTAGCCCCCTACTATGGCCATAGTTCCTGAGTATTACGTAAACAACCATGGTTGATAACATAAAAGTTGTAGATAATTTTTGCTTTTAATGTTTAGTAATATTTCTTGTTATTATTGTGTTTTCTGTATCTGTTAGTTATTAATTAGTGTGTAATTGTGAACTTGTGATAGAAGTTTGGCACCCTTTCTGGGGATTGTACTGCCCGGGACGTGCAGTCCTTAGGAAGGGGGCAATGTTACAAATCCTGTAAATAGTAATTATTGTAGTAACATAACCTGTAAATAGTTTCCCGTAATGAATATACAACCCCTTTTCATATGGCTAAAGTATACGATTCCCCTATTTCCTTTTTGTTCATTGATAAAATTTGATAATGGTCTACTATTTTCCAGAAGCGTTTGGAATATTTGAGAGATTTCTTTTCGGTGTGTATATAAACCGTTACGCTGGATAAAGAGGGGAGTTTCGATTGAGATTTCGAACTGAGAGCGTATTTCCTCTGTTTATTGCGAGGCGTTTTGCTGTGTTGTTTTCGTATATTTGGGAGTAAATAAGTGTGTAAACGTTGAGTTTACGGTGTTGTGTGATAATTGCTTAATTGCTGATGAATAATTTAGCAATTGTTAACGATTTCTCCTGTACATAGTGTAAATAAAGCTCCTGTGTTTTTATCAAGAACTGTGTCTTCATTTCAAGAAAGTGGAAGTCGCACTGAATCCGTTACAATATGTTTTGGGGTGGTTTCGGTTACAATGGGGTCGGTTCTTTGCAGGCTGTTGAGGGTATGGTGCACCCCGAGCAATATAGTACTATTCTGGAAAAAAGGTTTTACCAGAGTTGAAAATCAATACCCAGATGGAACAGGGATTTTCCAGCAATATTTAGTCTGTTTCCATACGTCCAAAATAGTTAAGAAATTCATGTCTGAGAACCAAACTGAAACATTGGAATGGCCTGGGAACTTTCCTGATATCAATCTAATCGAGAATCTGTGGGCTGTATGCAAAACTCCTCTACTGCATATGGACTGTTCAACTATGGAGAAGCGAATAACTGCTCTAATTCTTGTCTGGTACAAGGACGCAAATACTATAAATGATTGTAAAAAACCAGTGGGTGCCACGCCAAATCGTGTCCAAATGTGAATATAAAATCTTGGACATCATATTATGCACTAAAAACTTTTGATTTAAATAAAACACCGTTTCTTCTTAGTTTTCTTAATTTTTTTGAGTTTGTTTCAATTAATTTGCACAAGGGTGTATAGATAACCTACATAAAAGCAAACACATTTTAAAAATATGTACAAGAAATAATTTAAAGGTGCATAAAAACAGCTATGTATCAGGCAAAGTAAATAAGTGAAATTGGAAAAAGTGTAAGAAAAAAAAGCAGAACAAGACAAGACTTGTCAGTTGTGAAAAATATTAGAAAAATGAAACAATAAAAGAAAAAAAAAGAGAGATTAAGGAAACTTCCATTATTAGTTGGAACTATGGTGTTTTTATACCTTTACTCTCCTTTTTTTTATTATTTAATCATGTCTTATGTGGTTTATGTGTGTGAGCTGTAAATTGTTGCTCCAAGTTGGTGCAAAAAATTAAGTTTTTCTTCCTCAATCTGCTCCAAATCACAATTTTATGCTTCCAGGCTGTGTCAAATTCACTGTTTCACTGCTTCAAATTCGCCATTTGATTTCTCCAAGAACGAGTTTTAGTTGGCACATCCCTGTATTTTGGTCGAACTAGAGACATACTTGTACTGAAATGAAATACAGGAAAAAGCACCATTAAATTACATACTTCATTGTTCTCAGAATTTAGGACACAAGTGGATCAGGGAAAACAAAATCCTATATTTATTAAGTTTTCATCCTATATTTTATGTTTCTGTTTTTTTTAAATTAAATTCACTTTACCAGCACATGTTTTTCATTCAAATTGAATCTGAGAATTACTTATAGAATACACTTCCTCTTTTAGCATTTTCTAATAAAATTTTTAGATTATGTGTTCTGTGCTCATATTTGTATTAATGTTTCAGTTCTTGACATGGAAAGAACAGGGAGAATCTTTACTGCATCAACAAGTACCTGAAAGTGAGAGAATCGGGAAAAAAATCGAAGAACTATCTGTCAGGTAGTATTTTAGATTAATTAAGCGAAGATTTCCTTGTGCCGATTTTTTTTTAACTGTAAACACATATTTAAGTCAAATATGAAAGTTAAAAAAGATCAGGAAGCCTACATAGGTGACTTAAATTTAAACATCTTAGTTTTGAAGAGTAAAGATTAGATCTCATGCTTGGTAACATTGACAATATGTATATATGAGATCCTTATGGAAATTATGGATAGGTCAAGATATGAGTGTTAGCTGGAATAAATGAAGAATGGTGAAAAGTTTCAAGCTGCTTTTCTAGTGAGTTGTTCCCCTGAATATTGGCTGAAGGAAATCTAGATGGCAAGGGTAGGAACAAATGTGAAATTTTAGAGGTATACCAGATGCTGTTGAATGTATGTCAATATCTCCCAATGATTGAATAAAAATCAATTATGTGAAATCAATAGTATCAGGTACTGGATTGGTAGGGCAATGTAAACATAGGAGTTGTTACTGTGCAGTAGCCAGATATCCCTCTTACAAAGGAAAAATTATCAGAGACATTTTGTGCTGAAATACAAGTAAAATGGAAAAGAAAACCAACAAAAGTAAAGCACAAGTATTCAAGAAAATGTTGTAAATAGCTTTTCAAGGAAACAATACAGCTCTTTTGTCAGGACAAAAAAGTACTAAACATATGGCCAGGGGTTGTGCACGGGGGGGGGGGAGAAGGGACACCTGTTGTCCAGGGCCCGAGCCTGAAGAGGGCCCAATATTCTTAGAAATGTGGGTGAAATATATAGAAAAACAACATGAAGGGTGGCCCAGAAAAGTCATTTGTGACAGGCCACAAAATTTCTGTGCATGCCCCTGCAGACTGCAAGAATAACGTGAGTGAGCACACATTATCATAGAAAGACACCCTAATAGCACAGTGACCAAAATAACACACTTTTGTGTCCCTCATGTGCATCACAAGCGAAGTCGCTAATACACTATGACCAAAAGTATTGGGACACTTTCAAAAATTCATTTTTAAGGATTTCTCAAGAAATAAGAGACCCATTGCTTTGTAACTTTTCTCACATAAAAGGTATGCTCCTGCTGTCATTTTCCATTAAAAGTTATATCATACTTGTAGTTTGAGGATCAGTCAGGGCCCGATCAAGCCAAACTGGTGCCCAGGTCCTAAGTAGATGTTGGTGCCCCCCCCCCCCCAACATGAGAAAATCTGCGCAATTTTAAAGTCAATGTTTCATACTAGACACCTAATTACTAGAAACTACATTTTAAAAGAACATTACTACATTTGAAAGGAAATCCGGGATTTGAATAGCAAACACTTGATAGTCACCAAACTAATCACAGTTAAAATTGCCTCTTAAGGCAAAAAAAAGTTAAAAAACAATTTAAAACTGCAAAAAAAAACAAAATCTTACTAATTCTGACATCAAGCTTTAAAAAAGCTTCTTTCTGGCTTTAACAGAAACAAATGTGTCGATCAAATAATTGAAATCTGTGTTTGATGTCACAGAATTTTCAATGGTCAATGAGGGAAACGCCTGTAAATTATCTTGAGAAATGCAGCTTCTCAAATGATTTTTTAATTCTTTTCAAAAATGAAAAGGAACGTTGACTGGAACAGTTGCTAATAGGCAAGGTAAGAGAAGAAGCTGCAGGGGTGAATTCACATTCGGAAATATATGTGTAAGGTTTAGTGATCTTATACTTTTAAAACATTCTCCAGGAGAAGGTTACCTTTTGCAAAAATTTGAAAGTGTGTTAATTCTTCTGGAAAATGTTCATCTATATCATCCGAATAACTATTTTGAAATTTCAGAGCTAAGGGACAACGACTTCTTTACGCGAAATGTTTCTAACTTTATGAGGTTTTGAGCTGATTTTTAAAAATATTTGAGCCTCCTCTCCCTTAAAGTTGAGAGAAAGTAAAATGATCTTTAAAAAAAAAAGAAAGTAAGTAACTGAGTTTAGGCTAGGCTATTTTGGTGCCCCTAAATTTGTGGTGCCCAGGTCCGCGGACCCGCCGGACCGTGCGTTAATCAGGCCCTGGGATCAGTAACAAATTGAAGAAAACAAATGCTTTTCGATCATTATTCATTGTAAATAACTGAGAATAAGCTGTAAAGTCCGGAAATGAGTTAGCTTACTATGTACAATTATTTTACACTTTCGAGAAAGTATCACTGATCTTCACGGAGATATAAGCATTTATTTCAAAACTGCAAACTTTATTTGAAGGTTTTTGGCTCATAACACGCGAAGTTTTCCATCAAAGCTTACCTAACTTTCAGAAAACAGAAGAGAACAGTATACAGAGAAGTATAATATTAAAATTTGAAATAAAAATGTTGAAATATTGGTAAAATTCAAACATTTAGAGCAATTAATTTTTCACATGCAAAAATAGCTATTTATAACTTTCATAATCTTAGACCCAACTACATTCATCAACTCATAATAAAATTCCAGCTCAATATCTTAAAAATTTAAAAGTTTTCAGTAATCTAATGAGCCGAATTTCAATAATTCTTGGATAGGCGACGAATTGTGAGGGGTCGTTCGCAAGTTTTCAGCATTTGCTTGCAATCATTCACTGTGATTCATGATGAAAACAGATTATTTAATGAAGTTAATTTTACTCAGAAAAGTTATTTTACTAAAATAAAAATCATAAAACTTCTTATCTTTTTCAGAAAAATAGCGTGAAAAGATAATTTACTTCTATTATTAGAAAAGTAATGCATAATTTCATTGCAAGTGAAAAACCTCAAAGTGAATGAAGGAAGATAAAGATATACTTCTAAAATGCTATATTTTTCAAAGAGCACAGTTATGATCAAAACATTTATTTCTACTCAGATTTTTTTTTTGGAAAATGAATCATAAAAGCTATAACAGTTTGTAATCTTAAGTGAAGTAAAAATTTATATGCTTCTAAAATGATAACACTTTTCAAATTATTAGCATTATAAAACTGATATTTTGCTCAAATTAAGGATGAATGTTGGAAATGAAATAGTCAATGAAACTGTATATTTTTCGCTTTAATACCTTCAAAACTTTTCGATATAAATTAGTGTAGGGCTTTTTGAATTTAAGAACATGAATTATAAAGTAGCATATACCCTTTATTGAACATGTTATGTGTCGCTTTAATTTAAAAACACAAATATCCAAAATTGCTGCCAAATTTTGCTTTGTCTTTTAGTTCCTTCTAAATAGGCTGTAAAATAATCACCTTCTTAATTGATTTTTTTTTTTGGCTTAGATTCACTTGTGATTGTTCACTTCATTAAAAGTGGTTAGACTATAAATGAACGCTTGTTAACAATTAAAAATGTGCAAAAAAAAACATAAGGCAATTAATTTTCTTTTCCAGGAGAAAAAGATTACTAGATTTCAGTTCTGAGCGAAGCCAGATTCTTTCAGATTCTTTGAAGTATGCAAAATTCAAAAGAGACACCATAGAGGTTAGTTCTTAAAATATAAACACAGCTTCTTGATTATGTGCAAAGAAAATTATTTATGTTTATTCCACGTAGGCAGAAGCATGGATTAAGGAGAAGAAAAATAAGTTGCGAACATTGAAAGATTACAATCACTTGGGAACCGAGGAAAAAATCAAATGTCTTCAGAAACAACAGACAGTTCAGGCAGAACTGGAAGCTCATGAGCCAGTGATGAACCAGCTGATTGATGTAAGTAAAATTTACAATATGATTAGAGCACAGAAGTAAACTTTTCCCGAGAATCATTACCAAATTTTTAATATGTCAGTTTCATGGGTGTTTGACTCATAATCTGTATGTACAATTTAACCACTTAGCATTACTACTTTCTTGTTTTTACTCCAATTTTGCTAAGCATTATGCAGCATGTAAAAGATCCCTTGAGCATTGTGTTGGCTGTAAATACTCTTGGCAAAATTAAATTCCTATTGCAGTTTTTCAGTGTAGGAATCCAGGTGCCTCCATATGGTAGGGAAACTAGATGTTAAGATTCTTGTGATGTCGTCCACGAATAGTGGTGCAGCATGAAAGAATGGTTGCCTGTCTCTGGGGAGGGGGAGGGGGTTCGTTTTGGTTTTAATTTTCAAGATTAATGCCAAAAGATCTTAACCACATTATCTAAGATTGATCGAGATATGCTACAGCGAGTACTACAAAAGTTAGACTTTAGACTTGATATTTGTCGCAATAGGAAAGATGCATATATTACACAGGCCAACAAAAATTTTTTTTTCTTTGGTGCCCAGAGTTTGAGAACTGATTTTAGATATGCTTAGGGCTCTGAATCGAAATATGAAATTAGTTTTTCTCTAGCAGCTCTACTTTTTTAGATAAATGCTGCTGTTTTACCCAAAATGTGCAGTTTTAGCTCCATTTTGTGCACTTCTAAAGCAAGTGTAGGCTTCTTAAACAAGGATTGCTTCTGGTATATTTACCCTATTGTCAGCCTGCAGTCTAGTAACTTAAAGGAAAATTCACCAGATGCTGTAAAAGTTTGACAAGTTTAGTAATAACGTTTCAACAAGTTAAGATCAATGTGTCAGTTCTTGGCTTGCATATATTCGCTTCTTGCGAAGTGTGATGAGCTGGATCTTTGTATACAGTATTTTTCATGCCTGATTAATAAAGCGGGTGACCCAAAATAAACATTTTTTGTTGGGTCCTCTGAAGTCAAACCTTATAAACATAAACATTAATGGGGAACCACCATTTCAGGGGTGTTGAGGTGTTTTACCACTCGTTCAAAATATTTGTTAGGAGGCAGAGTATCCCACACTTAAGTACACGAAAAAAAGGTAAATAAATAAAGGAGAAAATTTAAGAAAATAAAAGAAAATTAAGGTAAAGTTTTCTTAAGTAAGACTACTACAATTTTAGTCATTTTGAGGCTCTTAAAAATTAGGGACCCATGTCCCAAGAGCCTAATTGGACTGTTTGGCTAATCTATCTCTTATTATTTGTACAACACAATAAGAATACAAAATCCCTGTTTTGTGTTTTATTTGACCTATAGATGTAACTTCAACCTGTTTTATGTATATTTAAATGTTATATCTTAGAAATTTGTGCTTCTGGGCAAAAACTGATGTCATATTTGAACTCAGGGTACCAAATTCATAAGAAATCAGTTCCGAAAACCCCAGCACCAAAATCACTTTTGCCCTGTGTTATTCATTTCGGAAACAAAACTTGTACCATTGTTTCATTCTCCAATAAAGTCAGCCTTGTTGCTGTATTGGTAATATATTTGTTTCAATAAGACTTCCTAACCCCACGGTAAATTTTTACATGTATATGTACGTGATAGAGATAGACTAGGGTGGAGTAAAATTTTTAAAATTCTTTAAAGTGTGCCTCGGGTTGGAAAAGTTTGAGAACCCCCTGCATTAGTGTTTTCATGTAAATGGATCACTATTTTGGGAATTCACTGTATTAGCACAAAGCCTTTCTGCTGTTTTTTTCATTTAATTAAAAGCTTTTGTTTCAAAAGATATGATATCTATTTAGCATACTACAGGGCAATGACAGAGTTAGTTTTGATCGCCTGGCACAGAAACTAAATTTGCCACTCTTCCAAAACGTCATATATTTTCTGCGAGGTAAATATTTCAGAGCTAAAAATTACTAAACTGTGAAAAAACTTCCCCTGCAAAATTAAAAAAAAATTAAGTTACTAGAATAAAAATTTAACTGCGATATCTTATTTTTCATTTTTATTTTCATCAATTATTACTAAAAAAGAATTGTGTAAAAAAGCAAAATTAATTTTTAAAAACTTCAATTTTAATTGAAACTTTTTTATCGATTAGTTTCATTGAAGTTATGTTCGAAGTCAAAAATTAAAAAAAAAGACTCCATAGTTATGTATGTGTATAATTTATAATTAGTTGAAGATGAGTAATGACTAAAAGAAGATGCATGGGTATGGAGAAAGATGGCATGATAAGGTCCTATAAATTTGTTATAGCAGCATACAGAGAAACCAGGTTTAGCAAATAATTTTGAGTAAGATAGGTAAGAGCTTAGTAGCAATAGTGTAAGTAATGTCTCTGAGCCTTTGTTGGTTTCATGCATTGGGGGCTTCTCTATATATGTAGGTGATCCTCTGAGGAAAAGGAAGAAATAAATTCATTGCAAAATGAAATAAAGTAGGCTTAATGTTGGGGTTACTTACCAAATTCTTTCAAAATCTGGTTCTTGGCCAAGTTTTGCACCAGTGCAGCCACAGTTGTATGTGCATGTATGCAAAACTACATTAATGCAGACCTGTTATTTAGAGGAGTGGATGGGGAGGGGGTCAATTGCCCCCCTTCTCACCCTGATTTGAAAATTTAATATTTGTACACATAGGTGTGATTTTTGTTTTCGGATAAAATTTGCACTGAGTATATACCCTTTGCCCCCTGGAAAAATTCAAAATGATGGGCCTGGATTTATGCGTATTAGAAGAATTTGTCTGTAGCCTTCCTTTCAATGCTTTCTAATAAGTATGATCTTGTTTAAGATAGCAGGACTAAAGAGAAAAGGTACTAAACTGCATACTACAAATAAGGCAGTGAAAAGCAAAGGGCTGCAAGTGGCAAAATTAAAAATTTGGAGATAACCAGTACAAATGGTCGGTGAACTCCTCTGTCTTGGGGCAAGAGATAGTATTAGTAGCTCTGGTAGGTGCTGCTGTGCAGCATGATTTAGAAAAAAAAATCAATGAAAGCCTACATAGGCCAAAATCTTTATACGCATTTTACTCAAAACTTGAAAATGTGCACTTGCATCCCTTTGCTTCTAACTGCCTCAAATATGGTCTTACCAAACTTCTCTATAAATATTTATAAACTTCCTTAAAAATACAAACGCTAAAATATGTATAAAATCAACAACTTTTTTCACTTCTCTAATGGTAAATACCTGTAAATAATAATGTTCAGGATTATTTCTCTGATCTTAATGAGGCAGCATTTTCGAACTTTGAAACAATGTACCCCATGGAACTGCTTGCCTGCTTATAAATCTAATCTAAATCTGTCTTAAGTGTTTTCACTGTATATTTAATGTCACATCAGCTTTGGCATCACCTGCAAAACTACTTATGTTACGAATGAAAAAACAACAAACAGTAATGACCTGAAAACTAAACCATGTTAAACCGCTAAAAATATCAGTTCAATATGAATTATTACCTCAACAATTGCTTTTAGTTTCCTTCCACTCAGCCAATTTCTAACCCAAATTCTAGCTTTTTCTCCTTCCATTATACTTGCCAAGTTGCTTAGAAGAACAACATGTGGTATTTTGAAAGCTTTTGTAAAATCAATGTAAAAAGCTATGCTAAACTTATCATAGAAATGCAATCTATTATTTTCAAAAGATATACCCCTCCTGAAACCTAACTATGAACTGTCAACAGAGCATTTTTCTGCAGAAAATTCACTATATTTAGTTCAATCTGAGTTTTAAAATTTTTACTCTTTGTAAAAATTACTCATAGATCCATAACTGCCTGCCTTAGATTTAAACCCTTATATAGTGGAAAAATATTTTATATTTATTTATTATACTTTGTATTTTGTTAAGTATTTGAAGAATCAGTATTTGCCATATTGTTTTTAAAATTTTAAGAGCTCTAAAGCTCTAAGTTTATGGAGAATAGTGGAGCATATACTTTGTGCAGTAGGTAATGAATCCTGCATTGTTGTTTAAACTTTCAGCTTCGCTGTTTTTGTGGTATTTCATTAGTCTCTTAAATATTAATTCTATGTAGAGAATTCGCTACCTCTTGCAAATTGCCTGGGAGATTTCACCTCCCTCCCTTTGCCACAGCTGCTGACATATCAGTGTTTACTAAAATTGCATTAATTCAGATGATTTTTGTAAGACAATATAAATCCAGCTTTAACAGATGAACTGTTATGTGTAGAACATGAATTAGTATTTTTCATTTGTATTCTGCTAAATATGAACCTTAAAGACATTCCTCCTTCAAGCTAATAAATTTATAATAAATCAAAAATTATTTTAAAATGCTACTTAATTAAAACTGGCAAGAGAGAAGAGAGAGAGAGAGCTGAAACAATTGTATGTTCATTATTTAATTCAATATACATAAATGGGAAAGATTTGAAACAAAATTTGCAAGTTTGAGTGTTTTATTTGCATTGAAATTAATGAAATCTAAAATCAGCCCAATGATAAATGTTCATCAGTAAGGTAATATCAATCATTTACGTTTTGACCAAAAGATTTCTTGCACAGCATTTTTGAAATGGAAAATTGCCATCACAACTCTCTCTCTAACAAGAATTTTTAAATGCTAGTTTAATGTGCTATAACCATAAAACAAACCTTCAATACAAATGTATAAAAATATCATAAAAATTTTCATTTCAGTATTGGGAGCATTAAAATGTTGTATAAAATTATATATTGCACACTAAATCATTTTATGATTAGAGTTTGTGCTATTAAAAGTATTTGGTATTTATTTTAGGAAAGCAAGGAGCTGCAACTTTCTGGGGAAGAAGTTCAAGTTCGTTTACAACTTATTTTAGAGGACTGGGAAGAAGTGAAAGAAAATGTTGCTCGTATGGGAAGTGATTTAGAAGAAGCAAGGGAAATGCTTGTTATACATGGCTATTTTGAAAAGGCCGACACTTGGATAAAGGAAAAGGTAAATTATAAAAAAGTTTCATATGCATTGCAACACATGTTGATACAAATTCTTTTAAAAAAGTGAATAACACCTTGTCCTTCCTTCTCCTATATTCAATGAGCACAATTTTCAATAAAAAAGTTATTGCTCTTGTTGAAAAGAATGTTTGATGTACCCGTATTTAGTGGTCAAATCTGAGTGAACCAAAAACCAAAGTTGAGCACATTATATCAAATAAAAAGCAATTGAACCTTATAAGAAAGGAGATAATCAATAATAATAAAGCATATTTTAAAAAAGTGCAGTATTTATCTTTTATTTTGGATAAATACTGTACACTTATGTTTGATTGAATATAAAATGCAGAATATATGTCTATTTTCAAAAGAAAACATTATGCTTAGGAGTGATTAATAACAGATATTTATCTATTCAAGAAACTTTTCAACTATGAAATTGATTAAAAAAATAATTAAATTAACAAATTTTTAAATAAATCTCTTCTTTAGAGAGTGAAAAAATTCAGTAGGTGGATAAGAAATTCTAGACTCCTTTGATGAATGCTGATGAACAATTGTCACAAGAAACATGCATTAAAAACAGAAGTTTAATAAAACATGTTGTGTTTCATTGTTGTTTGACACTTAAAGTTAAATATTTAGTATGTTGTTTATTCAACTCTAAAATGCTAGAGTAGTTTATGGATTAAAGTGTGAATACATTGTTTTTAGGAACTAATGATTCAAGCCAATGAAGTTGGAAAAGATTATGAACATTGTTCTGTTCTTCAATCGAAGTTAAATGATACACATACGGTAAGGTAGTTAATAGTACTTTAGTGACAGAGCAATTGCAAAATATCTGGTTAGCATCTACTTTTGAATCAATCCATATTTTTGTGTGTTAGTCCTCAGGATTGAAAAATAGCAACATAGATCTGCAGTGGATAGAATTTAAGGAAAAACTAGCAAAAAACGGTTAGGGATTATGTTCCATTTAGGAGATAAGGTGTTAGTACCAAAAATTGGCCCATGTGGTTCTCCAGGGAGAAAAAAGAAGCTCTAAATTATAAGCAAGATGCTTTTTGTCAGTTTAAAAGAACTGGTCAGAGTGCTGATAGGCTCCAGTATTGTAAGGCAAGGCGTAATTTTAAGTATTTGGTACGTATTCAGAAAAGGGAATTGGAGCAAAGAATAGCAGATAACATTGACAGGAATCCTAAAAGGTTTTTTGCTTACGCAAATTCTGGGAAAGCTTGAAATAGTCTAATTGGGCCATTGGTTGATGAGCATAGAATTTTAATTCAAAACTATAGGGATATTACAAATGTTCTTAACACCTTTTTTTCCAGTGTGCTTAACAATAACTGCATCCCAACAGTTGACACTAACAAGACACAAGCTATTATACATCTGGAGGATTTTGTGTTTTCCAGGGAGGAGGTTCTATTTCATTTGAAAAAAAAAAATAAAGCAACTAAAACTCCAGGACCGGATAATATATTTATCCAAAAAATTCAGTGGAATATGCAGAGAAATTAGTGGATGTTATTTTAAATATTTTCAATGCTTCTTATAACTCAGGGAAAGTGCCAAGGACTGGAAGCTGGCTAACATAACGCCACTCTTCAAGAAAGGGTCTAAAGATAATTCAGGAAATTATGGACCTGTAAGTCTAACTTCAGTGGTTTGTAAGATATTCAAAACTTTGATCAAAATTAAGATTATGAATTTCTTAGAGACAAATAGTCTGTTTACTAGTTTGCAGTCTGAGTTCAGGAGAAGTAAATCGTGTGCTACTAATTTATTGCATTTCTACGACAAGGTTACCTTTGCTTTAGATAACAAAAAGTGTGTGGATATTGTTTATATTGATTTTCAAAAAGCTTTTGATAAGGTACCTCACGTTGCTCTTCTCAGCAAACTAGCTGATATAAGAATAGGAGGAAAAACTTTACTTTGGGTTAGAAATTGGCTGACTGGAAGGAAACAAACAATAGTTGTGAGGTGAAATCATTCTAAATGGAGTGATGTTTTAAGCAGGGTTCCTCGGGGTTCAGTTTTAGGACCTCTCTTATTTATTATTTTTATGAATGACATCAATGAAAATATTTCCGGAAGCATGAATTGTTTTGCTGATGATGTAAAAGTTAAGGGATTGTAGAAAATGAAGAACAAGTAAAACAGCTTCAAGAGGATTTAGATCATATTACTGTGTGGGCGGATAGGTGGAGTATGGCAGTTAATGTAGGGAAATGTCAAGTGCTACACTTAGGTCATGGATATAAGAATGAGGGTAATTATTTACAGGGTTCGGTCATTTGTCAGGCAGAAAATGTCATTGATCTGGGTACCTTAATAAATCAGGGTTTCAAAATTAGTCAATAGGGCCGTGTTGCAAGTAACAAAGCCAACAGAATGCTTGGTTTTGTCAATAGGTCTATTTCAAACAAATCTAAGAAGGTTCTTCTGCCTTTGTATAGGAGTATAGTAAAATTTCATTTGGAGTATGCTGTTCAGTTTTGGTCTCCTTATCTCAAGAAAGAGTTTTCTGTATTAGAAAGGGTTCAAAGAAGGGTTCCTAGACTAGTGAAAGGACTTTCAGATTTAGACTATGATAACAAACTTAATGGGCTTAATATGTATAGCCTGGAGCAAAGAAGAGGCAGAGGGGACATGATTCAGTTTAAATTTATCAAAATGAAAGATGTTAATGGGCTAAATTTTTGTACGCAAAGCAAGATGAGGAGTCATTGTTTTAAGGTATTCAAATCTCAAGCTAACCTAGAAATTAGGAAAAATTATTTCTTTAATAGGATGGTGGGCATTTGGAACAGCTTACCAGAAGAGGCGGTAATGAGCAAGGGGGTGGATAGCTTTAAGAGGTCAATTGATCTTCATTGGGGACTTATTAACTGACTAGGACCAGCCTAACTTGGCCCAGAAGAAAATATAAATGAGTAAATAAATAAAGATTACAGTTATCACATCATAGACAGTTAAAAGAAGTCAGAATAGAGTATGCAGTCACAAATGTATAAAATTAAGTGCAATCATAGCTTTCTCTATATTTTTTGAACAGAATGTGAAACTAGATGAGCGTGTTCTGGAAGAAATGAAACAACTGGCTAAGAAACTGGCTAGAAAAGAGCACCAAAAAGGGGTTTATGACCGCTATGAAAGAATCAGTGATAGGTAATTCTATTTTGAAACCTTTAGCAAGAAGATGCTTTTAATGTTTTTTTTTTTAATACTGTACATTGTTAAGATAAATAAATACCTTTGTGCTGAATAGTAAAGTCCAACCAAACAACGTAAGTAGAAGCACAAATTTATAAATTACAGCAGACACGTGTTTCGGCGTTACAGGGAACGCCTTTTTCAATGCAAAAATAATGAGCTTATGGATGAAAAGACATCCGACAAAAGCTTTTGTCGGATGTCTTTTCATCCATAAGCTCATTATTTTTGCATTGAAAAAGGCGTTCCCTGTAACGCCGAAACACGTGTCTGCTGTAATTTATAAATTTGTGCTTCTACTTACGTTGTTTGGTTGGACTTTACTGTACATTGTTGTTTAAAAACATTCAAATAATGGTAAATATAGGATAATTAGACAATGTATAACAAAAAATGACTCCTATTTTAATTTTAGTCTGGCTAATATTTGAATTTTTATATTAGATAAATCCTTTAGTGTCCTCCTCAGAAACAAAGACCTTCTTGTTTCATCATTATTTTTCTGAAAATTTCTACAGAATTCAAAAATATTAACTTCTGTTGCATTGCTTCATTTTCTTGTGCAGTCGAACTCGCTTATAACTAGCACAAAGGGACCCCAATATTTGCTCTTTACATCCGAGTTCTCCTAAAAAACAAGTTTGTGAAATAAATCCTAAAAATTCATCATAGTCTCTTTTTTTCTTCTTTTTGACCTCTCTGCAGTTCCAAAGAAGTTGGTTAATTTGCTTTCAACTATCTGAATGTCTGTTTTTTTTTTTTTTTTTGGTCATTGTTTTTGAGAAATATACGTAAACACACATACATAATTTTTAAATGCTTTTTCGCTTGCTGTCATTGCTTGTTCTCTGGTTTTATTATTTATCACTAACTTTCAGTTCACTTTTAAGTGTTAAAGAAAATTTTCCCAGAAAAGGATAATGTTAGTTGGAAGTCTACAGAAATTTTATGAATCACGGAAATATTACTCGCTTTAAGCGGGGTTTGCTCGTTAAAAGCGAGTTATGCTCCTCTAGATTTAACATTGTACCAACCAAGTATATCTGATTTCCTTCCTAAATTAGGGTTCTCGTTAAATCAGGGCTCATTATAAGCAAGTTCGACTATACTGAATCCTAGTTTTTTTTTCTTTTAATTGAGGATTGAGAATTAGGATTCAGTGCAAGAATTTGCTCCATGTGACACTGAAGTGGTGTGTTCTTGTAACTTGGAAACATGCGTATGTAATTTTTATTGTTCATGTATGCCTCTTTTGTCATGAATTGTTGAATATTTTAAGACTTTTCTCAGTGGTTTTGGCCTTTGAAATCTCTTCATTCTATCTTGAAAAATAATAATTATATTTTTATATGTGTCAAATCAAAAGTAAACTGCTTAGCACTCTTGTTTACAAAAATCAATTTTGTGAAATCCATAAATTTAATTGCCTTATAAGAAGCAATTATTTGATATGTGTACTTAAAACAGCATGCAAACTAATACTTAGTTTCATTTGTCAAGAGTGGTTGTTCGTTGCAATTCAGTTAATTTCTATTTGTTTTCCAACAATTCATTCTCTGTAGATAAAATCGTTTACCAGTTGCCTTTAGCTGTACTATTAGTTATAGAAATGAAGTATGTTAGGTTTTTAGTAAAAGTTTAATATTCATAATAATTTTCAATACTTGGACAGGTACAATTGGCTGAAAGACGAAATTCTGCTCTATAACAAAAAACTGAAAGATGCGGCTGAAGTTCACTTGTTTATGAAAGATGTTGATGACACAATTGAAAGAATAAGGGAGAAGGTGATATATTTTCTTGAGTTAATGCATGCAGTATAAAAGAACTCAAAAACTGATATTTGTAGCATTGAAAATTTAAAAAAAAAATAAAATTAAAAAGTAAACTTGTTCTACAGACTCTTTCTTTCTAAAAATTATTTTGTAAATGTGATGAGAAGAGCAAACATAAGATTTCAGTGATAGTGTGTAATTGCATTTTTGGATTCAATGAAAAGTTTTAAAAATAATAAATTAATGTAAATTGAAACTTGGTTGATGAAGAGCTAATGATGTTTGATAAACTGAAATTTTTCTTTGCTGGATAAGCGTAAAATATGCTGCAGTAAGCAGATGAATACACTTAATACCAGCCATAATGGGTTGAGTTTTTCTCTTGTTTTGCATCAAGTACACAACTACTCAAAAGTATTAAGTATTTTAATGCTGAAAAAGGCAGAAAGTTAAAATATTCACTGATGTTATTAATGAATTAGGAATTAAATTTAGATATTTAAATTGCTTCAAATGAAGATCAATGAATTCATTATGAGATGTTAAAAGTAAATGGAAAATAAGCACAAAAAGTAACTTCTACTTAGTGGCATGTATAAAATACTGGATTATGTAAAAGACAGGCCTGGATCTGCAGACCCCGCAGTGCAGGGGGCCCACGTCCTTGAAGGGCCCTATGGCCCAAGAAATTGAAAAAGAAAAAAAAGCAAAATAGAACTAAGACTTATTAATGTTACAAATATAAGCTGCTGGTCTTTAGGGAGGGACCCTACAGATTATTTGCAGGGGCGGGCCCAAATTTTATAGATTCGGGTCTGGTAAAACAAAATTTTAAATCGGGTCAAAATTACAAAATTATATTTTGTTGGAAATAAACACATTTGAACATACGTTTTTTACTAAAATATGTTTAAAATGTACAAAATTGTGCGCCCATTTTATATGTTTTGATTCACAAATCGTTAGTTGTTCAACAGACATCACAATAGTAATCAGTCTCCCTTCTCTAACTTGGAAAAGATTTCTGAATTTACAGTTTTAGTGGCAGCTATTATTTGATGTTTTAGGTCAATATTAGTAAATTTTCCACTTTACACTAATTTTGATAGTTTAATATACTTTAAGTTTCTATGAATTCTTCCGCTCATTGATTTAAGGCTTTTTCATCTGGAGTCTTTTTTGCAACATGTAACATACACTGTTTACATTGCTCTGCTGCAATAGAAATAAATTCTGCATACCCCAACATATTACCATGTTGTCTAAGGAAAACTTAGACAAAAAAAAAAATCATTTGGTTTTTAATAAGGTTGCAAGAACTCAGAATTATTTTTCATTAATACTGTATTTTGATTTAAAAAATTCTCTTATATATTTTGTTGATATTTTAAAAATGATATGTAGCATACAGTCTGCTATAAGGAGAGATTTGATAGGACCGCTGATATTCACTTCAATGGTTTTCAAATGAATTCATGCCAAAGACATATTTTTTAAAAAAATATTGTTTACTATATGCTTGGTTATTTTACAGTCACTCATTCTACGATCAAGAGAGGAAGTGAAAGAGCTCAATGTTGTCGACGCTATGCAAAGAAAGTTAGAGTCCATCGAAAAAGACCTTTCTGCTCTGAAGGAGAAAATGAAAGTAAAAAATTTATTCATTTTTTATCCAGTATGTTACTAATAGCCCCTATTACATTGCCCGTATTACGTATTACATTAAGTGTTTCTGTAATAAATATTTTAATTGTCTAACTGCATGACTTCTTGGCATTTATGAAAAATGAGATGTCTTTTATGCTCTGTGAATAGAAACAAGACAACGAGGCCGAGTATTTGGCAGAGAAGCATGAACTGTCAGCTGGAAGAATTCATGATAAAATTAATGAAGCTCAACGAGAATGGGTGACACTTGAAGAACAGTTGAATGAAAAGTAGAAAATTTATGTATTTTTTCAAAAAACATTTATGCATGATTTATATTTAAAATTTCTCTGCACATTATACTGAAGCATTTCAAATTGATTAAATTAAAAAAAAAAGAATTATAAACATTTTGAAACATTAACAGGAAAAAAGTATGTCCCATTTTCTGTGAACTAAAACTCTTTCTGTAACTTACTTTTATCCTAAGCTCTTTATTAAGAGAATGTGGGGCAATAAAGTATTTTACTTGGTTTGCTTCCCTTATCTGACAATATTTTGACTATGTTATCAAAAGTAGGGTTGATTCTAGTTAGAAAAAGGTTACCTCTGAAGATCAACATGGAGGATAATACAAGCATTTTCAAAATTTGATACTCAAATCGTATTATTTTGTGGTATATGAAAAATGTTTTTTGATATAAAATGATAAAGTTCTTATTAATCTTTCAAACATTAATTTAGACCTACTGACGTTCAGAGCAGTAGTTATTCATCTAATACTAGACATATTTTGATTTTAAATGTTTAAAACAGTTTGTCAGCACTTGCCAGGCAAAGGGAAATAGTGTATTTATTTTTTTTATTCATTTATTCATTCATTTATTTATTTGTTCATTAAATATTTTGTCTATTTATTCATTTATTGGTTTTTCATTAGTTTATTTAGTCATTCATAAAAAAAGCATTTTTGAGTAAGAAATTGAAAATATTTCATTATAAAAATTATTTATCACTTTACCCTATATATGGGGCAAAGTGATACTTTTCCTCTTTTATTTGAAAGTAAGAATTTAAACTAAAGCTAAAATAAACTCAATTGCCGCCCATGGCGGCTAAAGCCTACTGTGTCCATCTCATTTTGGGAACCACGTTACAAATTTACTACCAAAAAATGAAAAGTAACATTTCAGTACTAGTTCTACCATGAAGTACAATGTTCTCTCTTCATGTACAGTAATTTACAAAATAAAGCTACAATTTGCTCATTTTGAAAAATGTAATTTATTTTAACTATTTCAGTTTATCCCACATTCTTTATGGAAACAATTTGATTGTTAAAATCGTTTCAATATCATATAAACAATTTTTACTCAGTGTTTATCTAATAATATTAAAAGTTTATACATTGAAAAATGCTTTAAAATGAAATTTCAGTTCTTGCCTTTGCAAAAGGACAGATGAGTAGTTGGATAAGTGAAGTACTTTATACTGTAAACCAAAATCAATTCAAGAAAATCAAAAATTTACATCTGGAATAAAATATGATAGTCAATACAGGGTGTGTCACAATTCCCCCCGGATTTTGAAAGGCTTATTAAAACAAAGATATCAGTACAACAACAACATGGACTACTTGAGAAGGAAACTCTACAAGTTTAATTTCACAAATATTTGATGTGCAATTCTTTTGTGATGAAGTCAAAAGTCTAACTCTAGTTTGACTCATTGTAACATGTAATGATCAATGGCTATTCGTTTTCCAACAAGATGGGACACCTCCCCATTATATGACAGATGCTAGCTATTTCCTCAATAAGTAGCCTCTTAGTCATTGGATTGGACAAAGTTCTGACAATGACAATTGCCTTCTTCCGTGGCCACCATGCTCTCCAGACTTAGCTCCATGCAGTATTTTTTATGTGGTTACATAAAAAGTTGTTGGTTTGGGCCCCTTGTGCTATGTGCTTTACAAGATTTAAGCCAAAAGATAACAACCACGTTGGATACCATTGATCCTGACTTGATACAGCAAGTGAAACAGGAATTAGTCTTTAGACCTGATATTTGCTGCATCACGAAAGCTTCACATATTGGAAATTTGAAACAAAACTTGTAAGAGTTCTTTTTTCCAGTTAAGTCAACATTGTTGCTGTATTGGTTGCATGTCTGTTTAATAAGCCTTCCAAGCCCTAGAGAAAATTGTGACACACCATGTATTTAAATTAAAAGCGGCGATGAGAAGCTGGACTGATTTATAAATTTTAGAATGTTTATAAAGAATTGACATTAAATTAGACAGTGTTCAAATTCTTGGTAAATAATAAACTTGAATTAAAATATCAATATTTAAAAAACAGTTAAATTGTACTACTTTATCTTTAATCAAATACAATTGTTTTCCAGGAAAGGTTATATTGAATATGCATATACATGCCTTAAGTACATAAAAGATGCAAATGATTTAGTAAGTATTCTTTTTCTCTTAAAAATAAATATCAATTTACATATTTTTAATTATAACTGAGGGAACATTCACAGGGATATCAAGAGCCTTGTGATCAGTTGAGTCTTCAGACCTCCTCCCTCCATAAAATTTAACCCAAGTTCAAGCAGAGGCTCCCCAAGGGCTGTGCCCCTGGTTTCTGACTGGGTTGACATGACGTCTTGTCGGCTCTGATCTTTCAGCAAAGTTCATTGCAGACAGACCCATGTAGCATTTTGTAAAGCTCTATAACTGCCCTTTCTTTTTCATCTGTTCTCCCTTTATTTGGTCTTACACATTGAGTTCATGTGTGCAAGCTGAAATGTGCAAGCTCAATTCTTGCACATTTTCCAATAAACTGCTATACTTAGAAGAGAGCACAACAATGTGCAAATCTAAATCCAAATAAAGCATACAAGGTGATTGTTCTTTTTTTTATTTGTTTCTGAAAAACAATATTACGTATAAATTTAAAAAGTGTGCTCTGCAGTTATCTTTTCTTTTTTTTTATGATGGGAATATATTTGTCAAAAGACTACACTCAAGAGCCAAAACATTATGACCACCCCTACATTTTGCAATAAACTTGCCTGGATGACGTGGAAGGCACGTGATCAGGTGGAAGTGGTATTTAACTGCTGCTGATGAGTTTGAAGAATCATTCTTTCACTTCTGTGTGTGATGGGAAAGGCTGTGGATCCAAGCGACTTTGATAGAGGGCAGATTGTAATGGCTCGAAGGCTCGGAACAAGTATTTCAGAAACTGCACGACTCGTGGGTTGTTCGCAACCTACAGTTGTTAGTACTTATGCAAAGTGGATGAATGACAGTGAAACCAGCAGTAGACGACATGGAATTGGACATCCACACGCTATCGAAGAAAAAGGTCGTCGGAGACTGTCTCGCATGGTGAAGCAAAACCGGAGCCAGACAGTGGCTCAGCTGACAGCCCAGTACAATGCAGGGTCAAGTAGAATAGTATCAAAGCACATTGTTCAGCGGACACTGTTGGATGTGGGGCTACACAGCAAACGTCCCACTCGTGTGCCTTTGCAGACCAAGCATCACCGCCAACCGCACCTGCGCTGAGCCTGGGAACATCGCGACTGGTCCATGGATCAGTGGGAGAGAGTTGCCTGGTCAGATGAATCACGTTTTGTCATGCATCACGGCGATGGCCGTGTCAGGATACGCCGTCTTCCATGCGAACAGTTGCTCCCACAATGTACAGTAAGTCATACACAGGCCGGTGGTGGCGGTATTATGATTTGGGGGACGTTTTCTTGGGCATCTCTGGGATCCATGGTTGTGGTGTACAGCAGACCCTAAATATCACAGGGTATCTGAACATCATTGTGGATCAGTTGCACCCTTAAATGTTCTCTGTTTTTCCAGCTGGAAATGGAATGTTCCAACAGGACAACACCCTGTCACAAGGCTAAAATTGTGTTGGAGTGGTTCAAGGAACATAATGCTGAATTCCAGTTAATGTCCGGGCCGCCTAACTCACCGGATCTCAATCCGATAGAACGCATTTGGGATGTCATGGGACAGCAGCTCAGAGTTCAAAGACCACCAATTCACAATATCTCGGATTTGCGTGACAATTGCTTAAACATCTGGTACAATCTGTCTCCGGCCATCTACCAAGGACTTGTGGCATCCATGCCATGGCGGGTTGAAGCTTTGTTGTGCACCAAAGGTGGGCCAACTCGTTATTGACAGGTGGTCATAATGTTTTGGCTCTTGAGTGTATATCTCAATGGATTACCACAGACCATTTTTCCCAATGCAGAAAAATTTGCTGTTAATAGTGATTTAAATCCATTTCCTTCCACTAAAAAAGACAGTTATATAACTATGAAGCACATGTATGTTAGAAGTTATTTTCATGTAAATCACTCTATTGAATTTAAAAACTAATGTTTCCATAAAGGTAATTAATACGTAAATAAATAATCTCACCTTATACGTTTGCATTTCTAGTTTTTTTTATTTTTGTAACTATTAATTTAATTGACTTCTGCATAAAATCTTCATGAATATTTTGTAATGTAACTGTGTGAAACGTACATTAGGCATATTTGAGAAACATAAGGAAATTAAATAGAACACAAAAGTAAAACAAATATTCTCTGAATGAACAAAAGTGATGTAATAATGATTTCCTATTAATAAATAAATAAAGCATGGTATTTTATAAAATCAGTTCAGAAAGTTCCTTTTTATCCTTCCTTGCAGGTGAAAATAATAAATGAAGTGATAGCTGAAATGGAGTTTGGAGAAATGCCTGCAACTAGTTCTGATGGCCAAAGTCTTATAAGGGCGCATTTTGATTTGAAAGTATGACTTTTGTTAATACTTCCTTCTTGTGCTTAACATATATTTTTAATATATTTTTAATGTTCTGTAGACATTTATATTACATTTAATCAAAATCAGTTACCTCAAGGTTAAAAACTAACACAGTCGATTGTCCAAGCAAAACCAATTACAGAAACTATAATGTATACATCCACTATAATGCAAATGCAAAAAACGTATGTTTTTGGTCACATTTAAAAATACTATAATAATGCATTTACTTTTGTGAGTTATGCTTTATTTTTATGAGAACCAAAAAACTAGGAAGTTAATAGATAATTGCATTTTTTAATATTAAATATGTTATAGTACTATGCACAAGTAAAACATAACATTAAAATAATACGTTTATCAACGAAATATATTGAAAATAACAGTAACGAACAGAAATTGGTTATTTTTTTAATTTGAGATCATTGTTTTCTTTTGCTTTGTTTGAATTTTTTTTTTTTTTTTCAAAATACTAGTTTCTCCTCTTTATTAGGTAAGTATTGTAAAAGCTTTACACTTTTACGGCTCTTTCAAAAAATATATTTCATAATGTCTATCGTTTGTGTGTGGTTCTTAGAATTTCTTTGACCCTATCACTGTCAAATAACTTCTTTCAACATTTTTTTTTTACCGTTGGAAACAAGACTTTTAAAATTAGTTTGAAATAGTCTTAAGAATTACAAAAAAACAAAAAAAAAAGTCTTAATTTTGAACATTATATTGGTTTCAGTTTGGATGTTCTAATGGACATTGAAATAATATTGGATCTGTGGAGTAGCTAGGTGCAGATGAGACTCCATGTATCAGTCATTGTAGTGATCGGGTCGCATTAATGGGACATTTTTCTAAAGCAGTGGTTCCCAACCTTTTTCACATCGCGACCCCTATGAGCCCCCATTTATATATATATATATATATATATATATATATATATATATATATATATATATATATATATATATTTTAAATTGCAAAAGCACTAATTTCACATCATGGGCGTATACAGGCTGTGTCATTACAGCGTTTACAGACTTTCAGAGCAGATAGAGTACACCTAGACGATGAGAAACCACATAGTAATGCATGGTCGTAAACCCTTTCCTGACGTGGTAGTGACGACTCAAATCACCAAAAAGACAAGACATGAAAAAGGGAAGAAAACATATTTATCATCCTTAGTACAGCCAAAAACTAAGAAAAAAGAACATTAAGGATCCAACGATCGTCATCAAAGTAGGTGTTCAAAATTACGACACCGTGCCGTGATGCATAAATCACATCGTTGGCGCATTGAAGATCGAGCGTTTGCGAAATTACCAGGCATGTGTGTGTGTGTGTTCCAGACTTCCTGGTGTAACAAAAACCACGTGTGTGTAGGCACTGTCATCTGATGCTCCGCTTTATGTAGCAACATGTATCGTGTACACCAGAAAAAAAAACTTACCAGTATTTCTGCTGTTTTAAAAATAATAAACATGTTTTCTCCTCATATTCGTGTCCTATCTTTCTTGTGATTTGTGTCGTCACTATCGCGTCAGGAAAGCGGTTCCAATTATGCATTGCTATGTGAATTCCCATCGTCTAGGTGTATTCTATCTGCCTTGAAAATCTGTAAACGCTGTACTGATACACCCTGTATATATATATATATAATATATATATATTGTATACATAAGTGTGTGAATGTTTTTTTTCTTAGTTTCTGACTTTCATTGAAGTGAATGAAAGCTTTTTCTTTAAACAAGGCCGTTGCATGGTCAAAAAATTAGGAGGACGTTTGGTCCTCTCCCTTTTTTTCTTCAAACGTTCAGCAAGAGTCAAATTTGCTTGGAAGGAGAGGGCGGGGGGTGTCATTACTAGCATATGAGAAATCACTTTAAGGGAATCGAATTACATAAGTGAAGAAATATAATTAACAATATGAATCTACGGTCGTTAGCATTCGACGTAGTAACATTCGCGAAGGTCCTCCCCAGATAATGTTCAAAATGTATCTGTAAAATTGCAGTTTAGATGATCTTTGTTGCTCTTTGGAGGAGACGAGATTTAGGGACTTCTATGAACGGTTCAAGCTCAGAGACTGCATTTGAAATTTCTTGGAACTGAAGTCCTAAAAAGGAAGTTTCAGACACTTTTAACGATAGGGAAGGGGGGAGGAGGATCAGAGATGCTCTCTAATTTTTCAAAAATGAAAATTTTACGTCCTAAATAACCTCAGTTGCACATCATCTTAGTTGAAATTATGCAAGAGAAGGAATTTGGACCCTTTCTCGGAAAATTTTTGATTTTGAGGTTCTAAAAAC
This sequence comes from Uloborus diversus, assembly GCF_026930045.1. NCBI lineage: Eukaryota > Metazoa > Arthropoda > Arachnida > Araneae > Uloboridae > Uloborus > Uloborus diversus. Next base: position 173,561,073 of record NC_072733.1, read on the forward strand.
GCAAATATGAGCCATGGTTGTAAAAGTTAGGAAAAGGGTTTGGATTCAGAGCCTTTTCTCCTTAATTGTTTCGGAATTGAAGTTCCAAACACAAAATTTTAGACGAGTTTTAATGATGTGGTGGGAAAGAGGATTGGAGGTAATCCCAAGGAAATGTTTTGAAATTTTTGTCCAAAAATGATAATAGGTTATCTTTAATGACAAGAGCAAATGTTCAGAGACCCTCACCGGAATCGTTCAGAAATTTCAGCTTTAAGAACAATTTTTAATTATGAGAAGGGAGACAGTAGGCACTTCCCTAGTTTTTTTTTTCAAAATTAAAATCCTAAAAACCCATTACTTGGCTACTTTTGATGAAGTTAGGGGACAGAATGGGGCTCAGGGCTCTTCATCGGAATATTTCCAAAATTAAGTCCTGAAAACGCGACTACAGGAAATCTTTCAGGATAAGGGTTGAGGTTTTGAGATTCTCTCACAAAAATTATTCAAATTCACCAAATCCGAATTCGAAATATCCAAAGATGAAGTTTTATACGGTTTTGGATGATGAGGGAGGGGAATTCTGAACTCTTTTGTGAAAATTTGTAGAGATTGAAGTCCCTAAACTAAAGTTTAAGATAATCTTAGAGAATGGTGGGGAATCAGACACTGGCATGAGGTGGGGAGGGCTGCTGCTGCCCCATAGCCCTACTCTTGGATTTGCCATTGCGTGCAGTTTTGAAGCTGCTCAAAACTGATGCAACTTTTCCCCTATGTATTTTAACTTACAAAGTATGCAATGATACATTTTGGAAGTTAGGGATAATGTCATGATCCCCCTAAGAAATGCTTTGCGACCCTCTTGGGGTCACGATTCACAGGTTGGGAACCCCTGCTCTAAAGTGTTGATAGTGTATTCTAACTCAATACTACCATTCTTCTTTAAAAAATATTGAAGTTATCAGCTCATAACTTTTAAGAACAAAAATAATTCAAAATACTGTTAAAAAATACTTTACAATGCTAATTTTAAATAAGTTCAATAAATAAGCTCATTTTTAAAATTTTATTCCTTCATATTAGACATTTTTATAATTATTAATGTCTTACCATACTAGTAAACTCGCTTACAGCGTGGGTAACTTTACAATAACTTTAACCCCCTCTTAGACACTTCATTTCATACGCCTTTGCAGACTGACATCTCCAAGACACATGGAGATTAAACTTCTGGTTTTGAAAAGGATTGTTATTGAAGTATGAGTTCTAAAAACGGAAGGGGTAGTGTGTATTTGGGTGAATTCACTAGTGTAACAGTTGAGCAGGCCACAAATAGGGCTCTTCTAAAGTAATCTCTTGAAATTGAAGTCTCCAAAAAGCAATTTTAAGTTATCTTTGATAATTTTAAAAGCGGTTATGACCCCTATGACCTGCTTTTTGAATCTGCATAGACCAAGCTATCATTAGTTTTATATGCCATTAAAGACTCTTTAATGTCTCTGAGATATCATTGTGTGTCAAGGGGTTTAGGCATAAGAAGATAATGTGGGTAACATCCAAATCTACAGTTTTATACCAGCTTTCTATTTAATTTATAATAATTTGCAATCAAACGTAAGTATTATTAATAATTTGCAATCAAACGTAAGTATTATATGTAAATATATTTATTCTATCCACTAATCATTCTTAGGCACACAGAGCTTCGTAATCAACTCTATCAGTAAAATAACAAAACTATTTAGATCATAGGGTCATTTATACCAAAGTTAAAGAAAACAACTATTTTTCTAGATTCTTCTGAAACTTAATTAATGCTTAATTTATCCTTGCATTCTTATCATTATTTTTCCATTTCAGACAGAAATAGATAGGCGCCAAGATGAAATAGAAATGCGAGAGAAAAAGGGCAACCAACTTCTTCGGGAACCCGGTGCATTTGTAAAAGATATTGAAAATAGCCTGAAGTTGTTAGAAGCAGCAAATAGAGCCTTGGTTGAAACTTGGGAAAATAGACTATCACTTCTGACTCAAACACGTGACTTACAGGTTTTTACAGATTGTTTTTATACAGTATTCTCTTCTTAATAAGATCACTTCAGGCCATGATAATTTTGTTAACAATAACCAATTAATAGCATTAAACAAATCATGAAATTATATGAATTTACCAGCTTAAGATACTGAGTTTCAAAATAAATGCAAAAAACTAATATTTATCTGTAAAATGTAGTAAGTATATATATATATTTTTTTTAAGTTGATTGTTTACAGTTTTTAGCAACACATTTATGTGGTTATGTTTTTGTAGTCACCAAAGCAGTATTGTACTCTATGTTTCAATACTTTCAATGCATTCCTTATTTAAGCATTTGTATGAGGTGGCTGAACATGGTATTCTTCATCTGACTCATCAGTTCTAATATGGATATTTTCTTATAACTATCTGAAAATTTTCTGATTACGTTAGTGTGCAAGTGATAGGGATATTTTGGTCAATTTCCGTCCATGACTTTATTTCTTGAAATGTCACACCTGAAGGATTTTATATCATTTTTAAAATTTTCTTTTGAAAAATCTTGAGTAGGGAAGCTGTATGTGATCATCTCAGCAGAAACCAGATTCTTGATTTTAAAATTAATAACACAAAATGATGTTATGATTACATTAAGTTATAGTTATAACATGCAAATGAATAGAGAAAATAGGGACTGAGTGATTTTGATAACAGTAAGTGATTGTTAACATAAACCGTTCAATCACATTAAGGGGAGACCAGACCACTTAATGTGGGGACTTCACATTGTACCTATTTGATAAGAGATACAATGTGAAGGCAAATCATTCAATTGCAATTAACATAGATGTTAACATAAACCGTGCAATCACATTAAATGGAGACTACTGTTGCGAACTTCTTGAAATAATAGAGATGAACTAGTGTGGCATAAGAAAATGCTAATTCTTGAAAGGGTGTCACGAGTCAAAAAAGTTTGAGAACCCCTGCTTTATTTTGTATACAACAAATGGAATTAGTTTAGTGCTAAAGTTTTGAAATAAATTGTAAGGTAAACAAATGCATTAAATTTTTAATGAAAATAAGATTCAACAAGAAAGAAAAATAATAAATTTAAATGAAATGCAATAAAATATAAACAAGAGGAAAGTTCAAAAAATTTTTTCAGACACTGAAAAGATAGAGAAAAATAATCACCCAATCCACCTTAAATGCTTTATCAATGCTGTTTTCTCACTAATTTATCTAGTCATGAAAAAGAAGATCAAATTAGATTTCCTGTACAATAGATTCTTTGAAACATACCTAATGCAAATATAGGGTGTCCAAAAAGTCCTTGGCACATTTTTAAAATCCATAGAAAAGTAGCGAATTGCCGTATGAATATGTAGTTTGCACCATAATACTGCACAGGTTCAAGAATTTTTTTATGACATCGGAAAAAAAAATTAAAAAGTGTAAATATCTATAGAAGTAATTGCTGTATCGTCACAGTTAGAAAAACATACGTCCTGTAAGTTGTTTAATCATCTTATTACACATAAAGTAATACCTTTAATTACTCAAGTTCAATGAGTGTACCGTTCATGGACGTGGGATGAACTTGAGTACTATTTAGATTTAATTCAAGCAACATATGGTAATGAAAGGTATTTATTTATAATAAATACAATGATTAAACACTCCAAAAAATGTTTTTCTTACCGTAAGAATACAGCAATTACTTATAATTGCATTTTCTGGTTTGCTTTCTCTTTTTGTTTTACAGTGTCATAAAAAAACTTGAATCTGTGATGTATTATAGCCAAACCACATATTCATTGGACAATTTGCTACTTTTCTATGAATTTTTAAAACTGTCAAGAGTTTTTTGGACACCCTGTATAATGTGCATCATTTAAAGACAAATATTGGATCAAATATGTACTTTTAAAATAAAATATATTGACTAATTATATCACTTCTTCTATTATTCAAAATAATTCGGAAACAGATTTTTTGTTTCAAAAATACTTCTCATGAAAATCACTGAATTGATTCTACAACAGGGACCGGATCTACGATTTTTCTGAGGTGGTGCAATTCTTGAAGCTTCGGCCCCCTACCCACCTTCCTTCAACTTTTTAAATTGATTTTTAACGAAAAAAAGATAGAAATCGTGTGAATTTTCCACACCTAGCACTCGCCGCCCAGGGCAAGAACCCAGACTTGCTCCCCCCTAAATCCGGCACTGACAATGTTTCATGTATCGATTAGATAATACAATGATTATGTACTTTGACACCTGCATTAGTCTCACTTCAAGGAAGTGCGACTAGTTGAAGTTCACTCTCAATGAAGTGTGTTATTTTCAATGATAAGAAATATATTTTTATTCTTTCATTTTCAAACAAGTTGGGGAATGTGGTGCAAAGTGGAACAGATGGGCAAAGTGAAAAGGTGAAATATTTATTCGTCCGTTAGCGCCACCTATCTGGTAATATTTTAATAAAGTAGTTGCATATGTAGACTATTCCAGTCCGGAAAAAAATACTGCGAAAGGTTTAAGGTTATGATAATACAGTCAATTTTCGAAAACTGATACTCTTATTGTAGTATTTGTTGTTAGTCAAAAATTATTTTTGATAATATAAAATTAAGAAGTTCTTGTTATTAACATTTTAAATATTAATTGAGACCTTCTAACATGCTGTGCAATATTTATTTGGTTAATATTAAACCTATTTGTATTTTAAATATTTTGCTCAAGTAGTTGAGTACAAGCGGGCCAAAGTGGATAGGGCTAAGTGAAATAACTTATTTTGTTGACTCATTCAATCATTTACTAAAAAACTAGTTGAAGTTCACTTTCAATGAAGTATATTCATTTATTAATTCATTCATTTACCTTCTTTCATTTAGTAATTCACTTAATAATTCATTCATTCACTTATTTTCTTATTCGTTCACTCTTTTAATCACACATTAATTTTTCTTCATACATTAATTAATTAAATTATTTATTTATTGTTCCATTTTCTTTTCATTTATTCATTCAAAATTTTATTTACAGATTCATTTGATCAAAAATACTTTTTATAATCAAATAGAAGATATTTCATTAGAAAAATATTTCATTTTTCACTTAGCCCTATAAAAAACAAAAAATGAAAATTTTCCAGTTTTTTTTTCTGTAGGCTCAAAACTACTGCCAAAAATAAAACATAATGTTTCAATGAAAATGTTCCAATTTATTCCTTTTGAAAAAGCTCAGTTACCTTAACCATTTAACTTTACCCTACATATTCCCCTACTTTACAATTCTTTAGACCTAACACATGATCATGATTGTAAGTAAGTCTTTCCTCACAAGTGCCTTTGTAACAGACGTTGAATCACAAAAATTTTCATTAAATAAATATCTTTGTATTTGTATTTGAAATTTATTTAAGAAATTCTGTTGAAGTAGAAAATAAATAAATAAAACTTTCTTAGTTTTTTCCTTTTTTGCTGATTAGTTATAACTACATTGTCCCTACTTTTCCAGTAATTTCATACTGTTTAAGTGCAATGTAATTGAAAAATTCATAGTCAATAATAGGCAATAACTTGAACAAAATTCTTTTCGTTAAAATATCTACCCGTCATTGCATTTTTATTTAAAACTTTGTTTATATTGTTACAAATTCTGTAAATAGTAATTATTTTTATGATTATTTTGTTGTAATCTGACTAAATTTGGCGTTTATTCCATTATCTTTCATCTAAAAGTATCTTAGTAATGTAACCTGTAAATAGTTTCTTATAATGAATAAACACCCCCCTTACATTTGAACAAAGTATATGGTTCCCCCCATTTTTGATTGATAAGATTCGTGAATGAATAAAAAGAAAATATCAGAAACTGGTAGAACATAATAGGATTTTCTGGATATTTCTTTGCTAGGTATAAAATGCCAGGCGTCTTGTGAATAAGAGGGGAGTTAGTTTCGCTTTCTAACTCTTTAGTCTCGTTTTTCACTGCTGTCTCTGAATGTATTAGTGCTTGCGCTGTGATTTTCGAGTTGCTGTTCTTTTCACGTATGTTGGATTTAAATGCGTGGTGTATTGAGTAATGTACAGTGTTTAATGATATTCGATTAATTGCTGGATGTTTGCAATTGTTACCTGCTCTATTATTAATATTTGTAAATAAATCTCCTGTGTTTTCTCAAGAACTGTGTCGTCATTTCGAAGAAAGTTTGAAGTTGTACCAAACTCATAACAATATGTTCCTTTAAAGAAAGAGCTTTTGTGACAACCATGTATATGTACTTTAATCTCCTCCAAGCTAATTATGTGGTCTCCTTGTTTAACTCCTTAACTTCTAACTGTTTTTCAGACTTTACAAAAATAAATCTTCATTATCCTTCCTTGATTCAAATTTACTCATATTTACAGGCTTTCATAGAAAAAGCAAAACAAGTAGAAAACTGGTTGTCTTCAAAAGAGGCTTATCTAACAAACAAAGACATTGGGGTAAGTTTTTTTTTAACATAAATATTATCATATAAATATCTGGATAATTATTACATGAATATTTGATTCATTATTACTTAGCAAATTAGCTGATATAGGAATAGGAGGGAAAACTTTCATTTGGGTAAAAAACTGGCTGACCGGAAGGAAAAAAGGGTAGTTGTAAGGGGAAATTATTCTAATTGGAGTGAGGTTTTAAGCGAGGTTCCTCAAGGATTAGTGTTATGGGCTGTTTTGTTCATTGTTTTTATGAACGATATTCACAAAAATATTTCTGGGAACATGAATTATTTTGCTGATGATGTCAAAGTTATGGGGACTATAGATAATGAAGAACAAGCAAAACAGCTGCAAGAGGATCTAGATCATATTACCGAGTGGGCTGATAAATGGGGTATGGCTGTTAATGTTGGGAAATGTCAAATGCTACATTTAGGGCATAGAAATAAGTGTACAAGTTATTATTTGCAAGGTTCAGTCATTAGTTAGGCAGACAAAGTTACTGATCTGGGGATCTTAATAAGTCAGGATTTAAAGTTTAGCCAACAGTGCAGCATTGCTAGTAACAAGGCCAATAAGATGCTTGGGTTTATCAATAGATCTATTTCAAACAAATCTAAAGAAGTTCTTCTGCCCTTATATAGAAGTTTAGTAAGACCTCATTTGGAGTATGCTGTTCAGTTTTGGTCTCCTTATCTTAAGAAAGACATTAATGTATTGGAAAGGGTTCAAAGGCCAGCTACAAGGCTAATAAATAGACTTTCTCACTTAGACTATGATTCCAGACTTAGAAGGCTAAAAATGTACAGTCTTGAGCAAAGAAGAGACCGAGGGGACATGATTCAGTTGTTTAAATTTATTAAAATGAAAGATGTTATGGGGCTGAAGTTTAGCACTGAAAACAGGACAAGGGGTCATTGTTTTAAGCTATTTAAATCTCAGGCTAACATGCTTATTAGGAAAAATTATTATTATAGCAGGGTAGTGGAACCTTGGGACGGTTTACCGGAAGAGGTGGTAATGAGCAAGGGAGTAGATAGTTTTAAGAGGGCCATTGATCTTCACTGGGGATTGTAAATTGACTAGGACCAGTCTAGCTGGGCCCAGAGCCTGTTGCTGGTCGTCACTTTTGTATTTGTATAAATATCCAAATCATTACTATGTAAATATTTAAAGTAATTGGCTTAGAAAACCTTTATTGGCAGTTTTATGTAAGGCCTTATCGAAAATAAGATTCATTGAAGTATGAGCTATAAAATTATTGGGTGATGACAAAACCAGAAAATCAGGGAAAAGACAAATTTTATCAATCAGGGAAGTTTGAAAAAAAATTACAAAATTCAAGGAAGTTGATTAAATGAAAAAAAATTTTTTTTTTTTTGCTTTGCAAAATTGAGTACCATAACTTCCTGCATGTTATCCACAGATTATGTGCTGAAAAGTGTATAAGTAATCATATGCGGTCCAGGATTATCTGCTTTTTCTGAATGCCCAAGTATTGAGCCTCAATTTACAGCAGGATTCACTAATAGAGACTGCTTCTTTACCTGTACGCTTGTTTATTTTACATAGCCTGAATTTTTCCATAAATGTGATTCAGGCTATGTAAAATCAATAACCGTACAGGCAAAGAAGAAGCAATCTCCATTGGCATTAACTGTTTGTACTGATTACTGACTTAGCACTTTCGCTTTTGCTCATTGTCAGAAGGTAATTGGCACAGTTTCAAGAAGAAATCTTTATTTTTTAATTTAACTTTAATTTTAGCTTTGAGAATATTACTTCATTGTGTTTTTAACTTGGTTGCTAAAATTGTATATCAAATAAAAATCAACTTCTTTTTCTGCCATTGCATTTATTCATGGATTGTATGATGTTTTTTCTTCAGGATTGTATGATCTGCAGATTATATGCCGCCGCTAATAATATGTTTAAAATTACAGTATATTTTTAATTACTAGCCTAAAAACTTTTAAAAAACAACTTTTCAAAAAAATACAATCTTTTCAAAGAGAGTAAAGAGAAGAAACCGTTATCATTGATTACATAAGTTAGGGAAATTTGGTGAACTTAGTCAGGGAAATCGGGGGGAAAGTCAGTTATTTTCACCATTCCTGTCTCCATCCTGAAATACCATATTTGCTCATACTTTATGAAGTGCAGCTTACTTATTAGACTTTAAAAGATGACGGGAATTTTTTTTGTAGCCATTAGTGGTGTGCTGAGGAAAAATTATTTGAAATACAGGCAAACAATGCTGCAAACACTATGCTACATTTAAGGGTAAGTACTAAGTGAGGTTATGACTTTAAGTCTGCATTTGCAAGAGAATTGAAAACAGCTTTTTTGAAAATCGAAGCTGACTCATTTCATTTTTTCGTAGAAAGTTAGGTTTTTATATATTTAAAGCATTTTTACTTACACTAAAATATGCTTTGTTATTTGCAAATCTACTAGTGTATTTTAGTTACACTAGTAACTTTACTTTTCACTTGAAAGAAGTTTTACTTTGATAGAAACTTTACTTTTTACAGGTTTCTCTATGTTATTCTCTATGAATACATTTACTGAAAATTGGATGATAATGACAAATACTTTCACAGTGAATTTCAGTACATGTTTTTTAGAAATTATAATGCGTTTGTTGTGTTCATTACTGGAAAGGAGAAATTATTTTTTTGCGTAACAACCAGCTATGATAGCTTAGCTGTGGGTGTGATCTTGCATACAGTTTCTTCCATACATTTTCTTGTCACTCTGAAATATGTTTATGCAGTTTCTATATAAAGTTTTTACCTTATTTATTTTTAATTTGTTCAAGTTAATGAATATTAATTTAATTTAATTTCAATTTTCAAATAATAATTCATTTTAATAATCATTTTTATTTAAATAATAATTAATTTAATTCAAATTATAATATGATTTTATTTTCAGTTTAGTCTTTCTAAACATCTTGATTTTCTCCAACAAACTTGCTTCAATTTCAAAAAAGTTAGTCGCTAATGTGTTCAAGCCCCTCCATGATGGCCTTCATCAAGATTTTTTCCCCTGATTTCAAGATTTATGACTGTTTTATCCCTCTTTACCAACAGTTTATAGAGTCACTGAAATCATAATTGATCTGCTTACATTCACAGCCGCATTGATGTGTCTTACAAGGGTGTCACCCTCCCCCCTTTTTTTGTAGTAATAGATGATTTTTTTTTCTTATTCTAAGCTGTTGCCAGTTTTTTTTCCTGCCAAATATTTTTTGTTTTTAAATCTTTCACTGAAATTGTTCTAAAGGTGTGTAAACATCCTTTCCAGTAAATTCATGTGATTGAAATATTATTTGCTGCAACACTTTCACGTAAATTTTATTATCCTAATCAAAATCATAAATATTGTATGCCTCAACAGCATTAGTACCTAGCTTACCAATAATGCTCTTAATTGCATAAAGTATAAAACCATTTTTCAGTTTCAAAAAACAATAGAAAAATCAGTGGAGTTTTTCGTAGTCTTCCACATTAAGCTTGAAATCTTTGAAGTAATACAAATGAAAGTGCAATACAAATGACTGTTTGTATATTTTTGTAATTTTAGCAATTTTCTTCACTGATAGGACTTTAATGATAACCTTTATAAGAATTTCTTATCAAAAAAAAAAAAAGGTTTCTTTTGTTACTATCTCAATTTAAATTTCAGGACTCCATGTCAAGTGTTGAAGCACTCATTAGAAAACATGAGAACTTTGAGGAAAGCTTCTTCAATCACTTTGAGAAAACCCGTGAACTAGAAGCAATGGCAAATGATCTTAAGGATCACCCTGACTATGAGCTTATTGAATCTTGGTGGGAAGAAATTTGTCGCAAAAGAGATTTTATACAGGTTGCTTGCAAGCGTCGTAAAGAAACTCTGTATGAAGCGAAGTCACTTCAACAGTTGCTTCTAAATGTATATGAAGTAAGATACAAGTTTTAAAATTCCTTTCTTTGTTGTAATTTGAAATGATATAGCTGTAACTTCAGCAAGTAAAAAAAAAAAAAAAGAAGAGGAGATACTGAAGTACCATTCATAAAAGTCTATCTGGAGACACTTCTAGTTAGTCTTTGATGTGTGGAATAACTTACATCATGAGTGGGAGAACGGATATTTTTCTTTATTTTGAGATATTCTTCTGAGCTCCCACCATGCTTTGTTATAGAAACGGGAGTACAAGTGAAAATCAACTTAAAGAATCAGTCAAACCAATTCTATTGAAAGTAACTGTGTCATCTTTTAGCAATATTGTTGTTTTAAATGTATAGTACAGTAGCTCTTTGACTAAATTTAAAATTTGCTCATTTTATATGGATTCTGAAATTATTGCATTTATTTAAATTTTGTCTTATTTTGTTACTTATGAACTTTCGCAATGCAAGATGCATTCTAAGAATTTGTTGGGAAACTTTTTTTAATAAATTATTTTCTGTAATGAAGTTTATCAAATTATAAGTATACTTTTTGAATGATTGTGAATTAGTTTTCAAATTCTCATTCATATTCATTTCATCAAAAAATATGTGTTAAAGCCTATTTTGTTTTTGTGTAAACTTTTTCTTTTTTTAATGCCTTTAGATGTAAAGCCTCAAATATTTTGTCCGAAAATAATTCTTTCATTCTTGTGACTTATCAACAGAAAACCCAAATTTTCCCTTAAGCTCTCAGGCCAGGGTGCTTCATGCAACCTATTGTTTCCCATATCAATCAGAAACCCTATTTTATAATGGATTTTACCTTCTTCTCAGCCTATAATGAATGTGTCTCAAACAAAACACTTGCGCAGTTCTTTCTATTCAGGTTTCAGGAAAAAGGCTGTTTGATTCCTGTCAATTGCACAATTCACCTTACGATTATTCATTTCAAATTCATATTTTGTTTTGTGATTTTCTCAATTTTACTTGTCTTTAACGATAGATAAGTATATAAGTTAAAGTGATATAAATATGGAAGAATTAATTCAAGTGGCATAGTGCCATGAAGTACACCCACTGAGTATGTATGCAACCAATGATGGTGTGATAAGTAATATTTTTCAATGTTAAAATGGTTATTTTCTGCTGAACTGCAGTTGTAGAAATGAACCAGTTTTACTTCTGGGCTTTTGTGTAGTATTGAAGTTAATTGTAGTTATAGCTAACCTGCCTCAGCATATGCTCATTAATTAATGAAGAATCATTTTTGTATTATTCATTAATGAAGTTTTCAGCTATGGCTATAAAAGTACTTGCAGTGAAATCCTGTTACAACAAACTTTAACCCGTTCTCACCCAACGTTGCTGATGATTTAAAAGTTATGGGATTGTAGAAAATGAAGAACAAGTAAAACAGATTCAAGAGAATTTAGATCATATTACTAAGTGGGCAGATAAGTGAGGTATGGCAGTTAATGTAGGGAAATGTAAGGTGTTACACTTAGGTCTTGGAAATAGGTGTACCAGTTATCGTTTACAGGGTTCAGTCATTAGTCAGGCAGAAAATGTTATTGATCTTTGTATCTTAATAAATCAAAAATTCAAGTAGTCAACAGTGCTGCATTTCAATTAGCAAAGCCAAAAAAATGCTTGGGTATATCAATAGATCTATTTCAAACAAATCTAAGAAGGTTCTTCTGCCTTTATATTGGAGTTTAATAAGACCTCATTTGGAGTATGCTATTCAGTTTTGATCGCCTTATCTAAGGAAAGATATTCCTGTATTGAAAAGGGTTCAAAGAAGGGCAACTAGACTAGTAAGGGGACTTTTAGGTTTAGATTATGATACCAGACTTAATATGCTTAATATGTATAGCCTGAAGCAAAGGAGAGTCAGATGGGACATGATATAGTTGTTTAAATTTAACAAAATGAGAGATGTTAATGGATTAAATTTTTCCGCATAAAGCAGGATGAGGGGTCATTGTTTTAAGCTATTCAAATCTCAGGCTAACCTGGAAATTAGGAAAAATTACTACTACTTTAGTAGAGGGTGATGGGCGCTTGGAACAGCTTACTGGAAGAGGTGAGCAAGGGGGTGGATAGCTTCAAGAGGGATATTGATCTTCATTGGGGACTAATAAACTAACTAGGATCAGCCTAGCTAGACCCAGAGCCTGTTGTTGATTGTCACATTTGTATTTCTAAATGGCTATAACATTCATCATATGCGAGTCTCATGGTATTTGACCTTCATGTACAGGCGTCAGTTTCTACTTTGGGCTTCTCAATAGCACAGATTTATTAATGTAAACAACAGCGAATCACTGCTCTGTGCATGTCATTTAAAAGGTCTAATATGATCTAGTTTATATATTTTATTTTTTCTTTTTTTTTGTTATGTGTAATTGAAAGAGATACATATGGCTGATTAATATATGATTTGATTGGGGAGGAAGGATAGAATATTTTTGCCTATGTTTACCAGATGATTGGGATTCCCCCTCTCAATGAAAATACACATATGATTCAAAGAAGCATTAAAGTGCATGATTATTTTTTCTTCCTTTCTGGTTTCTTTCTTTTTTATTTATTTTTTTTCATTTGGAGACTGGAAAACTGCAATAAAAATGGTAAGCGAAGGGAGAGAGGGTGAATGTTTTGTATTGCATTATGAAGCAGTTTTGAGACTTGTTGCGTGGAATTGTTATTAGTTTAAATTCCTTGACATTAGCTCTTTTCATTAAAATTACAGTATTTACAGATTATTATCACTATTTTGTTTTTTAGTTCTAAACTCATGCTGTTTGCAATTTTGTTTTTGTGCATGTATTATTTATTTTTGTGTGCATAGTTAAAATTTTAGCATTTTACTTCTTTCACTCACTTCAAAGAATATCATATTCTTTATATGAACAACTAGAAATTAGTATTATATTGTTTACACAACTTATATATATATATATAAGTCAGAGTCATTGTTTTGAGCTTCTGATTTTATGAGGGGAGACCCAAAAGAAACCGGACTAATGGCATGCTGACAATCCTCGATGTAGTAGAGTGTTCTTTTGCTAGATGGCTCAAATAGAGACCTTCACAAAACAGCTGTGCAAGTGGCATCAGTGTAGTCAGTCATTATGGCCGATTTAAAAGAGCAAAGAGTTCGCTTGAAACTTTGCTTTCTGCTTGAAAAGTCGGCAATGAAATAGCTTACCCAATGCTTCAACAAGCTTTCAAGAATGATACTAAGAGCCATACACAAGTTTTCAAGTGGTTTGGGCGACTTAAACGTGAGAGTAGATGAGTGTTGAAGATCATGCTCTTTCTGGGCACCATTCAATGTCTCGAAATAGATGAAAACATTGAAAAAATCAACGAGAATGGTCGTTTTACAATTGAAGAAATTTCAGGAGAAACAGGAGTGAGTTGGAACTCGTGTGTGTGATCAGGTGAATGGTTCCTTCACCCTGATAACACTTCCAAACACTCAGCCTTCACTATTAACTGCTACTTGACCTCTCAGGGGTGGCCAGTTGTTCCTCCACCCCCGTATTTGCCTGAACTAGCCCCCCTTTCTCTCCCCATGTGATCTTTTTCTATTTCCGAGGATGAAAAAATTCTGAAAGTGAAGGTTTTTGATGATGTAGAGGCTGTCAAAACTGCTTTGAAGAGGGCACTGAATGTGATCAAAGTTGAAGAGCTCCAGTGGAGCTTCAAACAGTAGAAAAAAAGAATTGACAAGTGTATTGCGTCTAATGGGGAATACTTTGAAGGAGACTGAAGAAATTTTGTCAATAAATTGATAAATAAATATTTTAGAACTAAAATCAGGTTTTTTTGTTTCTCCCCCCCCCCCCATATATGAATTTCTTGCAATGTTAGGTTTAACTGCTGTAAATGCTTGGACCAATGGCGATGTTTCATTTCAGAATGTTTAGTTCCGTGACTGCGCTTCATTTTCTGTGCACTGGTCCTTAAGGGATAAAGGGATCTCAAATTTTGTTGTAACTGGAGTGTTATTGAAAGGGAATTCAAGCAAAAGGGAATTCAATTAAAATGGGATTGAACATTTACTTCTTTGAGTTGCATATTTTGTTGTATTTATTCACTAATGAGATTTTACATAATTTATGTACCTACCATTAATCACTCTGTGTACCTCTTCAAATGTGACATTTGCCCCTAATTTTTCTTAGTTCTGTATTATTAACCAAAAACAATACTAAAATAATGTAAAAGTTTTAAAATGAAAAGATACACTTTGAAAATGCAATAATAGAACCTTTGATGTTGTTGCATTATTATATTTTTAAAGATTTTTTACTATGCTGTATATTTTTTAAAATTTTTTACATGATCTAAGAGGCACTACTGTAAAATATTTTACGTAAGTTATATTATTTTAATGAAATTCTATATGAACTCCATGCTTAAAAATGTTTTTGAGCAGGTTAGTACTTTTTTTGTGCCCCTGCATGACATAATAAAGTTGTTTTTCAACGCAGCTTCATTTATTTTAAAAGTTCTCTATGTGATGTCTATGATATAAAATAAGATTAAGAAAAGCCAGCATTGAAATGTATCTGTTTGAATTAACTAAAAAAACTACTCCTTCATGGCTTAATTTAATGATTTTTTTTTTCAAAAAATCAAATATATTTTCTATTTTTTGAAATTATGAATGGAAAACACCCACCCTGATTAATTAATTTATTTTCTATGTCTTGCAATTGTATGAGCTAAAAATATGTTTTGGACCATTGTAATAAAATTAAATAAATAGATAAATTAAAAGTGCTGAAGAATTTCTGCACACACAATTTTGGTATCAAAGTTAAGTTTTCTCCATATAAATTAGTTTACAAAATATAGCCATTTCAGACTGTGACCAATAAAAGAAAATGCATTTTGATTTGTAATAATTTTAAATTGTTTTAAAATGATAATATCTAAGTATGACAAAGTTTGTGAGTTATAACTAAAAAATTCTGATTATGCATTTCAAGATGGTTTTTTAAAAGGTATTAAAATGACAGCTGAGATAAGTTTGTAAAAAATAATTTTGCTCAAAGTTTTGATGTTGATATGCACTTAGTTCAAAGCAGCTTTTGCAAGGTTTATTATTTTCAATCAAAGTATGTATTTTTTAAAAACTTTTGTTATTTACATGATTTTGTTGAGTGCTATCAAAATAGATGTAGAATGAAATCAATACTATATCTTTATTCAAGGTTTCCAACTGGATGAATGAGAAAATTAAAGTGGCATCTGATGACTCTTATAAAAATCTAACAAATATCTTGAGTAAAACACAGAAGCATGCTGCTTTTGAAGCCGAAATACTTGCAAATCACTCTAGAGTTGTAGATGTTACAACCAAAGCTGTACAACTTATAGATGGAGGGCATTTTGCAGCAACTGAAATACGACAATACATAGAAAGTCTAGAAAACTTATGGGGTCAACTCATGGAAGCAACTAATCTTCAGAAAGAGCACTTAGAAGAAGCTAATAACGTAAGTTTGTTTTAGTAGAACAAAAAAATTAAACTAGTGCATTGAACTTGTTCAGAAATGCTTACTTAGAATCAACTTTTGGGGCGCTAAAAGAAATAACCATTATCTTAAACAATCAGAGAAATATTTATTAATTTTTATTCTTACTAATTTTTGTCAATACATTATTTGTAATTTTCCATAAAAAGAACCACTTATAATTTGTACATAAATTGTTGAAAATTAATTCAAACTAACCAAACTTGTTCTCAGCTATTCAACTTAACTGTGCCTTACCATTTCCTTTCTGAGAACCATTTAAATATTTTGTTATATCAAAGATTTCTTTCTGAACTTTCATGGCATTCAACTGGTTTTTTTAAAAGGCTTCCATATGTACTTGAAAACAAAATAATGAAAAATAATATTGCCATCCTTTGCTCATGTATTTTGTATTAAAACAAAAAAACAATTTCTTTATTTACTTTTATTTTAACAAATAGTCCATGTCTTTATCACAAATAATAGTATGAAGTATAATGTTTATCTTGTGCATAGTCAACTGTTTAGTGAAGATGGTGAAAGTTGATCAAAAATTCGGCATGTCATAAGCCAAAAACACATGAAAAGTAGCTATTTTTGAAAGAAATACTTATATTTTCCTGACTATACTTCCAAACAACTGTAGATGTGTACCAAATTAACTGTTTTGTATGTTTAAAATTTGTTTTCATTTTTTATGATATTGAATAATCAAAATATTGGTTTTCTAATGAATTTGTTGTAGGTCTCTGCAATACAAACATACATACAGGATTTGGTTGGTACTGTTCAGTTTGAGACACAGTATCCAAATACCTTTTACCCGACTGCGCGTGCGTGACACAAAGGAGGGTAATGTGTTTATCAGTCTATGTATGTATGTCTTCCTATGTGGCGTTCTAGGGGCTTAACGCCTTGGTCAATTTTGGTAATTCTTACGTCAATCAATTTGTCTTGACCTTGGGAGTATCACTAAGCACATGCAGTAATCAAAATTCACCATATCAACAACCAGTTGCCATATTTTGTCAGTTCGGGATCGGCGCACGTTTGTGTTGCACACTGTGTCGCACACTACCTGCGTGCTACAAATGCAGTTAGTTTTCGCTGCCTGAATTTTTTTGTTTACTAAGTCTACTAATTGGGATCTCAGTGGCCGAAAGGTCTAAGCGATTGCTTCTCCCACTTGAGGCGCTGGGTCAAGACACCCTTGCTCCGGATGTACTTTCCCCTCTTTCTGATGTGAATTCTTTCATGTGTTCTTTATTTGTATTCTGTACTGTAATGAAAAGTATATTATGCATAACGAAGGCAAGACACTCAGATTGTAGTCCTCATCAAAATAAACCCATGCAATAAGCACCAAAAGAAAGAAAGTCTACTAATTTGATTTTCATCTCTAGCATGTTGCATTTCTTTTTGTCTTGATTCAAGGGACTGAGTTTTGCAACGTGTACTTTCTTGACAGGCTTTTTTAGTTTTGCAAGAAAGATTTGACTGATGACGTTTCAGATTTTGCGTCATCATGATTTATACAGACTGTTTATATAGCTGTGCTGTGGTTAACTTAAGTTTGCGCATTTTTGCCGAAGATCAAGCACATGTAGCTTTAAGCGGAGTTAAGTCCCTAGAGGAACTAATTATCAGTAGTTTAGACTACCGCAAGTTACTTAATAGACCTCACGATACAAACAAACTCTCCCAATGAAATGACAAGATTGCAAAATGTACCGTATCATAATCGTAGTAACTAAGTCAGTAAAAATTACTAAAAAGTGTCAAATAAAAAATTCTTGAATAAAAACAAAAAACCCGACTGCGTAAAAATAAAAAAAATTAAAAAAAATGTATAAGCCGACTAGTTTAGAATGTTATTAAATACTACTGAATAACTCCACCGTTGAAATAGTTTTATAACCGTACACAGATAAGACAAATCATAAATTTAAAAGCAGAATAGAAGGATCTACAGTCAGGGCCCATTCAAATTTTACGGGGTTCCTTGAATCAGAAAGGAATGCGCCTCGACTGTTGATCCTTCTATTCTGCTTTTGAATTTATGATTTGTCTTATCTGTGTATGGTTTTAAAACTATTTCAATGGTGTAGTTATTCAGTAGTACTTAATAACATTTTTTTTAGCCCAACTACTGGGCTTATACATTTTTCTTTTTAATTTTTTTTGGTTTTTATGCAGTCGGGTTTTTTGTTTTTATTTAATAATTTTTTCATATAGAAATTCAAAAAAAAAAAATGTAACATGGAGAGTGTCCTGTGACTCATTGCA
Source organism: Uloborus diversus (assembly GCF_026930045.1). Taxonomy (NCBI): domain Eukaryota; kingdom Metazoa; phylum Arthropoda; class Arachnida; order Araneae; family Uloboridae; genus Uloborus; species Uloborus diversus. Next base: position 173,579,327 of record NC_072733.1, read on the forward strand.
ATTTAGTGTATATGCAGTCATTTAACTGAAATGTGTAAATCCAGCATGTGGGTTCAAAATCATTTGATAAAAGACGTTCCAAACATTAGGTTAAAGTTAGTTTTGAAACCTAATGTAACACCCTCAGTCAACAGGGTCTAAAATTAAGAAAAAAAATCAGTCAGTGAATAGTTGCTTTGAAAATGTTGTGATTATTACAACGACAGTATTTCAATTAATTGAATGTAGTCACATGGAAATTTTTATGCTTAAAATATGATATAATTTATGACAGGAATTTGTTCTCAGGGGCCAAATTAAAAATGCAATGGCGAATTTATTTTCAGTGTTATCTAGAACTTTGACATTTGCTGAAAATTAATAAATTAATTCTTCATCAAATTGAAAATGCTTTCCTCTTTTATGAAGGATCCTATCTCCTGAATTGAAATAGGCAAGTGTCTGCTCTTTCTAGAGATCTAATTATTTTCTTTCATGAATAAAACAAGAAACTTTAAAAATCCTAACTATATTTTGTTAGTCCATGTTATCTTGAATAAAACATGTGATAAAGTATCCTTAATGTTTAGGTTTACTTTTAAAATGGCCAATTTTCTGTTTTTAGGCCTTGCAATTTAAGCATAAAATTGATGACATAAACTCTTGGCTGGAAGAAATAGATGCACAAATAAGCACAAAGGATTTTGGTTCTGATGTTGTATTATTGCAGCAACATATAAGTAAAAATCAGGTATTGGTTTAATAACTTGTTTTTACGTAGTTTATACTTATTCATTAATTTACCTGATTATTGGAAAGTTCATACCAAAAAATAAATAAATAAATAAATAAATATGTATGAAGATTTTTTTTTTTTTAAAGTAGCTACTAGTTAACCCTTTAAATGCCGCTCTATGTTCCAAGTGCAAAATATTGAATTGTTTCATAAAACATAGGCTTCTTAGGCATCCCCTTACACAATGCAAGAAGAAATTAAAAAAAAAAACAATCTAATAATTTGGGCATGTTACGTTAAATTTTTTACTAAGGCTTTTAATCGATTATGCTTTACACTTACTATATAGCTTCAGTTTTGTATTCATGCAGTAACGCTTAGTATGCATGATACTATTTGTCACATTCATTTCAATTTCGGATAATAAATATTTCAAAATATATAAAAATAGAATTCTGATACCAATCTGATACCAATTACATGAAATTCAAGAGTCGGGGTCAGTCCTTTTTTACCCTGTGTCTATTTTTTTCCCTGTGTCTTTTTTTTCTCCAAAACTACGGAGTCAGAGTTGGAGTCCCACTAATTTTTGGAGACAGGAGTTGGAGTTGACTGCTCTAAAATTCTAGGAGTCTGAGTCGGGAGTTGGTCAACAAGAGCTATTCCCAACAAAATTTATTTGAAGTAAATTTGCCTTTTAGTTGGGAATTAAGATTGACTTTTAGTTTCCCTGTAGGTGTGAATGTTAAGGGAATTGAACATTTCAAAATTGAATGGAAGTTTGTTCAAATCAAAAACATGTTTTCTATACATGCTCTTCTTCAAAAGCGTTTTTCTACAAAATTTGTTTGAAGCAAATTTGCCTGTAAATTCGAGATTTATATTTTTCTCGAATTTCCCCATAGGCGCTATTGATAAGTTTCTTTGAACTATTCAAAATTGAATGAAAAATTGTTCAAATCAAAAAAATGAAATATGGGAATGAGGTGTCTTTGCCAAGATCTTTTGAACAGAAAGAAAAAACTTTGAATAGGACTATTAACTCAAAAGGTATTTGAGGGGGACAGACAGAAAAACCAACAGACACATTTTCCTCATCTCAATACCCTACTTTCCAATTTCAATTTTAAAAATCCATTTAAATATTAAATTTATTTTTGACTTTTTTTTGTTTTAAGTGATATTTTTAAGATGCATTAGCCTTCTTTCTTGCTTTTTTCTTCTTTATCTTACACTTACTTTAAAAGTAGGCCAAAAAGTAAAATCATTGATTGGGGGCCGAATCTCTGGAAAGTCTCATGTGACCAGGGAGGGTAATTTATTGCTAACAGTTTGAAGCCTAAGTGGAGTACTAGAGGAGCTGTAAACATCTTCATTTTCACATACAAAACGGTTTTTTGATATCACTCCCACCCTAAAACTGGAGACGAAGGGGAGGGGGCGGAAAGTGGAACAGTGAAAGGTCAAAATGTCACCCACTTGCTTTTAGATACATCAATAGAGGTTATGATTTTCAATTCTGAGGCTTTTACTAATCACTTAACAGAACTTACGCAGCAACGTAAATTGCCCAGTTTTGTATAGCGCAGGGGTTCTCAAACTGGGTGCCGTGGCACCCTGGGGTGCCATAGGAAGAGGTTAGGGGTTCCGGGTTTTGTCCGCGGTATCAATATATACGTAAGGTGAGTGTGCCGGTTGATTAGTAATTAAATCCTTCATTTTTGGAACAGTAAAACCAAACTTCACTAGATCTCCTTTCATCGTCATCAAAAAGCCTAATGATAAATCCTTATCAACAAGCCATTTTTAACCACCAGGCAACAATGTAATTGTAGCAAAAGTTGTTGCAGAAGAGTGATGTCAAAAACAACTGATCTTATTTTAAGGTAAATTTTGTTTCTACATGGGTACCTGAATTTTAGTTAGAATAAAAAAAAATTGCATACCATTCTTTGAAACCTAAATTGGATGGTTGTCGAATTCAAAAATAAAAATGTTGGGTGCAGTTACTTTTTCCTGAAATTCTATTAATCTAGAAAAGTAAGTTTTAGTACAATAGGAACATGGTTCACCATGGTTATAATATAACACCAGAGTATTTGGGAGGAAAATATGAGCCTGTGCTGCATATGCTGCACGAACTGTATGCTGGTGTGTGGAAAAAACCCCTGAAAATAACGACATATTAACATAATAGAGGGACTAGGGTGCAGCGAGAAAATTCTAAATTTTCAAAGGGTGCTTGCTGGGAGTCGAAAAAGTTTGAGAACCCCTGGAGCGGATTACGCCAATCTTCCCGATCGGGAACAATAAAGTTTGTTCGCTTATAGGATCTATATTTTTGTTGAAATTATTATCGGTCATGTTTGATTGTCAAAAGGATCCCTATTTATAGTTACTCTAGAATATCAAAACATTTAAACATTTTTAAAACATTACAAATTTTTTAATCTGTCTCCGTAAAAATCGGTAAAAAAGCACATTTTTGCCACTTTTTGTAAAAAACAGTAATTGCAAATTAGAACTAGTTTTTCTTTCCAAAACTCAGGTCTATTTTTGGCAATATTTAGAAAAAAAATTAAGTCCTTACAAACAAAACTTTATTTTTTACGATTTCTTAAAGTTAATGTTCTTTTTTGGGAACATTGGCTTAAAAGTTATTTAGTAGTTTCTAAGTCCTTTTGAACAGAAATATAATATTTAAAACACGTTTAATGAAAATTTAGAATTCTAAAATGAACACTCAATTAATTAAACTTGAAAACATAATTCTGTAGATTTTGTAAACAGAGCTAATAATTAACTCTCCTAAACAGCAGCATTTTGACTGAAAGATACACTTTTAGAATAAGGATCAAGAATAAATAGTTATGTTCGATCAAGTATTTTTAAATGAAAAGTTTTGGACTTGATAATTTCCGCTTATTCAGTATAATGGTTTTGTAATGTTGTTGATCATTAAAAATGAAAATACATCTGTAAAATAAAGATCCAACACATTTCTTGATTTGCAAAACTTGAATATTAATATAACCTGCATACCTTTAGCTCCACAGAAAATTCAGCTGAGTTTATTTGATCACTCAGCATGTCCAACAAAGGCGATGAAAAAAAAGAGAGGGAAAAAAATGAGTTTTCAATATTGTAAACTATTGTCAACATTGTATGCTTCAGAAATAATTATTGCCTTTCTCTCTAACTGACTTTGAAAAGAATGCCAAGGAGTAAAAAATGTAACTTTATTTATCAGGACTGAATTAATGAAGACTAAAATTGTCCAAATATTATTGGGCTCATTAGTAAGATGTTTGTAGTAAATGAGAACTTAAATGAAAATGAATAAAATCTACAGCAAGCTAAGGAAACAAAAACTTATTTGGCTCTACAACCAAATGTTTTTTAAATAAAGTTGAGTTTTATTAGTGACCACAATATCAAAGCAAACAAAAAGCATTAAAAGGAATTTAAGCCAAAAATCATGTAAGATTTCAGAAGTATTTTTCATCATATTTAGGTTCAAATCTACTTAATTAAACTTTTGCATTTATAATTTTGTGTACTGTACTTAGTTTTTGCCATTCAGGGGTGCCCCCATGGGAAGTCTTGGTAGGTCATTGTAATAATTTTCAAATGTGATTAATGTCTCTTCTTATTAATTGCTGGTTAAATGTACTCTGGTGTAAGAAATTTAGAGAATTTTCATAGTTGATTTACAATCTCAGGAACTACTGGAAAGATTTTAATAAAATTTGGTCTGAGCATAGGTTGATATAATCAAACAAAATAAACACTCAACAGTTATAATGGACACACATGTTTGATCGTAACACTCATGGGAGTTTGATGGTCTAAAACTGCAGTTGCAGGATACCAAAAAGAAATGGTTTAGTAAGAGGTATGGTCCTCTCTTATAGCTATACAGGCCTTGCAACATGCAGTCATACTGGAAATTAGGCAGTTTATCAGCGCTTGTGGCAATTGGTCCCACTCATTCAGCAACACTGTTTTCAGTTCCTGGATGGTTCTTGGAGGAGGATTGCAAGTTGCAGTTGCCCTCCCAAGAGCATCCTAGACATGCCCTATAGGGCTGAAGTGTGGAGGCCTGGCTGGTCAATCCATCTGGCGAATATCCTCACTCTCGAGAAATTCGTCAACCAGAAAAGCTCTATGTGGCCTCATGCTATTGTCATTAAGATGAACTCAGGGCTCATTGCACTCTGAAAAAGCCAAGCATTGGGCTCCAAGGCCCCATTCCTATTCCTCACACCAGTCACAGAGCCTCCGTCAAAGACATGGAGAGGTGTGCTGCCATCCAACATGATGCCTGGCCAGACCCTTACATCACCATAATTGTCAATTTCATGGACATTGGAGGGTAGGTAGCGGGTCCCTGACACTCTCCATGTGAATGTATGGTGAGAATCGTTGTTTTGGCTAAAAGGGGACTCGTCGGTTAACAGAGTGGTTGCCCATTGCTCCATACTCCAATCACTATGGTGCCTGCACCATGTTAATGGGAATCTCCTGTTCATAGACGTAAGCAGGATGCAAACACCCGGTCTTTTAGCATACAACCCTCTCTCATTCAGTCTGTTGGAAACAGTCGCCCTTGTAACATAGCATAGGCAGATCCAAGGAGGGGGCAATGCCCCCCCCCCCCGAAGACAATTTCAAGAATAGTTAAAATCCCTTTTTTTTGAGCAAAAATGTAAAACATTTCCTTTATAACAGGGGTTCCCACCCCCTAAAGGCAAGGGCACATCCCCTCAATATCATTCAGACCCCCTCATTGAGAAAATTACCCATTAAAACACCCCCTAAAAATTGACCCCCTTAACCCCCCCCCCCCCCCGAAGGGCATCCCTGCTTATGATACATACAAAGTCTAAAAATAAGGAAAACAATGAGAGGAGACCATGGCCACCCTGAAAAACTTTCAAAAATAGTTAAAATCCTTTTTTAGAGCTAAATATAAAAAAATCTTATTATTCCTCTAAGTCTAACAAGAATATAAACACAACGCCAGGGAGCCATACAACCACACTGAGGAAATTTCAAGTATAGTTTTTTAAACCCTCTTTCCTAGCTTAAATTGAAAAAAAAAAAAAAAAACTTCATTGTAATTCATGTGAAGTCTAGCAAGAATGGAAACAACGCCAGAGGGAGCAGGGTTGCCATACGTCCCGGATATCAAGGGACAGTCCCGTATTCTGAAAAATTGTCTCGCGTCCCAGAGAACTTTCATACTGGACGGCTACAGTCCCATATTCTAGCTTATAACAATATTTTAGAGAACGAGACATTATTCAAAAAAATCATGTGGCAGCCAATGCAAAAATTTTTTTAGTTTTGATTTGGTTTGTATGTTTTTGTTTTGGCGGCAGACCATGAGGAGCTGAATGGTTGCTTTTTTGTAAAGTTTAATGCTTTGTCGCGATTAAATTTTTCAGATTTATCATAAATAGACATTCTACAGTGGAAAGTTATACGCCAAAAAAACGATTGTTTGTGTTTTGGGATGAATGGATGACCGTAGAAATATGGAGTTAGAGTTCCTCCAAAAAAGTACTCACCCATAAATATACAGAGAAAAATCTTCCGAAAGCAATTAAAACATGGTTGTTTATCACCTCTTAGAAGCACAACATAACCAGTAATTGCCCTCAACCTCATAAACATCTCCCCCCTCCTCTTTCACTCCTAGAAGTCTGTCCCGTATTAACTGTTCCTAAATCTGGCAACCCTGAGAGGGAGAGTTCGGCCAACCCAAGAAATTTTCAAAAATATCAAGTGTATACCAAATCTTTGGGTTCATTTAGCCTAATGGATTCGTCTTGTTAGATGTGTTTACTTCCCCGTGGGGAAAAGAAAAGGGATATGTGTTAGTAAGTGTCCGAAAGATTTATGACCATGGTATGTCCCACTAAGCGAGCAAGAAGTGCCGGATGGTTTCCGTTCTCTTTGGAAGGTATGCATATTTTTTGCTGTTAAGGCAAATAAAAAATAACCATGACTTTGAAATCTAGAAAATTTCTGTCTAGTTTCATATGTAATTCGATATAAAAATGTGGTATTTTGAGATATAGATGTAGCAACCACTTGAAAATAAATACTTTGCCATACACCGAAATTTTTTGTTCTGTGTTTTTCGTACCAGCGGCATGCTCGTACTCGTACCCCAAGTCTCTTTTTTACACGACTCTACACTGTGGAGTCTACCACGGCCTAACATCATTAAAAGTCTTCAAGAATTATGTTTCTGCAGCTTCAAAAAAATTGCTGATCCTCTAAAAGTTACTCATGAATCATGAATTACTTACATTTGCAATTTAAAGAGTTCAATTTTGAAAAAATTTTGGGAGTGGACCTCAGAATCTATTTAACCAACCTTACCAAAGATAGTCTAGAATGTGCTTTTAAGTCTATAAGTTGGTAAAATTTCTTGGGATTGGGCCTTTTATTCTCCCCTCCCCTTAAAATCACCAAAAATTGTCTAAAAGAGCCTTTTTAGAGAACAATTTCGAGTGGAATGCTCCAAACCTCTTCTCCCCTACCATTATCAAAAATAATTAGAATGCATCTTTAAAACTGCAAGTTAGAAAAATTTCTTGGTTAAGCCCTTCAATTTCTCCTCCACGTATCATTATGAAAAGATTGTATTAAACAAAGTTTTAAGGTGGTTCAAAAATAAATGTAAAAAAATATTTATCCTATGTAGCGAGACACCACTCAATATTTTTAGAGTTGTGGATAGGAAGCTAAAATTCTTCCAACATGTTACTAATTCAACTGAATGAGGGTGCTCAACCCCCTCCCCCAAACTTCATAAGTATGGGGTACAGGGTTAAAAAAGTACATTGAACTGCAAAAACAATGCTACACATTATAATATACACTAGTAATATGCATATACATTGCATTAAAATAATTATTTACCAAAAAAACAGCTAGGGAAATTAAATGTTTCTAAACTTGCAGCATTTTCTACACTATGGCTAATGTTAAATTAAAGGGTCATTGAGCACTCTCTTAAACTTTGAGTAAGAAGCTAAAACTTTTACAGCATAATACAATTAGTAACTCTAAAAAAAAAAAAAAAAAAATAGGGGATCTGCTGGACTTCAAGCTTGAAGAAAAAAATAAAAAAACACCCTAATACGTTTTTCGCTCTACAATTGCAAAAAAAAAAAAAAAAAAAAAAAATCCGCCAGAGAAACCCCGAACCTTCCTCTTCTTAACATTATTGGAGATAATTTTTGCATTTTTAAGGTTTCAATTTCAAAAAAATGGGCAAGGGGAGTATCACACCCGAGCCCTTAATATTACTAAAGACAGTTAAAATGCATTTCTACGATTACAAATTGGAAAAATTTCCTTGGATGGGCCCTCAATTCTCTCCCCCTTCTAACATCATCAAAGATCCTCTAAAACTGCATTCTTATTGCTACAATATCGAAAAATAGACATGAGAGCGCCATTGAACCTCTTCTCTCCTAACATTACCGAAGATTGCCAAAAATGCATTTTTAAGACTACAAATTCGAAAGTTTTACGGGGGAGAAACCCCTGGGCCCCCTTTACTTTGGAGTTAATATTATACTTATGGTTGGTTCACATCGGCTTCCTCTTAAATCAGAAGTTCTAGACAGTCGCCTCAGAACAAACAGTACTGATTGCAGGAATACCACTTTGAGGCGACGATATATGCACACATTTGTTAAGAAAAAAAGACTACAAGAATTCTGGCTGGATCTCCTGCTGTTACATAGGTTCCTGTGACTGCACACAGGTGCCAGGAGAGCTAAGAAGCTGTAGGCCTTCTGTTATGCCTCGCTACAGGGATGCCCACCTAGTGGGCGCCATTGAAATTTTTAGGGGATGTTTTTAGGAGTATTTTTCTCATATTGGGGGGGGAGTCTCCACGATTTGATGGGTTGTGCCTTGCCCTTAGAGGAGATGAGCACCCCTCCCTCGCTAAAATGGACAAATGGTGATCTTCTCTGCCGTAGCTCTTTGAGGACCTTGCCCAGGCTTTCTTCCGATAGATCCGGTGTCCTGCAACTGTTTCTGTAGGTTAACTCTCTGCATATCTGGACCTGCGATTGGCCTGCCTCTAGCCTCCCACACTTCGCCACCTCATTCCATCATCTAAATGTTAGTGGTTATTCATTTTTACTGTTCTGATGTGAATTTAACCGATTGCTGCAAGATAACAGTAAGAAAATTAAAATATACAAATTCTCACAATTTATTTCGCCAGTGTGCATGATCATATTTTGTCATACAGAAAAATTTGGAATTTCATTTGGTAAATTGAGAATTTCCCCTTTCCAAAACTTCAAGTTCAGTGCATCTTTGTCGTCATTATTAATGGAGAGTTAACAATAAACAAGAATTTGTTTTTCACTTAACTAGATGTTCTGTGAAGATGCATCCCCTTCATGCTAAATTTTTCTAATATTCACTAACTGGAGTAATCTAGTTGTTTTAAAAATATTTGAATTTTACTTCCAATAACATGTTAATCTTATTCCACATGTGATGCAGTGAGAAGCAAAGGGAAGTGGACATTTTCAAGTTTTGAGTAAAATACATTTAAAGATAACGTCCTAAGTAGGCTTTCATTGTTTTTTTTTTCCTAAATCATGCTGTACAACAGCACCTACCAGGGCTACTAGTACTATCTCTTGCCCCAAGGCAGAGGAGAGGTTCTCTTACTATTTGTTCTGTTTATCTCCAAATTTTTAATTTTGCCACTTACATCCCTTTGCTTCTCGCTGCCTCATGTGTAAAATGATTCAATTTAAAAAAAAATGATGGCTTAACTAAGTAATCTCATAAAATAGTTAAATGAACTTCTGTTGATATATTTCTCCTTTCAACTCTGAATGTACACACAATAGGGCCATTTCCATGGACACTTTCGACCTTGGAAAAACCTGCTTTTCACCACATTCGGGTTATTTGTGGGGTATATGGATTTTTTCTCCTCCTGCTTGCTTCTGAGAGCAAAGCGAAATTTTATCCAGAATGCATTATGCAAAACAAGTTCGTCTACTAGCCGCTAAAGATGCTGGGTAAAAACCGCTTTCTGTGGCACAATTTAAGACCTCTTTTTACATAGAAACGGGGAATTTTTCAATCGGTTTTTTGCGGAGCCAGAGCGAGGATTTACCGGGTCGAAAAGTGTGTTGTGAACACGGCTAATGTATGCTACCATGTTACTTACTTCCTTTAACTGTGAAACTGACTTAACCTTTTACAACTAACAGATGAAATCATTCAGTAATATTATATTTCAAACTAAAAAATGCTGTTTTATTTCAGGAAATTCAAAAAGAAGTTGAAGAATATGCAGAAAACTTTAAAATGTTAAACACTTTTGCCGAAAATTTTCAAAAATCTACACACCTTCCTACAGATGAAATATTGTCCAACTTCAAGAATGCTGTTCAAAGGTATGCTTTCTTAAATCTCTATTTGATGTAATTTGCCTAAAATTAGTTACTGATAATCAAATTTTCCAGACTGCATGCGGTGGAAAATGCTGTCCAAGAAAGAGAAATGAAACTACATGAGGCACTCTTCTTAGCTAGGCTAGACACTGATATCAATGATGAGCTTTCTTGGATTGAAGAGAATACAGCAGTTTGTGATTCAGATGACTATTTTGATGATCTGTTGACAGTTCAAGCACTACAAAAAGAGTTACAAGTGAATACTTTGTCTATATAAAATTACATATGTCTTCTCCTTTTTAAATATCTAACATTCCAATGATATATTTGTAGGCTCTAGAAACTGAAATGCAATCTCGAGAAAGGCTCATTTTTTCTGTGATTGAAAGAGGAAGAAGGTCAGATGATTCTACAGCAGAGGCTAAGGTGAAATATTTAGAAGAAAGACTTCAACAATTGAAAGATTCAATAAGTCTGAGGCGACTGAGATTGGCTGATGCATTGGAAGCTCAGACGGTCAGTTTCTCATTTTGAATTTATAAAAAACTTTGTACATGAAAATTCAAATTTGATGTTGAAAAAAAGCTTAGCAGCATTATTTTATGGGGCTTAGTGCAGCCCTTATTTTGCACTCAGCATGAAAGTAATATTTGAGCAAACAATGATGTTTCTTATGTAAAAATGTATCAATTAGTTTGCTTCAATGAGTTACATTTATCCGAAAGTCTATAACCAGTAATGAAACTTTCATGGGAGTACCATGGAGTTTCGAGTATTTTAAATTAATGAATCCTGGAATTCTGTAGTTTTATTAATTAAAAATTCCTAGGTTTTGGTTAGAGAAAGTTTTGATTGATTGTTTATAGACATCAAAAGTCTTGATAGACATAATTTAACACTTTGAATAATGCAACATAGATACATTGCGAATGGTTATTAGTCAACAACAGTTATTTAAAATTCTTCTTCTGTAAGAAAACAGCTTAGATAATGTTTTTCTTAAACTGCAAAGCATTAATAATCTCAAAACATTCATGTTTTGATGAATTGGAACAACCGTTTTCTTAGACTCTTTTGACAGCGCACCTGTTCCTTGTCAATAAAATCCACCAAATTAGCCTGGAATAAGGCATTAGTAGAGCATAAACGATACTAATTTCATAAGCAATGAAAAGAAGTAATATTTCAAATATTTATTTTTAGAAATCGTTAAAGAATTGAAAAGATTACAGAAATCGTTTCTCATAAAACGTTTCAACACGGTGTGAACAGATAATATTGTTGACAGTTTAAGGGGGTTCATGACCCTTGTATCCGCCTCTGCTTGCTTGAAGCACTTTTATCCGATCAGTTTTACCCCTGAGTGGTAGAACTTTTTAAGCAGATTCAAATTGATCCATTGCAAATTAAGATTGTTAATGTTAGTTTATATAACACATTACTGTATGATGTGGAAATTTCTGTGGAAAAGCACTTCAGTATTTCTGCTACATTGCAAAACTCAAAACTGGCTTTAAAACTCATCTTCTCAAAGTCTTGTGGAGCTTGTATTGAGATTTATGTGGATTTGTATAAGGAAAAATAGTGCTCCCATGGGACACAAAACTACTCAATGTGAATTCCTGAGCATCAAAGAACATCTGAGCCATATTTGGCAAAAATGCGACATAAACTAAATTTGTAAAAGGACACACACGCACGCGCATACAAATAAACCTCTATTTTTATAAATAAAAACCATATGAGCTGATATGAAAACTTGTACTTGTATATAATTTGATTCTTTTTACCGAAAAATTTAATATATACTTTTGACAGTACTTCTTTGAAGTTGCTCAAGCAGAAATGTGGATAAAAGGAAAACTAGCTCTGATAGCAGGATATGACCCTGAGCGGGATATCTATTCAGTTCAAGTAAGCTATTATTTTATTTCTGTCTCTTACTTATTGTATGAATTTGTAGGAAAGATTGCAATATATTTGTTGCTTTTAGGCTGTTCAAAAAAAGTTAAAAGCGGTAGAAGCATCAATTGATGGATATCGTCACAACATCCTTTCTTTGCAAGAATTCAGTGCAAATTTGTCTTCCAGGGGACATTTTGATAGTGAAAATATTGAAAAGAAACAGGTAATATATAATTAAACCATTTGTTTATGCTTAGTGTCATTCATTTGTGCACTATGAAGACCATTTTAAATTACTTTTAGGAAGAATTAAATGATCATTTTGAAATGATCCGAGAGATAGTTCTGAAGCAGACAGCTGTTCTACGGGAAAAAGAAGACTATTATTTATTTGAAAAAGAAGTTAAAGAAGAACTATCTCAGATTAATACAATATTAAATGTTGCAAATTCATCTGATCAAGGCAATGATGTTGAACACGTTGAGGTAAAAATTAAGTTTACATATTCTTGTATATTATAGTATCCTTTTAACTATCAGTTCAGCAATTAAAAAAATGCATATATTATAACCTAAGTTACACAATAATAGAATTGAAATGTCATAAAAATGGAACTTTCTGAATTATTAAAACATATTTCTATTTATTTGCATCAAAGGGAACTCCCAAATGAAAAAAAAATCAATGTTTAAAGTTTTATAATGTATTGAAATTAATAATAAATAAAACTATAAATAGAACTTCTATTTTTTTAATGAAAAAAATTCTTGCATTTTAGTGGCATTTCTACGTTTAAAAGTGTACTTAACTATTTGCCTTCAAATTACTCATGAAGAAAAGGTCTGTAGTAACTAACCATTCAAAACATCCATTTTAAGCAGATTTTGAGAATAGAGAATGTAAAAGCATATTCATATGTAAAGTTATTATAAAATGTAAAGTAAAAAATAAATTCTGAAGAAGCAATATTCTTTAAAATGAAGTAAAAGCTGAAATAGTTATTTGCACTTAAATCGGCAAAAGCATATTTTATACATAAACTAGATCTTTATTCATATAATCTCTATTTTTCTGTACAACTCCCATAAATGATTTGTCTAAGAATAAGCAACTTTTAAAGCATGATGTCATTTAGATTTTAGAGTAAAACAATTTTCATCAAGCATTACAATTTTTAATTAAGTCTTACAATTTTAACCGCAATATCAATTTTTACATACAGTCCTTACTACAAAAATTTGATGTCTTCCGCAACAAGTTACATGCACACGAAATCAACGTGACAGTTTTACAACAAACAGCAGAATCTCTTATTGCAGAAGGGCATTCAGAATCTCAAAGCATAAAAGAGCTTTTACAAGAACTACAGACAACTTGGATGCAATGCAATGAAGCGGCAGATTACCGGTACAAAGTACGTAAAACTTTTAGTATCATTCTTTATTTTGCTCTAAAGTGACTGGCTGAATGTCTTTATTATTTCTGATTTCAGCACTGAAAAGACTTTTTCCTGTGGAAAAAAGCATCAATCATTTGCTTCCAAAGTTACGACTTTCTGTAATATTTTTTTTCAATACAATGCAAATGCTTGCAATAAAGGGTTATCTAAAATACCTACAGTTCAATAATAATATTATATTAGTGAAAAAAGCTGAATGCATTTTATGTCAGCATTGTGACCTTTAGTTATGACTAGCTTGCTCAAATAATTATAAATTGTTTTCTGCACATAAGTGAGTTTGCAGTGCTAACTTCTTTTCATAGGTAGGAAAATGTGGGGCAAAGTGAAATGGTTAAGATGACTGAGTTATTTCGGAATGAACAAATCGGAAATTTATTTTGAAAATTGCAGTACATAAAGAAAGAACATTGTATTTTATAGTAAAACTTGCGTTTGAAACAGTATTTTTTATTTTTGACAGTAAATTTGAGTTTATAGAAAAAGTGGAAAATTTTCACTTTTTTTCATGGGGCAAAGTGAAAAATAAAACATTTTTCTAAATGAAATATTTTCTATTCGATTATAAAATATATTTTTGATCAAAAGAATCAATAACTAAAAGGTTGAATGAAGAAATGGAAAGATAATGAAACAATAAACGCATAATTAAATGAATAAATCAATTAATACATGAAGAAAAATAAATGAGCGAGTAAAGGAATGAATGAATAAGAAAATAAGTGATGAATGAATAAATATATAGGTGATTTACTAATAAAGGAATGTAAATGAATTAATTAATAAATGAAAACATAAATGATTTATATTAAATAATTGAGTGAGTAAATGAAACAAACTATTTCATGCCCCATTCCACTTTGCCCCTCATGTACTTGACTAATTGTACAATTCATTTAAAATACAAATTAGCTTAATATTAACCAATATTACACTGCATTGAATATTAGGAGGTCTCAATTTATATTTAAAATGTTAATAGCAAGAACTTTATCATTTTATAGTAACAAAAATAATTTTTGACTAACAGCAAAATATTACAATTTGAGTATCAATTTTTTAAAAATTGGCTGTATTACCAACTGCTTTAATCTTCGGCGGTATTTTTTTCTTGACTGGAATAGACTACATATGGTACCACTTAGTTAAAATAACACCAGATAGGTGGAGCTAAAAGCAGAGTAAATATTTCACCATTTCACTTGCCCCGCTATTTCACTTTGGCCTATGTTCCCCTACTTTTAATAAAAACCCTGCTTAAACTGAATTCTGGTAGATGTGAGTGGGTGGCTAGCATGTTTATTTAGACTGTGCTTGTACTATTTTCCTAGAGTGCTTATGTATAACACTAAAAACGGAACCATTTTATAGGTTCTAGAAAAAGCCAAACTTATACATACTTTCAACAAAAGTGTAGATGAAACCGTGGGTTGGATTTATGAAAAAGACATTGCACATTCTTCAGAAGATTATGGTCATGACCTAGAAAGTATAAAAACATTACTCGGACATCATGAAACATTAGAAGTAAGCATAAAATATTTTTCTTATTAGCTTTCATTCTCAATGTGCTACCAAATTGTTCATTTTAAAGATCCAATTAACAGTGTGATTAATATTTTGCTGCTTTAATTAATTAATTATAAAAATATATGCATTCATACCGGCAACTGGATAATTCAAATCCAAATATTGTCGCCTTTGAACACCAATAGGATATCTTACTGTCAACTCTTGGATTAGATGTCTTACCGTTGCTCTGAGTCTTCATTATGTGTCAAACAAAGTATTATCTAGTTTTTCTGAGTAAATTTCATACAAATACACTTTTCTTAAAATATAAATTTATTAAAACTATCCTAGTTGGGGATTTGTAAATTATAAAAGTACCATTTGCAGAAAGTGTAACTGGGAATTACATAGGATTCTTATCAATATTTGCAAGGTGGCAACAGTTTCATGCCATTAGAAATAACTTGTAAAAAATGGAGTCATAAAAATATCATAATGGCCAACTCAACAAAAAGGGATACTCACTACTAGTTTGACTCCCATTTAGACCCCCACACTTAATGCAAATGGTGTATGACCCATGGCCAGCATTCCACCCCCATACACATTAAAGAACTAAACACTGCATGGGGGAGTTGATGGCACATTACTTTTATTTGATAATTGACATAAGATTTGAAGAATCAATCTTTGTACTAAGAGCTACCAAAGTAAGGGACAAGAGCTCCAGCTGCTCTTATGTAGGACAGTCAATAAGGTTATTGTCACATGATCTATCATCATTTCTGAGTCATTTGACAAACACTTGAGAGGGAATAGCTGTAGCTATGTCTACCTTCTGGGTATATGCCTGCTTCAGAGTGATAATCCTATGACCAAAAACTTCAAAGGTGGGATGTGGTAGAGAAAGTGGCTCAGTATTTATGTTTAACAGGAAGACTTTACTTAACACTAGAATTACGGGAGGGGTCATTTTGACCCCAATCAAATTTTTTTGCTAATTACTCCTCAGTATTTCCGCAAAAAGCTTAATCCTTCCTTGACTTTTCCTAAATAATCGTGCTGTGTAATAATAAAAAGTTTTCAAGAAAATTGTAATTCTTTTAAAGCCAAACTAAAGGGTTACAACTAAAATTGCGGGTAGGTGTCATTTTGACCCTTCTCAGAAAAAAAGAACTGAAAATACATTTAGTTATGATAAAACAGTGCAGAAACTCAAAAATGTCTCTTAGAATACATCATTTTAAGAACCTTAAGCATTTATAATGTTTTTGTATATAAAAGGAACCATTCGCCGCTAGCTTCTGAAATGCAACTGAAACAGCACTGGTTTTTGAAGGGCATTTTATACTTTTTTTAAATATTTTATTATGTACACTGAAAATCTCTGTATTCTTTAAATAAACTGTATTTATTATAAATATGTTTATTTTAAACTATTTTTTAAAAATATTTAACATTACGTAGGAAACTATGCTAATTTCTTCTCAGGGGTCAAAATGACCCCCACCGTATTTCTAGGTATAAAAAAAATCGTCATAATTCTAGTGTTAACTTTTTTGCGTAAAGGCTGAACAATAATTCTTTTTATAGCAACTTAAGAATAGTGTTTTACTGAAATGCTTCACAAATGATTTATTATTACTAATAGCAACCAACATGTTTTCTTAAATACCATTACCATCAAACTATCAAAGTTGAACTCCAATTCCTACCTATTACTGATCGATTTAGTTGTTCATTAAATATTTATATATGTTTAGCAAGTTAGCAAAAATGTTGAAATGAAGTTTTCCTCTATGGCCTGTTAAACGTTCAAAGAGCATAAACAGAGCCATAAGTTTAGTTCTTATTTATTGTATCAATGAAAATCACTTATCTATTTCTGAAGCACATTAAAATATTGTACATGCTAACTTCAGTGCCATTTAGTGTAAATTTACAAAAAAATTTCCTACTAGTATCTTTACAATTAAAAAGAAGAAGACAAAAGTTGCTGTTAGTTTTGATGACAGGTAGTAAAAATTTTTGTTGGTTTAAATAAAACTTATTATTTAAAAATGTCCTGCAATTTGTTCTTGCTGTGAAATGTTCCTTCCAAAAATACCCTTCTAGCACTTCATTCTCTATTCCCAAGTTCATTTTTAAAATAGCTTTTGGGTTATTTTTCATTCATTTATATAGTTGTAGATAACATTTGTTTTTAATAACATATCTTGATTCGTCTAGTAAAATTTTGATTTGACTACATAGTTTTAGTTTCAATTAAATATTGGAAATCTATTTCTTTAGGGTGATCTGAAAGCTATTGAGGAACAAGTACAAGCATTGGAGCAAGAAATGGAGACTTTGTCATCTCAATTTCCAGACAATAAAGAAGCACTTCAAGATAAGCTCAATATGGTAACTTATTCTTGGCAAAAATGCAAAGAAAAAGCATCTGTAAGAAGAGAGAAACTTCTTCAGGCAGAACAACTACAGTCATACTTTGATGAAGCAAGGGATTTTCAGTAAGTTGCTCATGTGCCATAAAATTATGCTACTTTCTGATTGTCCTGAACTAAGTTTGCATGTTTCCCAGTTTTGGGGGGACTATAATCACTAGATTTGGATGTGAGTTATAATTGTTGTGTATTTTATCTAAAATTAGCATGTATTGTGATATTATAGTAGAAAACCAATAATATGAGATACTCAGGATCAGCGCTATTCCGGATATCGGAATTTCCCGGTTTTCTGGATCACTATAATAACGCTATTTGCCAATCGTTTATAAAATTCAAATTGCTATAAAAAAAAGTAAAGTATCTTAAATCATGAAGAAAACAGTGTAGAAATGCCTATAAATTTTGAAAGAGTGAAAAATATTAAATGAAAGAACAAGTTTTTAGACATTTGCCGAAAAACTTAACACATTCACCAGACCTTCAGTGTAAAAAAGATTCGGCATTTCTCACACTTTTCACGTAGTCGTGAAGAATCTCCCCCCCCCATGAACAAACCTAATGTTTTGGGTGTTAAAACTTTCTCAAACTGCTTGGGTGCAGATAAAAAGCACCAAATCGACCAGGAATAAGGCACATAGTAGAGCATAAACGTTGCTTATCAATTTCACAAGCAATGGAAAGAAGTAATATTAATGGATCGAAAAAATTATTGAAATCGTTTACATTTAAGTGCTTGATCACAATGAGGGCGATTAATATAGTCAATGGTTTAGGGGAGGGGGTCTGTGTATCCGCCCCTGCCTGTATTATACACATAAAAGCACACTTTTATTAAATATTTCATTTTGAAATAAAACTCATTCACATTTATGTTTATCTTGCAGAGACAAACTCCTTATTATTTGAATTTGCTTCTTGAAGACAAACTTTGACTATTTTTCTTTTAGTGCTTGGACTCAAGAAATGTCTGCTCTGATTACGAACAATGAGATGCCTGGTGATGTTTCCGATTGTGAAAATCTCATAGCACAGCTCGATGGCTATAAAACAGAAATTGATGCTCAGACTCGATCTTTCCGTCATTTTGAAATACGTGGAAATGACATTATTGATAGGGGGCATTTTATGGCAGATGATATTCGTGCAAAAATTAACTCTTCAAAGTCTTCTTTAGAAGAACTCCAACGAGTCTGGGAAGAAAGGAGAAAATTATATGAACAATGTTTAGACCTACAGGTAAGATGCATACTACCAAAGGAAGGTAAAGTGCAGCATCTGCAGAAATGAGGTTTTGAGATTTTTGAAGAAACTTGTTTTTGATTTCATATCAACAATAGTTAAATGTTGGAATTTGATTTTCTTTTCCTGCTTTATTTTCATTGGAAACCAAATAAGCAAGCTAGTACAATAAAGTTAAAGCACAATAAATGACAAAAATGTAAAAAAAAATGAAAAGTTTGCTGATACTGCCCTTTGCCTTCCCTGGATAGCATTATATAAAGCAGTATTTTTATTAATTACAAAAAGTTTGACACAAATTACCCATTAAGAGTCTGTACTGTAATCTAAAAGCACCATTCATGAAATTAAGAGCATTGTTACTCAGGAAAACAAACATCTATCCAGCTATCTTCTTTCAGATATGTAAATTTGAAAATTGATCAATAAGGGCACAATTTATTGAAATAACTTATCTCCAAAGTAAATATTGAATCACTGTTAGTTTGTAGGAGCAAAATGTACAATGAACACAAAAGTTAAATTGCTATTTTGCTACATTAATGATTTTTGCATATTAACTGTCATGTTTTTAGAAGTGTTGATCGAAAAAAATGAAATTTGAAATCTTGAAGTATCCACCAAGAGTTACCTATTCGTGAGTACAAAGCACATATGAAATATTATCAAGTTTGAAGAACTCCTTGAGACCTCTACTGAGGCTAGAACTTCTCCAAAAATGGGAAAAAATGATCAATTCTCAAAATTTTTATGAACATATAAATGCTTGAAATTTTTATTCGAATACCATTCAAATGCTTCTTTTTAACTCTTTTCATATATCTGTAAAATTATTTACATTCTTTACAGTTTTTAGTTCGCTTATAAGCCATAAACTTTTGTGAAATATACCGAAAATGTACCTTTTACTGCTCTTTTTGCAAACTGCAAAAAAATTCTTTTATAGCCCTATATTATATATATATATATATATATATATATATATATATATATATATATATATATATATATATATATATATATATATATATATATATATATATATATATATATATATATATTTGCAATGAATGTACACTATGCAGCTTTTAGTTGGAAATGCAATTATATTTTATTACAGTTACAGCCTAGAACCCACCACAGGAAGGGGGTGGCTACATTTCGTGTTCCATTCTGCTCTTCCAATCCTCCCAGACATGTTTTTTTTTTACATATTTACAATGCATTTATATTTACAATCACTATATGATTTTAAAAAGATTTCTACTTTTCGATTAAGGTTTGAGGTTAGACTTAGGACTCTGTTTTGGAATTGGTGATCACTAGTATAAAGTTTTTCATATAAATTCACATCTAGCCTCTTCCCTAAATACCCATCTACCGACTCACTTACCGGTTTTATAACTGTTTCAACAGCTGGAGTGTGAAAAAAAAATGAATTATTGGTAAAGTTTTAATTGTTTTTGAAAAATCAACTGCTCTTAACTTCGCCAGAACTCAATCAAATGATATCAAAGTACAACTGATTTTAAAAGCGCACAAAAGTATTTGATTGATATTGTCAATGTAGGTAATACATTAATAAAAATGTTTTCCTGATTCCACTGTCAAAAATTCAAGACCTTTCAGTCATTTGCATTTATTAACATGTGCTAGTGGAGTTATAGAACACTCCATTGTTGCATAACTCTTCAAGCTTCAAAACATAATATTGGTGGAAGAAATTTGCTAATAGTTATAGAAGTGTTTCCTGATAGATATATACATGTACTATGTATATGTATGTGTGTGGGTGTGTGAGTAATGTTTGAAGCTAACCCTCCCCCCACCCCTGAAAAAAAAATCTAGCTCCGCCCATGCACAGAAATGGTGCTATGAAAAAAAATACATAAAGCAATAATTTTTTTTATTATATTGTTTTTTTTTGGTATATGCAGCTGTTGAGTTTTTCTGTGTGATTATATTCCTAATTTAGTTGCAGTCAATGGCCCTTGTCAACTTTAGTTCGATTATGATTTTTTCTATAAAATCAAAGTCATCATCTAAAATATTCTGTTGCTAGAAATGTGATAAGCAGTTTTAAGATTAATTATTGTGTTCTATTCAAGGAAACATAAAATTTTTACAAGCTATTTCTATGTTTTTAGTTGTTTAAGAAAAAACTGAAGGAGTTAGAAGCATGGTTGCAAAGTAAAGAACATAATCTTGCACATGAAGATGGAGAATCGATTGAAGAAGTTGAATATCTTCTGAGAAAACATGACCAATTTGAGAAAATGATACAATTGTATGAAAACAAGTTTGAAGAACTCATTGAATCAACTAAGGTATGTTATTTATTATATTGCTTCTCACATGATTTTATAACTCACTACAGTTCACATTTTGACGGAAATTTACCTACGTTAGTAGAACTATTTTTAGGTGAGGAGAAGTGGCTAGCTGGAACAATTTACAAAAAACTCTAAATTCTCAAACTTAGTAGATATTTTCTTTAAAGCATAAATGTTCAATGCTATACACTGAAAGGAATTACTGTAAAAGCAATTTGAGTTTAATGATTTGGACTTGATCCAAATTCAAAAATTCTTGAAAAGTGCAAAAGTTTCGAGGAAACTGATTATCAATAACCTTGAAATGCTTTATCTGATATATGCTTGTCTGGGCAATTATAGGTCCTGTTCTTTCACATTAGTCCCGTTTCTTTACCAAATACTTCTTAGTGAACATTGAAATGATCTTAAAATTCATTATGATACAATTGAGTACTAGAGGTGCTCAGATAGCTGATGTTTTGAATAACCATTCATTTGAGAGGGGAAAAAACATTTTTGTGTCATAGGAACAACATGAAACAAAGGTGATAGTGAACATAAAACTTTTCTTTTTTGTTTTTTTTGTTTTGTACTTTTTACGAATAACACAGAATTTGTAAGTAGATTGAGAATGTTAAAATGGCTGTTAAGTTTGAACTTTATTTGGTGTACAAATCAAGTACTGTCAGCTAACCTGTGCTTTGGTTAATCAGTGTTTAGACAATTGTATATATATTTCAGAAAGTGGGATTCATATTTGAATGATGAGGCATAAAACTATCTGAAACAGAATTATACATGCTAAAATATTGCTTCTGTGTTTCACTTTGTCTATTTTTAACTCATTTCACAGCTTCTGATACAAAAGTTTGTATTACGCCTGTTAGTGATTTATTTTTCTAAAACAAACTTCTAAAATTTGAGGTTTTTTGATATAGATTCGATAATTATACTGTGGTAGCAAATTGTTTATCTTAATCTAATAAAAATAAATTTCTAGTACAAAATATTATCTTAGGAAGAAGCCATAAGAAAAGCTGTCTCTTAATATTCATTCAACAGAGATTACAAAATACTTCTTTGATTTTCATATCTTAACACATTATTGTTTTCTTGCTTCTTGAGTTGACTCCTTCCCCTCTGAGAATGATCATTTATATGCATTTATAAACCTATATTTTACATGCAAGAACTAAACCTAATATTTCTGTTTTTTTTCAACATAAATTGATAAACATTTGTGATATAATATCCTGTGCTCGTAGTACTTCTGATGCATGTGGTAAGTATTTCTTAGAGCACACATCAAACCTAGCAAAGAAGATCCTTACAAATAAACAAAACCGTCCTTATGAGCTGCACAAACTTTACCAGCTTTTTAAGTATACTTCTTTTTTACTCAACTGCGTCTGCGTGACGCAAAGGAGGGTAATGTGTTTATGAGTCTATGTATGTATGTTTGTTCCTATGTCGCATTGTAGAGGCTAAACGCCTTGGCCAATTTTGACGATTCTTACATCAATCAATTTGTCCTAACCTTGGGAGTGTCAATAAACACATGACAGTAATCAAAATTCTCCATATCAACAACCAGTCGCCATATTGTCAGTTCGGGATCATGTCGCATGCTAGTGTTTTTGCTGCATGAGTTTTTTTGTTTACTAAGTCTACCAATTCGATTTTCATCTCTAACAGGTTGCATTTCTTCTTGTCGTGATTCAAGGGACTGAGTTTCATGAAGTGTACTTTCTTGATGGGCTTTTTTAGTTTTGTGAGGAAGATTTGACAGACGATGTATTCTGAGTTCTCGTCATCAGGAGTTATACAGGCTATTTATGTATCTGTGGTTGACTTAAGTTTGCGCATTTTTGCTAAAGGTCAAGCATATGTAGCATTAGCCGAGTTGGTCCCTAGAGGGACTAATAATCAATAGTTTAAACCACCGTAAGTTACTTAATAATCTTCACAATATAAACTCTCTCATTAAAATGACAAGATTGCGAAATTTACCATCTTATTATCATAATAACTAAATCAAATGAAATTAACTAAAAAGTGTAAAATAAAAAATAATTATTAAATAAAAACAAAAAACCCAGACTGCGTAAAAACCAAAAAAAAAAAAAAAACTGAAAAGAAAAAAATATAAGCCCAGTAGTTTACAATGTTATTCAGTACTACTGAACAACTACACCATTGAAATAGTTTTATAATTGATACACACATAAGTATGACAAATCATAAATTCAAAAGCCGAATAGAAGGATCAACAGTTGGGGCCCATTCAAATTTTACAATGTTCTTTGATTGGTCAAAAAGGAATGAGCCCCCCGACTGCTGATCCTTCTATTCTGCTTTTGAATTTATGTGATGTCTTATGTATCGATTATAAAACTTTCAATGGTGTAGTTATTCAGTAGTACTTAGTAACATTTTAAACTAATGTGCTTATACCTTTTCTTTTTAGTTTTTTGGTTTTTAGGCAGTCGGGGTTTTTTGTTTTATTAAGTTTTTTTTTTTCTAATCCAAGTAGGGCTTGTGACCTTAGATTATCAGTCAGTCATCCCAACAGGATGTTATCTAGGGGTATAGGAGTTCTTTCTTATTCTGCCTCAGCTCTGTTTTCTTTATTTTCCTCCATTTGCAATGCAACCAAATAAGATGCTGTTTACAGGAAAATATGTTTATGCTACATTTTGATATATGCTGTTTGCCTGTACACATTGTGAGCCTTGAACTATCTGCAGTAGATGAGTCTCAAAATGAGAGTTATAATAGTCTGATCCTTTTAGGAATATATTATAATCAGTTTTACAGAATAGTATTTCTCCTTGTTGGTCAGTAGCACCTGCATCTGAAAATAAGGCATAATGAATGGTGCTGAACATTCGCACTTCTATCTTGTCTTTCTAAGCTTGCAACATTACTTCTCGTTTACAACGAAAAAAATTCCCGCCTCTCCAAGTTCTTGTTTTTAGAGTAGAAAGCAGTCTTCCATCCTGTCTGATTGTACTCTTGTTCTTTGATTATACAAATTTTAGCCTAAGCTAAACTGTTTTAATATTTATATTTAATAATATGTTGTCAAAGCGATAAGTAAAGTTCTAACACTGACAAGACAGTTTCTTTTTTTCCCTTCATCTGCATGTATTTCAAGTTACACCATCTTTACAAGGGGGACCATACTTTACCAATTTTCTTGGTTTATAATTTCTGAATCACCATAGAAATGTAGTCTCATTGAACGACACTTGTTGATTTGGTTTGTCAAGAGCTCAAATGTTTTGAAAGTGTGTTCTAATATCAGTTTTATCTCCCAGGTGATTCCACGCCCAGGTATGGGGCAATTTGAAATAAATGTTCCTTATAGTAGTTGAATAGTCTATGAGTTTGATTGAACAGGGTGGCGACAGATCAGGGAAATCAGGGAGATCAGGGAAAAGTCATGGAACTTTATTAATCAGGGAAAAGTCAGGGAAATATCAGGGAATTTTGAAAAAAAATTACAAAAAATCAGTTAAAATTGATTTTATGAAGAAAAAAAATTTTTTTTGTTTTACAAAATTAAGTACTCTAATTCCCTACGCCCTTTCCGCCAATTATCTGTTCAAAAAAAAAAGTAAAATAAATGAGGTGGGATTAAACACCTGCCGCATATTTGTGCATCTTTTTTCCTCAACGTCTAAAGTATTGAATCTTGCTTATTAACCACAGTATGAACTTTCTAAGATTGCTTCTTTGTCTGTTAGGTTGTTTATTTTACCTAGCTTGAAATTTCCTTTTACGCTTTCAATGCTACTTAAAATAAACAACCATACAGGCAGAGAGGAAGCCTTCATTAATGCCTTAGCTCCTTTGCCTTTATTCCATTGTCTCGAAGTAATTATCCTACTGTAATCACGATTTCAAGAAGAAATTTTTGGTTTTTGAATTAAGACCTTAAAATCTTAAAAGTTATTACTTTTTCGCATTTTAAATTTAATTGCTAAAATTGAACTTTCAATTAAAAAAACTTTGTTTTTTGCCGTTATACTATTTGTTGTCACTGCAGATTTTAAAGGTTTTCTTTTCTTCAGACTTAAATGATTCTTTAATTTTATAACCAAGTTGTATTCTTCTTTTATATATTTTAAAATTAACTAATTGCTTTTTCTTTTTTTTCCTTGCATTTCAAAGTTGTTTGTTACAAAAGCAATCTAAGATTTTTTTTCGTTACATACTGAAATCATTTAAAATAGAGTTAACTCTTGTATTTAAGTAAATATCTTTATTTTTTCATTGTTAAAATGCTGTTTTCATTCATTAAAACCTATGTTCTTGATTAGAGAAAAGCTCCCTATGAATGGATGTCAAATGGTTTCATTTGTTTTGCATAAATATGTCAATTAGTTGTGTAAGAATAACTACATTACTTCTATTCTTTCACTATTACTTGTTATTCTTGCAACAATTATTATACTGTTTGAAAACTTAGTTCAAAATAATTTCAATTAATTTTTAGTTCTATCATAAATACACATATGTTTTTAAGAGTAATTTTAATAGTTTAATTCTTATGCTGAGTGGTTTCTGGAAGTAAAGGTTTATTTTTTTTTAATTTTCTCTAATCTTTCTGTTGTAGAAAAATTTAATGTACTGTTTTGTAGGGTTTTCCCCCCCAAAAAATTGACTTGATATGTTTTTTTTAAACCATTTTATTTAAAAAGTAGCATCTTTTAAAAATATATCTTTAGTTCAACAACTTTACACAACTTAAAACGTTTAAAATACTGCATTTTATACAAACATACAATAGATTTCAAGTAGAGCAAAGAAAAAAACCATTATTATTAGTAACGTAAATCAGGGAAATTTGGTGAACTTAATCAGGGAAATCAGGGAAAAGTCAGGGAACTTTTTTTCACAGTTCCTGTCGCCACCCTGTTGAATTAATTGCAGGTTTGCAGTAACTATGGCAGGAGATGACATAGAACATCGTACAAGACTTATGCCTCAATGCTCACTAGGGTGGTTCAAAAATACATGTAAAAAAAAAGTGTCTCCTATATACCGGGACACCCCTCAATATTTTTAGACTTGTGGCAAGAAATATTTTGGAAGAATTTTAGCTTCCTATTTCAACTGAAAGAGGGTGCTCAATCCTTCCCCAAACTTCAATAGTATGGGGAGGGGGGTTTAAAAAAATACATCAAACTGAAAAAACGATACATATAATATGCACTAGAAATATGCATATACATTGCGGAAAAAAAAGTTATTTACAAAAAAATGACTGGGGAAATTAAATATTTCTCAATTTGTGGCATTTTCTCTGCTACCGCTAATGATATATTAAAGGGTCATTGAGCATGGTCTTAAAATTCGAGTACGAAGCTAAAACTTTTACAGCATAACACTATTAGAAAGTGTAAAAAAATTAGGGGGTGTCTTGGACTCTAGCTGAAAAAAAAAGTGTTTTTGAACCACCCTAATGCTTACCTGTTTTGCTGCATACATTCAGGCTGAAAAGGGCTGAGAAGGGTACTGAAGCCTCTAGTTATTTTGGATTTTTCGAGTAATAAATGATCATTTTGCTTTTATTTTTTAATCACTTTCTTTCTCAATGTTTTCCTTACGTAGGTAAAATTTCTTTTTATTCTCATAATTCCTTTTGTGTGAGTTGATTTTTTTGTTATAGGGTGTATGTCTACTAAAGAATTATTTACTTCTTCCTCAGGATTTATTTATGTATGTCATGGCACATTGAACTAGGAACTTTGAGTTTAGATTAAAAGGAAAATAATTACTTTATTATTGCTCATAGAGTGCAGCCTAGTGCTCTGTAAAATTAAAATGATCAACAATGCATTCGTGGGATGTCCCACTTGTTGACCAAAGAGTAAATTTTGTTTAACTCATTTCTCAGAGAAGATTTTTCATCTTCATAGTAGAAAAACATATTTCATCATACCCATTGCAGTAGTAGTCCCAGCTAACAAGTCAGTAAGGTTAAGTTTGCCTAGTTACAGACAGCTGATTGAGGGGATGTGAATGAGAAAAAGCACGAGAAATATTATGTAAAGTCACGTAGTCTGCTATTGTCCCTACAGACATAAAACTTTGTAGAACTACATATTCTATCTCTAATGCAATAATATTTGAGTTGAGAAAGTTAATTGTTGAAAGAGAAATGTACTCATGTTGTATACTCAAAAAAAAAAACCTTTATTTACATTTTTCCATCTTAAGTCAGTACTAATATTTAATATGTTATATATATATATATATATATAACTTTGAGTGTTATTTAACATCGAATTTAGACTAGATCTGACATTAGAAAATTAACGAGATACAAAATTTGAAATTAACTTTGCATTAGTTATACTTTTACTATATGTGCTCAACAAGAAACATTTTGAGCCAAAATGCTCCACCATTTGCTCTTTATTGTTTTAATGGTATTGGGTTTATGAAGTTAACTCTTCATTTCATTTCTTACAGTACAAGAGGAAATACTGAGGATATTTTAAAATTTTATTTTATGAATCCAAGATTGAAATATGTATTCTGCCTGTGAGAAGTATACTCAATCATTTTTTTTTTTTTATGAATTTCAGCTAGAACAAGAAGTTTCCCATAGAAGAGATGAAGAACAAAAAGCAAAAATTGTACAAGAGAAGTTGTTAGAGCAACAAAAACTAGATGATATCAAAAGAAAAGAAGAAGATAAGTTGTTAGAGGTAAACTTGTTAGATTTGACCTGTACCAGAATTTTGAACAGATTTAGGTTACATACATCATCCATAATAGAAACTGATTTGGAGTACGAAAAAATTTTTGGTTAAGGAAGGAGTTCCACAGCTGAAGTTCAGTTAATTATATTTTCTATGTTTGAAAGGTGTAGTATCAAAACAGCTCAATCCATTTTTATAAATTTTACAAGATAGACGAAAAGGTTTCATGATCCGCCCACTTACTTTTCCTAAAAGATTTTTTCGTATGAAAAACATTGGTGCTTATCTCCATTCTTATTTTCATTTTTAAATTAGTAGTGTTATTTAGTTATTTATGAATAAAAATAGCTTGGATTGAACTTGTTTTGAAATAAATTATTCTTCTCTTTCATGTTTTCCGTTCCAAATTCTTGTAATTTTGTTAAGTTAAATTTCATGCCTGTAAAATCGAAAGGTTGAGTTAATTACTCATTGTATCATACTATTATGTATTAGTTATTGTGATTCTGAACATTCAGTCATAATCAAGAAAATGCTTAGTTAAATAGACAAAAATTACAAAAAAAAATTAAAGCAAAAGTATGCCAAGCCTGCCAAGAGACTCGGAAAGGAACCCTATTGCAAGAAAATTGAGACAGAAATGTGTTTGGTATGATGCTCCGTTTTAGCAACTATTAAGAGGAAAATGTTTTTGTATCCCATTTTCAGAATGAAGTAAAGATTTTGGGATTAAAAACTGCAAGAGTTTTTCTTTTTTCCGGCAACAGATGTAGTTAATAATGTATGGGGGAGGATAATTATCTTTACAGGTTCCTGTCAATGAAAGCACAGATTGAGCTGGTTCTGGTGTAAACTGACTTTTTCACAAGGGTTTAGACCAGATTAAGTTCAATTCTATCCAAGTCGCTTGAAGCAGAATAGTATCTTCCAAGATTGTTCAAATTATGAAAATTTTTTTTAAAAAATCATGGATGGAGCTGTTTTTCCTACTAAATTCCTTCATTGTAATCCAAAAATAAATTGCAGAAAGGTTGCCATTATAAGATAAACTTGTTTTCTTTGGATAAACATTGGTTATAAAAGATTCTGTAAACCTCTTATATTTATTATGTATCACATTATAGTATATTAAACTGCAAATTGGGGGAAAATTTTGAAAAAAAAAAACAAACTTAGTAAAACGTTTGAAGCATGAAGTAAAATTTGGAATTTTTGAATGCTTCCTAATCTTTTAATGATGCGGATAATGCACCAAAAAATAAATTAAAGTTATAATTTATGATTGAAACAATATTTTTAAAAATATTTCATTTCACTAAAAAACATTTGCGTATATACAGTAGTATATTGAAATATAATCCATTGAAGCATAATAACTTGTGAAGTTTTGCTTTTGAGTTATGCTCACTTATACTTGCTTCTTTTCAACTTTGTTCGTTAGAAATTTATATCTAAAGTGTTTTTTCTTGTTTAAGGAACGAAAAAGGTTGAGAGTTGAAACTGACGCATTGTCAAGAATAGAATCAGATGAAGAATTCCTCACCCCTGTGTCTGTACCTACTGATGAGCAATTTTTTAAGCGCATAAACAGTAAAAGGTCATTTAATGACCTTTCTTTAAGCATGAGCAGATCAACACCACCACCTATCATTAAAAGAAGAGTATCAGCTGCACCGAAAAAATTCTCTGTACCACCAACTACAGCCGAAGGTTTCTTGGATCGTAAGCAGGAACTACAAACAAGGGGCAAACGATCCACGAACAGGTCTTGGAAGACATATTACACTGTTTTATGTGGGCAATTGTTATGTTTTTTCAAAAATCAAAATACTTTTATGGCACAAAATGCTGCTAAACCACCTGTGAATATCCTTAATGCAATATGTACGATACCAAAAGACTACCAAAAGAAAAAGTATGTGTTTCGGGTCGAAATCTCTGATGGATCTTCATTCCTTTTTGAAGCTCCTAATGATATCAAACGAGATGAGTGGATTAAAAAAATATGCTACACATCACAGTTATCACCAAGTGAGCAACTCAAAGATTCTCTTCCTGACAGAGTTTCGATAGAAGATGAAACTGATGAAACAGAAGAAGATAAAATGTATGAGTCTCCATTTGAAGAATCAGAAAGAAAAACTTCAAGCGAGAGTTATGATGTACCTTCCAATCGATCATCATTGTCAAATCAATCCAGTTATAAAACAGGTAACTTATTAAGTATGCAGAATTATTAGTACTGGATATGTACATAGATGATTGTACATATCGAATACAAATCCTGAAAACATTTTGATTTGCACACACATCTTTTATTCCGTCTAAAGAGCAGTATGGTTAACTCCTTTTTTTGTTGTGTCATTTTTGTGAAATTTTAATAAATATTTCTCTTAATGATCGCAGTTTAAGGACCGCTTCGTGCATCTCCTCAGCTGAAATATTATTTAGCTTACTTAGATTGAGAACAAATTCTAATGTTTCCTGTTTGAATAGAAAACTGCATTTTCTAAAAAATATTTCTATTAAACAAGGCATAAAGTGCACAAAACTATATCAAATATACTTTTCCTATTAACATGTCAAAATAATTTTTAAAAAAATGAGATGTTTGTATTTTCTCCAATGTAACCAACTGTTTTGTTTTCTTTGTATTAAATTGAACTAATGCCCCCAAGTGTAAAACTATTGCATTCACACTGCATTTCAAATTTAATTGCATTCTCTAAAGTATCAGTCACTATGTTATAAATCATCATGAAGTGCGGCCTTGGTTAGTTGAGGTATGACTTTTACAATACTTACTTGTTTTTGGGGGAGTTCAATGAAAAAGAAGCGTGTTATTGGTGCAGATTTGAATTGGAATATCTTTAAAAAATTACTATGACAGGAACCTAACTCAACTCGACTCCAATTACCCTCCCTATTATCCTAAACAGAAGTAAATATCGTCATCGTTTTGGCTCAACGTATCAGAGCCAAACTCTATGTGTTATATATATATATGTATGCGTGCATATTTCTATGAGTACATACATGAGTTCAAGGGTTGCTTAGTGGTTAAATAATAGAAGTTGCTAAGCAAAAAGGTTTGGGAACTTTTGATTTATCCCATTTTTATACAATGTGTCTTAGTACTTCTCTCATTGAAATTTATGACAAAAAGATGGTAAATGACAAATATATATTAAATAATTGTTATTGCTTACATCAGAGGTGCCCAACCTTTGTTTATCAGACTGACCAAACCACATATTAAGTCAAAGTACTCGTAAAATTTTGAACTATTCAATTTGTTTCAAAATAACATGGGAAAAGGAAAGAAAATTACAAACCAAGAATTATTTTCATCAGTACTTGTTTTATTAATATGAAGTTTGCATCTGGTTCCAGAAAATTTTTGAATATTTGGCTCCAAACTTGGTAATAATATGAGTAATCGTAATTTCCGATACAGACGTCAGCTTCCCAGGTTTGAAGGTTGGGCACCACTGGCTTATGTGACTAAAAACTATAAAAACTTTCTTTTTAACAGCTGTAGCCTCGCAGTCGAGTATTTCCACCTTGCAGGATGTTCATTCAGACAGTTCAGAAGAAGAAGATTACTTTTATTCTGTGGCTGGTCCTACGCCTCGAGGTAGTAGTACTTAGTCTGAGAATAAAGATTAACTGCTTATGAAAAACATTTGGACTGCTGACTTTTTACAATTAGTTCATACTACAGTGCAGAACCTTTTATCTGGGAACCAAAAAACCGGGAAACCAGAAAACCGGCAACTTTTACCCGATTTTCCCGCCATCTTTTAAAAATACACCATTTTGACAATTTTTGAAAAATGAAGCATTTTTTCTGCAATACCAAAAGAATATGAACGATTTCTTAATAAACACCATATAACTGACGAGAAACTGTTGCAAACACTAACTTCAAATGGTTATCCTTTATGCGGGGCAAAATTTCCGAAAGATTTTCTTGAATTAAAAAGTACATTTGTAAATCTGAAATTTTCGTGTTTTATTCCAACTGAAAGCTAAGGAAATGAATATTGTCGCAGTCTAATGCAGTATTTGATTGAATGGCCTCTAATTAAAGGCATTTGGCGTAAGTGACGTCTCAAAAGTGTGGGAAACGCCGAAAACCAGATTCGCGATTTTTTTGGATAGTTAGTTGATCGTGAAATCTAGAAATCCATTAAACGCAAGACTAATAAGGCTGCAAGAACTCATAAATCAAATTTCTGTTATATTAACCAAATGCAAAAGCATTAGTTATCAATAGCTACCGTAATCGCAAACACGAAACCTTTACAAAAAATTTAAAAAAAAAAAGTGCGATCATGAAAGTGAATTATTTTATACACTATAGTAGAAAATTTGCACACTTAGGTTCAAAAACTTATTTTTTGCCCTTCCCTTCATTTTCTTTTGTTTAAAAGCATCGAAAAGTGGAAGATTTTCCCTTTCTTTTCCAAATAGAATGTGAGGGTCCCCGGTATTATGAGTTAGGCATTATGAGAGATTAGTAGTGTTTTGGTGTTCAAATTATTCATTCACTGGTAGTTTTTAATATTTCGATATTTATAAGCATTTCTGAACTGTTTTCTTCTTATTTTAATATGCATAACTATTTATTATAGTAATTTAAGTTTTACAAACAATCGTCCAGTAGCGTTTTTTAGCGATTCAGAAAACCGGGAAATTCAGATATCCGGGATAGCGATGGTCCCGAACTTCCCGGATAATTGGTTCTCTACTGTAGTATATAAAATATGACATATTACAAGGATCATTCCACGTCAAATCGCCTAAATTAAATAGTCGGCTGTGCCGTCATGTCTCTGATTTTTTCCATTATTTTTTTACGAATAGATATCTATGAGAAAAGCCCAAATTAGTTTTTTTTTTAGATTTTTTGAATGAAAATTACGCTTTGGAGAATTTTTTCAAAAATTCGATTTTTGATCATTTTTCGAAGTCGCCGTTTTGGCATGAATTCAGAAAATCTCTCTAATTTCTTTATTTTTCAACCAATTAAGCTGAATTTGGTATCAATTTCAAGCTATTATTTTTCTCTTTCAGTGTGAATGACAGAAAGTATTCTATGAACAGTTGAGTGTTGCCACTCTTCATCTGAAGTCAGTTTTTATGTTTTTTCAATTGGGAGATTAAATAAGTTATACCTCCGGAGTTCCTACTTCGATCTGCATCAAATTTTTTTTTTTGTAGCATATTTAAATCATTTTCTAGCTATGTAGAAAAAAGTAGAAGGGTGTTTTATGTTGTTTTGAAATTAAAAAACAAAGTTTGTTTTGCAGAAAAATATGTTTTCTATTACTTTAAATCACTTTACGCTGAAAAAAGGCCAAAAACTTTTCAAAACAATTAATACAGGACTCCCAAAGGATTTGTATCAGTAGTTAATTGCTAAAAAGTTGTTTAGTTTTGAAAAGAAATGTGCAAAAACCTCCGTTTCAGACTTTGCAAAAATAAATAAATAAAAACCACTTTTGATTAAAAGTGTACTAAATATTAAGAATAATAATTTGAAGAATAGTATTAAAATATTTTTAATGGAATTATTTTGCTTTTTTTTTTGACATGAAAGGATGGAAAAAAAATTACTGTTGAAAACTTTTCTTAGTATAATCTTGTTTGAATTACGTTACTCCTGACAATGAACTTCCACACTTACAGTAAGTCCTCTACAACTCTAGATTTCTCCAAAGTAGATTTTTTTTGCTGATTGAAGTATATTTCAAAACCTCTTTGAAACTTATTGATAGACATTCTGACTTTTTCATCTTCTAATACAAAGGAAATAGTAAATTTTTTAAAAAATGCCTTCCACACAAACATGCCTTTCATTTCACATTTTATAATCGACGAAAGCTATGTGTCAATTGGCTTTCAAAAGCAAAAGAAGAATGATGAATATTGTAAGAGCGGAAGATCATTGTCAGGTGTTATGTAATCCAAACAAATTTATTCTATGAAAACTTTTCAATAGTAATTATTCTTTTTCCCCCATCTTTTACTGTCAAAAAAAAAAAAAGCCAAATAATGTCATTAGAAATATTTTTCATACTATTCTTCAAATTATTATTCTTAATATTTGGTACACTTTCAAACAAAAGTGTTTTTTATTTATTTATTTATTTATTATTGCGAAGTCTGAAACAGAGGTTTTTGCACAATTCTTTTCAAAAGTAAACAACTTTTTAACGCATAACTATTCATACAAATCCTTTGAGAGTCCAGTATTAATTTTTCTGAAAAGTTTTTGACCTTTTTTAAACTTAAAAGGGATTTAAAGTAATAAAAAATTTGTATTTTCTGTAAAACAAGCTTTACTTTTTCATTTCAAAACAACAAAAAATACCCTTCTACTTTTTTCTACATAGCAAGAGAATGATTTAAATATGCTACAAAAAATTTTGATGTAGATCGCAGTAGGTACTCTGGAGAAATAACTTATTTAATCTCCCTATTGAAAAAACATAAAAACTGACTTTAAATGAAGAGTGGCAACACCCAACTGTTCATAGAATACTTTCTGTCATTCACACTGAAAGAGAAAAATATTAGCTTGAAATTGATACCAAATTCAGCTTAATTGGTTGAAAAGCAAAGAAATTAGAGAGATTTTCTGAATTCATGCCAAAACGGTGACTCCAAAAATGATCAAAAATCGAATTTTTGAAAAAATTCTCCAAAGCGTAATTTTTATTCAAAAAATCTAAAAAAAATAATTTGTACTTTTCTCATAGATATCTGTTTGTAAAAAAATAATGGACAAAATCTGAGACATGACAGCTCATGGCATTAGGCGATTTGACGTGAAATGACCCACAAGCAAATGACACATAATGATTACTGTAATTGCAAGTTAAAAGCTATAGATTATTGCATGGCAATATCAAAAATTTTGAAATTAAATTTAAAAAAAAAACCCTTCATTAAAACCATTGGCATTATTCCATTTCACAATAGTTATATACGAATACGATAATGTAAAAAATGCTGCATGATTTGTGATACATGCCTTTAACCCCCCGAAAAAATTTTAATATTTCACACACATACCTGTGTGTTGAACTTAATAATTAGATGCTTTAGAATTTTTCTAGGTACTATATCATCACATGTATTTTATCAACATTTACTCTATTTTGTTATTTTAAGGTTAAGTAAACTAGCTTTGCAACAGTTAGTGCATTGCTGCGTTGATAATTCTTGTTCTCATATTTTTAGTAATTTTACTCAACCTTGATTTTTTTTTTCCAAATATTTAAGTGTCTTGGGAAACCAGAAGATAATTAGTTATGTAGAAAAAGTTTTGAGTGTATGCTAATAAGTGTAAAAGACAGCCAACTAATGCACCCTGCATCACTGTTTTAATCCACATTGCCATATTTTGCTCCACTCCTATGTATACCCCTCGTATAGCTTGAGTCACCATGGCAGAGCACTTTATAATATAACTTACATTGGAACATTGTTTTTATAGTAAATTTGTACCTTCAAAAGAAGAGTAAAATATTTCTACCAAGGTTTTATGGGGCAAAGAGAAAAAAATGAACTATTTTTCTAATGAGGTATTTTAAATTTGCTATCAAAAATACTTTTGATCAAGTGAATGAGTAAATAAAAGAATAAATGAATGAATTGTTTTGCTGACGATGTAAAAGTTATGGGGATTGTCGAAAATGAAGAACAAGTAAAACAGCTGCAAGAGGATTTAGATCATATTACTAAGTGGGCAGATAAATGGGGTATGGCAGTTAATGTAGGGAAATGTCAAGTGCTACACTTAGGTCATGGAAATAAGCGTATGAGATATCGTTTACAGGGTTCAGTCATAAATCAGGCAGAAAATGTTATGGATCTGGGTGTCTTTATAAATCAGGACTTCAAATTTAGTCAACAGTGCAGTATTGCTAGTAACAAAGCCAACAAAATGCTTGGGTTCATCAATAGATCTATTTCAAACAAATCTAAGAAAGTTCTTCTGCCTTTATATAGGAGTTTAGTAAGACCTCATTTGGAGTATGCTGTTCAGTTTTGGTCGCCTTATCTGAAGAAAGATATTTTTGTATTGGAAAGGGTTCAAAGAAGGGTAACTAAATTAGTAAAGGGACTCTCAGATTTAGATTATGATACCAGACTTAATAGGCTTAACATGTATAGCCTGGAGCAAAGGAGAGTCAGAGGGGACATGATTCAGTTATTTAAATTTATCAAAATGAAAGATGTAAATGGATTAAATTTTTGCGGGGAAAGCAGGACAAGGGGTCATTGTTTTAAGCTATTTAAATCTCAGGCTAACTTGGAAATCAGGAAAAACTACTACTTTAGCAGGGTCGTGGGCACTTGGAATAGCTTACCGGAAGAGGCGGTAATGAGCAAGGGAGTGGATAGCTTTAAGAAAGCCATTGATCTTCATTGGGGACTAATTAATTGACTAGGACCAGCCTAGCTGGGCCCAGAGCCTGTTGCTGGTCGTCACATTTGTATTTGTATTTGTATTTGAATAGATAATAAAAAAATGAACAAATTGTGAAAATGAATATGTTTCGAATAAATGAACTAATACATGAGAAAAAATAAATGAGTGAAAAAGAAAATTAGTAAATTAATCTGAAAATAAGTGAAATCTTAAATGAGGGAATGTAAATGAATAAATGAATTAATAAATGATTGAATAAGTAAGCAAATGAACTTTTTCACTTCGCATCCTGTACTCGACAAATTGTATTGAACATTTAAAATCAAAACTTGCTTAAGATTAACTAAATAAGCACTGCACTGAGCATCAGTAGATCTCAATTAACATTTAGAATGTTTATTATATGAACATATCATTTAGTTATAACATGTGTTTGAGAATATACTCTTAGTTTAAACTTTGCTAGATAGGTGGTACTGCAAACCGAGAAAATATTTTACCATTTCACTTTACCTCACATACCCCAACTGCCAAAAGATGACAATATAGTCTTGAAAGCTGTAAAAAAAACTAAATTTTGTGGTAAAAAAAATGAGAGTTTCAAAATTATTTCAAGTTAGTTTTTGTACTATTACACACGAATGAAAGTTTAAAAATTTACCTTGACAGTTTAAAAGGAAGTGATGTGGTGTTTTATTGTTCTTATATATTGTCACGTAGATAGTGTAAGGAGACCAAGTGAACACTCTAGGTAAAGCAAGAGACGTAGTTTATTAACAGAGCACCACAGCTACACTCGGCTGAGAACTACTTCAGATCGAGAAACAAGTCACTTATATACAGTGATGGAAGATTCCAGAATACAAGATTTGCATATTTTAAATTTACATGTTTTGGAATATTCTAGAAACTACTAGAACAGGAAATAAAACAAATAAAGGTAATTACAAGAACGTACGATTAATTATTTCTCTTTTCAAATCACCGACCCGCGGTCGGTTTCGCGACCGAGGTCATCGAGGTGGTAGTCCGAAGCCTACCCGATCACGCCACAACGGCTGGGAGAAGAATTGACTTTGTGGCAATATATATATGTAGCTTCTTCTACTTATATGTATTTTCTTACTTTCTAGGTGAAGTTTCAATTGATGAGGTACAGAGAGAAGAAGTAAGTTGTCATTTTTTCTTTGGTTTTGTTTGCTTAATTTGTGGAAATGTGTTTACTGTTTATATTTTGCTCCAAATATTTTAGCTTGGACACGAACTATCTTTCATTAAAAGATCATTATTGTTTTTTTTTTTTTTCATGCATTTGGCATCAAATTACTCTCACTTTGGTATAAAAAATTATTCGTTTTAGAGATTAAAAATTTCGCACACATGAAAGGAAATTTCTGGAAATTAAGGTCCTAAAATGGCAATTTTTGTCTTTTATTGATTAAGTTATGAGGATCATGCTTGGGTCTGTTTTGCACATAGAATTGGACTTACGTTTTATGTCAAACACTAGATTCGGCAGACTTTTTTTTCCTCAAGTTGAAGTGAAGAGAGAGAAAAACTTGTTAAAGGATTGATTTTTTTTTTTTTTTGTTACGCTGGAACTTTTAGCTATTGCAAAAATTATGTTTAAACGGTGTTTTCCTGCAGTGGAAATAATGCTAGAAAAGCAGCAGGGAGGAGTGTGCTTTTAAGGAGATTTCATTGAATTTATAGTATATAACTACTAACAATGAATTACAAAGATAGGTCTTGAATCTATTGGAACAGTCCTCGTATTTTTAAAAAGAAAAAAATAATTTATTTTAATCTTTTATTTTGCAATTTTATAATTTAATTTTGAAGAGGAAAAGGTATGGGGATTTGTTATAAAGACATTTTTGGAAGAAAAATAAAAATACTTTCAAAACCTATTTTTCTTCTACTTATATTTTATGTATTACTATTTTCAGATCAAAAAACGAATGTCTTTACCATTGAGGACAGAAAGCAGCCAAAAACCATCTGGAAGCAAAAAGCGATGGAAGGTGTTTAGTCTTCGAAGAAAAAATTGAAACATGATTAAATGGATATGCAGTTGCTAGTTTTATGCAACATATCCTGATGAACAGAACAAAAAATCGTTATTCATCTTCAAAATTATTTAATTCATATCTTAATATTTAATCAATGATTTTTGTTGGTTTAAGCATTAGTTTCTATTTAAAAGGCAGTAAATATTTGAAGTGCATACTTAGTATTGCATCAATTAATTTAGAAAATAAAACAACAACTAGCAATATGTTTCCTAGTTATAAACAAGTCCATTAATTTCCGAGCTTCAAAACTGATTTCAGAAACATAACATTGATGTATTCTTAGTTTCTTTATTGAACCCTTAATTTCCATTTCTCACACATGTACATATATAAATGCAAATCAATGTTTGCAACATGTTCATTATGAATAGATATACAGAAATGTATTTAAAATAACATTAGAATTTTGGTAAAGCCTTGTTACTCAACTTACCTGGTGTTCCTCCTAAAAACGATTTGTATTTTGGATTTGTTTCCATAGCATGGGATATCATTTTTCAAATTTCCAAGCGAGATCAGTCTGTTACTGTAACCTTGCTACTTCAAGTTATGATCTATATATTATAGAAAAGAAAAGTGCATTTTATACATGCCCGTTTTATTTGATCTAATTCTGCTGATTTGAAAATTAACTGAATTACATGCTAATACAAAAGTGTTATGGATCCCTCGATTGAAGTAATTAACGTACAATTATCTCACTTATAGATGGGTCTAAGCTCTATTACTGGATCAAAATGAACTTTTGGAGTTTCACTATACTTACTAAGTGCACAAATTCTTTGAACAACAAATTAGTATTTTTCAAAATGTTCAGTGGGAGCGTCTAGAAATGTCACTAGTCTATAAAGCTTGTTATCAGATATTTTTTATGTTATTTATGACTAATTCATCTTTTGTATATTGTATAAAGTAACTATACAAAGAAATAAATATATACTTTGAATTAAGCAATGCATTTTCTGTTGTGTTTTGTCTCAATAGCACTGTCAGTAACCAAAAAGCTGCACGAAATTTTTTCTTTCAAAATTAAGCCAAGACTCTGCCGTCTGCTGATAAATAAAATGGCAGCAGTATATTTTAATCCGTGTCTACATTTTTGTACAGCTATCTAATCTATCCAGTTGCAAATCTAATGGTTTGCATATTGAACGGTTGCATTGGTGCCCAGAAATTCGACTAGCGTTTAAAGCATGAATACATTTGAGGTTAGATATCAATACAAGCAAGTTTTTTTGCGCATGCATGGTCTCGACTTACGTAGTTACACACGCAATTTCTTCTCTGTTGAAAAGGCCCTCCTTCCCCTAATTTCAAGGCTTTTATTTATTGATACTCTAATAATGCAAAAATAAACCTTTTGAACTAACCACTAGAGGAAGTTTACTTTTTTTTTTCTCCTTGATAAAATCACTGTATGTCAAGAAAGTAGCACTAATCGGCAAAATATCAAAAATTATTCAAAGCCAAAGCCTGGTCGTTTATGGTGTTCATAAATAAAATTTTAAGTAAAATTTAGCTATAAAAATGTGTATCCCTTGTTTCTAATTCAATTTCAATAACCAAGACATTTATTTGCGAGGCCCTGTTCAGGAAGTGGAAGTCTCTCCTCAAAACGTTTTTGGGGCCCAATCATATCCCTTAACCCCCCTCCAGGAGTCATACGCAATTCTCTATATTAAAACTAACTACTAATTAAAGACTTTTTGAGCACCTTTTCAAAAAAAAAAAAAAGGTCACACCCCGAAATATAAAAATGCGAGCGTAGTCTTGACAAAATAACCTTAGAGTAGTTAATTGCGTTAATTTATTCTAGTTTAAGTATAATTAATTGAAAACAATTCAAAATTTAGAGGAATAAATGGAAAGAGGAAAGATTCAAATTAAATAATCAATATTTTACTTTTTAGATACCTTATTCTGCTGCCCGATATTTTATGCTGTTCTCAAATTCTTTAATATTAGCTTTTAATGCACAGTAAACTCAAATTTCCCGTTCAGATATAAATTCCAAAAAATAAAAATATCAGTTCCTTCAAAAAGAAGAATTTAAAAAAAAAGTTTAAGTTATTTGTTCATTTCTGAAACAGAAGATTTTTTTTTTACATTATCAAAACACACAAAACCCGAAATACTATAGCTTCGGAGCATACACTGGTGTGCAAAAATTAAGGACCAGACGGTTTTTTCAATATAACTTTGTACAAAAGCTTTCCAAATCAACACATTTAACACCGTAAGATCCCCAATACGTAAGGACATGTGTAATGTAAGCAACATTTACTAAAAGAGAAATCAGAGGGATAAAAAGAAGCTTTATTGGAAAAGTAGCATGGAGCGCAATGCGATTGAAGGCCGAAACATCCCTGTGATGGGTGTCCAGCAAGAAACATCCGCTCTTTAGTAGAGGATATGATCTCCCCCGACTGCTAGGCAGGTTTCACAGCGTCTGCCCATGCTGAGAATGAGGGTGTCAATGGGTTGTTGAGGCATTGCTGCCCATTCGTCTTGCAGCGCCAATCGAAGCTCCCGAATCGTTACTGGTGGTAAGGTACGAGCTGCCAAGCGTTTGCCTAGAAAATCCCATACATGCTCGATGGGATTGAGATCCGGAGATCGTGCCGGCCAATCCATACGTTCAATATCCTCACTCTCTAAGAGCTGTTCGGCAGCTACTGTGCGATGACATGGTACATTGTGGTCCATGAAACGGAACTGCGGACCCATAGCGCCTCTAAAAAGACGCACATATGGAAGAAGAATCTCGTTACAATAACAGGTCCCGTTGGCTGAACCTGCGTCGAAGATGTGAAGGTCTGTACGACTACCAAGCATGATGCCTCCCCAAACGAGAACACCGCGACCTCCATACCTGTCCCTTTCAATGATGTTCGAGGGATGATTGCGACTTCCAAGCTCTCTCCAGATGAGTATGCGATGAGAATCGCTACTCAGACTGAATCTGCTCTCATCTGTAAAGAGTACTCGTCCCCCTTCATTGTCTCTCCAATTCCGGTGTTCCCGGCACAACAGAGAACGCCTTCTCCGATGGGCAGGCGTTAGAGGTACACACCGTATAGGGCGCCGTGCAAACAGACCACCGTGCAGTCTTCTGGCCATGGTAAAACGCGATATCGGTCGTCCAGTCGCCTGTGTCGTGTGTCTAGCGATTTCTCCCGCTGTCTGCCGCCTGTTTCTTCTGGCCTGTAAGACAATATACCGGTCATCTGCGGGTGTGGTTCCTCGTGGACGACCACTACTGAACCCCCGGATAGCTGTTCCTATAGTTTGAAATTGTCTCCAAAGTCGTGAAACGATGCTGTGAGCAATTCCGAACTCTGCAGCCACACTTGTCCCATTGCGGCCTTCCTCCAACTTCCCAATGATTCGACCTCGGGTAAAAGCATCCAGATGTCGTCTAACTGATTATTTGCCATTTCTCGCTGAGGCAGCCACTCGGTGTGATTTTAACTGCTATACGGCGTGCAATCACTTTGCCAGAAATTCTGATCTTACACCGACAACATGCTTTATACTACTCAGACACCCCCCCATTACGTCTGCCTGCATATCTGCGCATGTGCTACCGTACATCACCTTACTTAATCTCCTGATTGGTCTTTCAGTCCACTCTGCCTCTTCGTTCAGCTGATATGCTAATTTTTCGACTTCGTCCTTAATTGTTGCACACCAGTGTAAAAAATATCCCCCATTTACGTCGCAAAGAATCTGGATATTTTACATACCGTAGTACCCGCCCTATAATTCAGAAAAAAAGACTCGCATATTTCTCTTATTCTGTGCAAAGTGATAAAATGCAGAATAATTAACTGAAGTTATTATATTTGATGCCGGTACAAAAAAGAAATTTCATTCGCAACCAAAAATACTATTTTTTTGCTCAAAGCAAGAACTTTGCTGATTTTTTAATTCGAGCAGCAAAATAGTACTTAGATAAAGCATCTCATCTTTTTACTTCCTTTTCCAAAAAAGGAAGTATTGTATTCGCGAAAAAAGTTTCACTCAAAAATCGACCTTAATTTCCATTTTACTCACCTCCAAATGAATATTGAGCTTTTTTTTTTGACTCGTGGATAAGTGCCTAAGAACGCATAGACACGCGAAATATCCATAATGACGATTCCCGAGTTAATTACAACGAATTTTCTCATGACGTCTGTATATACATAGGCATGTATGTGCGTATGTATGTCGCATAATTCAAGAACGGTAAGTCCTTGAAAGTTGAAATTTGGTACGTAGACTCCTAGTGGGGTCTAGTTGTGCACCTCCCCTTTTTGTTGCATTCGGGTGTTTCTAAAGGGGTCTTTTTGCCCTTTTTGGGGGAATTCATTAATTTCGATGTAAACTCAAGTGGTGTTATAATTTGGCGGACACTTGGCGATATATCCCCAGTCTTTTGGTCGCCAACTTGGCGACAAATTTGCCGATTTTTTTTTAATCTGTTTCAATTTGGCCACTGTTGGTGATATTTAGAGATTAAGGTATTGAATCACATTAAAATTGCTAGTAATGGGGAAATGACATTAAATTGGAGTAAAAGGAGGCCATGTGATGCGGCTCGTGTTTTTTTTTTTTTTTTTAATGCGGCGGCAAATTGACACAACTTGTTGCGAAAAATTAAAAAAAAAAAAAAACTCATTTTCCCTCTCCAAAGTTATGATGTATTTACTCGCATCTTCGACTTCTGGAGGCGGGGTAAAGGCTTGAAACTGCAGCCCTTACACATTTTCTTTCACGTTCCTATATCAAGTTTATGTTCAAACTTAGTGTAAGTTTAATTGTGAGATATATTTATGAGCAATATATTGATTGCTTTGAGCCTTTAGTGGGGAAGTTACATACTAAAAGTTACGTCCAGGAAGCGCAGTTTTTGGCTATCTGCTACCATCAGATGGCTGGTGGAGGTTGGGAAGAGAAGGACCTTCCCCTGAAATAAAATTTTCGAAATTAGAAATGCAGTTTTTGCCAGTCTTTCAGGGAGTTAAACGTCGAGGTTGAGGCCTCTACTGACGAATTTTTCGAAATCGATTTTAAAGATCACACTTTTGGGGCAAATTTTGGAAACGTAAGGTGAAAAGTCGATTAACGCTTTTACTAAAACTTTTTAAAAATTGAAGTCAATTTTAGGCTACTTTTAGTGACGATTGGGTTCGAGGGCCCTCCCCGAAAAATGTTTTAAAAAAGGGAAGGAAAATATGTGAATAGATACCGTTTGAGAAAAGTTAAAAAATTAAATACTCTAAAACGCTATGTAGATTGTTGAAACGATGACGTCGAATCCCGTTGTTTGACCTAATGAAAGTTAATGTAAAAATCAAGTTTATCCTAGGATGTTCGCTTAATTAGAAACGCTTACG
This sequence comes from Uloborus diversus, assembly GCF_026930045.1. NCBI lineage: Eukaryota > Metazoa > Arthropoda > Arachnida > Araneae > Uloboridae > Uloborus > Uloborus diversus. The sequence continues at coordinate 173,622,996 of NC_072733.1, forward strand.
TCTCCTGTTCTATTCTAATTAGTTGAACAAACTTTCTTTTGCGCAGAAAAAAAAAAAAAAAAAAGCTCTTTCGAATGACATATTAATGCTATGGGGTGTGGTATTTTTTCACCCCCTCTTATTAGATGAAATATGAACATTGAGCTTAAAAAAATAATTTAATGAAAAAGAACCCAAAGAAGCGCTTTGAGGTGCAGGCTCCCGGGGTGCAATTGCATTTTGCAGCAAATATCAAGGTTCTAGGTGGTGTGGGGCCTCCTGGGCATTGCTTACCAAGAAAAAAAATTGTCTCCTTTTATACATACACAGATGGGTGACAAAATATTTCGAACATCTATCAATTAAGGAAAAAGCTTTATCAATACAGGCTTGGGACGCTCATTGACTTAATTATAGATTCTGAGACATGGCATGAACTAATATCATAAACAACATTTAATTGAATACAAATACAAAAGTGACGACCAGCAACAGGCTCTTAGCCCAGCTAGACTGGTCCTAGTCAATTTACAATCCCCAGTGAAGATCAATGGCCCTCCTAAAACTATCTACTCCCTTGCTCATTACCACCTCTTCCGGTAAGCTGTTCCAAGGTTCCGCTACCCTGCTAAAATAATAATTTTTCCTAATATCCATGTTAGCCTGAGATTTAAATAGCTTAAAAAATAGCTCTTTAAAGTGCTAAACTTCAGCTCCTTCCTAAACGAACATCTTTCATTTTAATAATTTAAACAACTGAATCATGTCCCCTCGGTCTCTTCTTTGCTCAAGACTGTACATTTCTAGCCTTCTAAGCCTGGAATCATAGTCTAAATGAGAAAATCTGTTTATTAGCCTTGTAGCCCGCCTTTGAACCCTTTCCAATACATTAATATCTGAAATATAGAATATGAAGCCTTCTTCTTGGAGAACAGTCTTAAATTCCAAAAGTATAGATGGGGAAGAAAATTGAGCATAGAGTGTTGACTCCAAGTATCTCTACAAATGTTCAAGTAAGAAGACTCAGAGTCAAGTAATATATTCTACCTCCTCATGCTCCTCAAAACTACTTTTGGACGATTTTTGCAGTGTGCCTTGTTTTAATATAGCGAGCATTCTCTATATAAGAGGTTGAGGTAAAATCTGGACAAAAGATGCACCTGCTCCCTCAGAATATTGACATAGTAAACAGCTGTAACCTTCCCAAACAAAATAACAAAAGGTCCAATGGGTTCAAAACCACGCCAAGATATCGTTACCCATACCATGAGGGAACCCTCGCCATGCTTCATAGTCGGCAAGAGGCAGTCAGAACAAAACGCTTCTTCGTGCTTTCTCAACACATAAATGCGTCCATTTCTCTAAAATATGATGAAAATTCATTCATAAAACCAGATAACTTCTTGCCATTGTAGTTCAGTTTACGACAATGGCGTGTTTGAAAAGCATGATGTGATGCAACTAATGGTGTGTGAATTGCAACTCTTATTTCAATGTTTGAAGCATCTTAATGAACAGAGGCGTAGCGTGTGGGGGGGGGGGGGGCACGAGCTCCCCACCCCCAACTTGCTGGACACTTAACCTTTTACCCCAGAATTATAAAGAAATTAGCACAAAAATCAAGAAGATTATCTATTTTTTCTAATTTGTATGGCCTTAAAAATGCTTTTAGACGGTTTTTTCTAATGTTTGGGTGGAAAAGAGGTCTGATCTCGTTTCCCCGGCCATTTTTCTAGATTGAAATTTGAAAAGCACAATTGTTACATTTTTTTTTCTCTAATTACATTAAAAAGTAGGATCTTTGGGGTTTCTGCCCCAAAATTTTTTAAAAATTGTAGTTCGAAAACGGTTTTAGACTATGTTAAAAAATATTTAGGGGAGAAAAGATCTGTGGGCCCATTCCAGAAATTTTTTGAAAATAAACAATCTAAAATATGCAATTGTGGGCCATGTTTGCTGTCGTCAAGAGGACCAACAATTTTTCGAAGTTGGAAATAAAGAAACAATTTTATTCAACTTTCAATAATACTAGGGGGATTTTTCGGAAGCTTTACCCCTGTAACTAATCGAAATTTAAGGCTGTTTTAAGTGATGTTGACGCGCAGGGGGAGGGCGGGCGCTCCCCCCATAAAATTTTCGAAGTTAGTTGTTAAAATGCGGTTTTAGACCATCTTCGGTAATGTTAGTGTGAAAAGAAGTTCGAACCCTGTCTTCGCCAATTTTCCGATATTGAAATTCCAGAAACGCAATTTTAGATGACTGGCTGACCCACGTGAAGCATGTGCACTCAAAGGAAGAATTTTCTGATTCAATGCAACCACGAGATGCTATAGACTAGCGTTTCTTAAATTGTGTTCCGCAGAACCCCAGGGTTCCACGAAACTCTATCAGGGGTTCCATGAAACTTGCATGCTTTCATTCCACATCCTTCAAGTTTGTCACTTAAAAAATCGATAAAAACGCTTTCCCAAAATTAAAAATAAGTTTACTTTTACTTTCGTACACTAATCTCAGCTTTATTACCCACCAGGGTCAGCCACTATAGGAATAATTTTATTTGTCGTCTGAAGTTGTGTCTTTAAGATCCAATTTCGAAAATTTTCCAAGATCAGTCATAAAGCACCTCTTTCTCACTTTTAAACACTTCAATTTTGAAAAAAATTCCGGAAGAAGCTACTGACCCCTAATATCACCAAAGATAGTTTAAAAGTGACTTCAATGTTGAAAAACTTATGGAAGGCACCCCAAATTCCCTTTCTTGCATCATTACCTAATACAGTCAATTCGCAATAGCTCAAATTGAAAGGGATCGTCAAAAAACTTCGACTTATCGCTAGTTTCGTTTTCGACATTTTAATATTAAAAACCATCGAATGTTTTAAATATATACATATAACAGACAAATTTACAGATTTAAAAAGTTTTTAAGCACATATGCGCAGTTTAATCAAAAGAATTGAGAGGAAAAAAAAATCAAAATCATGGTTTTGCTTTCGATATCGCTGGAACCACTTGAATACTGATTTTACTTCTGGAAAGGTGCATATCATCATTCGTTTCAAATTTGGATTCATGGATTCTACTGCTTTAGAAATTTCTTTCTTTCTTTTAATATCATTGACAGAGTACTTGCTTAGACATCTTTAATAGTAAAGAAAACTCATTCTGTCTCTCTGCTCAACAGGTGATCCTCTGCTTTAGAAAGGGTGCAGGAATTTTTTTGTGCAGGAATTGCAAGTGAAGAAGAAGTAATTTTCCTCTCATAATTCTTTCTTTCTTTTTTTTTTCGTTCTTTCGAAATAAATTTCGAGTCATCTTTGAAAAAACTTCGAGTTAAATGAAGTTAACTTTGAGATATTGAGAATAATTTGCATGAAATGAAAGACAAAGGGGTCGGGACTTCACAAAAACTTCGACTTATAGTAATATTTGAGTTATCGGACTTCGATCTATCGCGAATTGACTGTATTGCCTGAAATTACGATTTTTGATGTAAAATTCAAATATCCTACTATTAATACTAGCCACTCTTCCAGTATCTATGAAAGCAGTTGAAAGCACAATTCTAACATTTAACGAGTGGGGACTAATTTAAGTCAACATAACGTACAGTGACATCAAAGCCCCTGATTTATAAATAACTTTAAAAATTGTTGTAAAAAAAGAGACATTTTAGTTTTTAAGTTTAAAAAACTTTTCTTTGTAAATTTTAGTGAATTATTAACACTAATTATTAAAACACATCAGTATTTGTTCAGTAGGTTACCGCCCTATAGCCAGGGTTAAGGCAGAAATACATGAAAAACACCGCCAGCTCAATCAATTCCAGCCGAGGACTGCAGTTTCGTACTTATTAGCACTCATCAGCGCGGCATAGGAGTGACTGAACTGGAGGTGGAAAACCAATTAAGGAAACCTAGAGTGCCAAACACTGAGCTGGCGGTGTTTTTCATTTACATCAGTATTTCTTTTCCAAATTACGAAAATATTTTAATCATGTAACTCATGTATAAATTCTGAGGTTATTTATCCCTTTTAATAATACTCAGAATCACAAATAGGCATAGGCGGCTCGTACGAGGGTGCAGGGGAGGCAATTTCCCTCTCACTTTCAACAGTAAAGGGAGCCTCCACTTTTCTAATTTCAAAACTAAGGGGCGAATGAAAAATGATAGAGATAAATGATGATCTATTCACGTGTTTAAAGAAAAAAAATGACTTAATAAGTGCTTGTTTTATGCTTTTTTCATGTTATTAATTCGTAAAAATTAAAATGAAACTTTGATTTTGGGCAGGAGGGAATCTTCTCTGGCCATCATGTCCCGCTTTCGAGTCCGTTTCTCGAATTTTTGGAAGAAGGTCGATTCATTAATAATGACGTAAAAATTAAATTGCCCAATTTTTGAAGAAAAAATTTAGTTTTAAGGGTGTGTCACCCACCAAACCTGCCCGCCTTCCCCCTCGCACCTCCTTTGACCCCCACTTTTTGGGACACCTGCCCCTATACAAATAGAATGTTTTGGTGTTTATCATAACTATTAAGTTATTAATTAGCAGTCAGCAAAAATGAAGTCTATTTGAGATAAGAGCCTGGGCTTCCTCTCAAACAGAACCTTGGCTACACCATTGCAAACTATTGACAAAAAACTAAGAGTTCCACGAAAAAAAGTGAGCATTTAAAAGGGTTCCACTAATCAAAGAAATTAAGAAACGCTGTTTTAAAAGTTAAACCGCGATTGACAGTGTTAAAATCAGTGCTTTGTTTCCTAATTTTAACAACAACAGAACTGCTGCTTAGAACTCTGCTATGACGTATGAGTACAATTTTGCAAATCAATGGAAACTTGGATAAGAATTCTGCTGAAGAAAAAAACCCTATTAAAAACGATATTTGCGACCCAGGTAGGTAACCCAAGCCCATTCCCTTATTAGCACGCTGCTTTATCCGACTGAGCCAACGTGTCTTCGCTCTCGGCTGTGAAGTAATGTGCAATAAAAATAGGAATAAAAAAAAAAAACCTTTTTTTTGGACAAAAAAAAAAGGCAATATTTAGACCGTGGATTCATTTGTCGTCATTAGCAGACACGATAAAATATAAAATGAGGAGTAAGCCATGGAATTTGATAAAAGAATAAATAAGATCTCGTGTAGCGACAGAAAAACAGGCTGGAGGAATCATATATAAGATGTTCAATAATATTATCAGAGTATATTCGGGGACTCTTCCCGGAAATATTATCAGAATCTATGCCATAAATGCGAAATTTTAGACAGCCCTTGGTGATATCAGAGGTGAGAAAGGTTCGGGGACTTTCGGAGATTACTCAAAGTCTTAAAAATGGAATTTTAGACGATGTTTAAGGATGGGGCATTGCTGTTTTTCGAGAGTTTGAGCAGGGGCACACTATAAGATGCTTCTTGAAATCGAAGTCCTTACGCAATTCTACACCATCTTTGATGGCGATAGGAAAAGACGAGGGGTTCTGACACTTTTTCAATGTCAAAGTTTCAAAATTGCTCTTGTAGGCTAGTTTTGATAGCGTGAGTTGAAGGGATAGAGAGTTACGGACCTCTCTCCCTTCTCTTTTTTTCTTTTGGCAGTGTCTCTATCTTTTTCCTTTGATTAAAACAAAATATTCTGAAAAACTCTCCATCAGTTTTTTTTCCCAAAATTATTTGACTGCTTTGGTTTTTCCATAATGAAATTTTCAATTTCCAGCCTTATATATTTTTATTTGTTTGAAATACAAGCGTTTGCGGCCCCCGTCAAAAAAATTGTCCAGATTTAGCACTGATATGGTTCTTTTCGGTGATACCTTTTCACTTTCTTTTGTTTTAAATGTCATGCCTCCTGAATATCGCTGTAAAATTCTTGCTTATTTATTTTTTTGTTTCGCTTTTTACATTTAAACACTTTTAGAACTACTAGTGTGACTATAGTCATGACATTTTTAAAATCTTACTTACTCTGAAGCAACTTTTTCACTATTTAAAACGTATTTTGGAGACATATATATTTTTCTCCACTTAACGACGATTACCACAAAATTTTTATAAAAATTATTATGTCAGTGGCCCCTATGAAAATATGTTTATTCACCAATTCATTTTCTATTTGACTGAAGCTATGTTAAAAAAAAATGTTCGAAATATTCGTTTCAGCGACCCTCAGTTAAGTAAATCATAATGCAGAACCTTGGATGTTCTTAAATAATATTCAACAATTGCATTTGCTTTCAAAATTTCGCAGAAAAAAAACCGTTTTGAAACTTTTACTCTAATTGTTCACCTTTTATTTCTATTCCATTTTCTTAAGATCGCAAAGGTTTCCTTTCCGTTTTTTTTTAATTTTTTAATCCCGAAACTGGTGACCCGATTTCTGAAAAACTGGAAGGGAAGGGGCAACACCTTTCTTGGAGAAAGCCCTGGTACCCCCCCCCCCCCACCCAAATGTTGGTCACGCTACGCCTTTGTTAATGAAAACTGCTAATGACTATTTATATTTGATATTATCTCTAGGATAAGGGATAAACGTTTCCTACACTTCCGGTGCAAGAAACGTTCTTCCATGGTAAAACACGGAAAATTATTAACTAAGAATTGTTGTTATCATTACTATACCCTAATTTTATCGATGCAAAGTTCGATCAATATTTTAGGCACCAAATCTGACTACTTGTTCCATGTTTTCAACAATCATCCTTAATAACGAATGAAGATGTGTTTTGCAAGTTACCATTCGATTCGTAACATTGTACATAACAGCGGACCACCACATATGGATCCTTGACCGTAGGTTGGGCCCCGCTGCTCTACAACTAAACGCTTTTAGTTGTAAGATAAATAGATGAATATATAATTACGTTCTGTCTTTTTTTTTTTTTTCTGCAAATGTGAAAAATATTTTCCTTAAATTTCGTATATTTCTTTTAAAAGTTGATTTTATAACCGTTTTCGTCATTATTTTAAAAAGTCTTTGCGTTTAGTAGCTTTTATTAGTGTTGAAAAGTAAAAGAATTTCTAATAGATGGCAGCACCATAATAATGACCGAGAGCGGAAAACAACTAAAATCTTTCGGCTCGCTCACCGTTATTATTAATCAAACTGCCCCCTGCCCTAAAAGAGCTTCAATTTCTAAAATACTGTGTTCCGCTCCCCCTTCTCATAGTCGAGAAAAATAAAAATTGATATCCGACTGCCACCTCTGACAACGGCCCGGCGCCAAAGAAAAACTCTTTTGGTTGATCCACAAATGCTCAAAAAATATAGGTGCAACATAGCCCAAACTCGAGGGGTAAGGCTAAAGGTTTCGTAAATGATGATTGCCCTTAAATTTTTGAAAATTGAAGTCTTAAAAGCGCTATTTTAAACTAAGTTTGCTCACGTTAGATAAGAAGGGTTCCTCAGAAGGTTTTCGGACTGAAGACTTACCGTAATGAATTCCACCTATAGAAAAGTAAACCCAGAAGCAACTAACATAAAAGAAAAGGAAGAAAATGCTCCCTCTTTTATCCCTTCAGGGAAAGATTCAAGAATGAATTGTGAAAATTAGTTGCTTTAATTCTGTGTGCGTAGAATCAGGAAAGCGATCGTAGAAGTTAAAAAGTATACAAAATTATTTACTCGGAAGAGTATTAACAGCATGTATGAAACAACTGTAGTATGTAGTGGGCAGAATTTGCTGATATTTTCAAGGGAAAATTCTCACTTCCAGAGAAAGTACCCCTTACATAATTTTCCTCTGTGACCCTCAGACACAATTTAAAGGAATATTATCAGAAAAAGTTAAATGTGGGACGTAAGTTTTGGGGGCAACGTTCAAAGTTTATCCTGAACGGACTTAAAGATGCCTTCATAAAATTGAAACAGCTACTAATACACTGCTGAAAACAATTAGAGGATATTAAGATTTTGTGTTGATCTTGCAACTGGAGAACTTTTTGTATGATTGATAGATTATCGACAGCCGTAGTAGTAACTTATGTGAGACAAAAATTGCATTTGTTTGGCAGAAAAAAATACTTTTTTAAAAAAACTTTTGGGCACAAAAGGAAAAAACGCACTTTGTGCATATGAGAAAAACAAGTTAAAAAAGTGGGTTTCTTCAAAAGGAAATCGCTTTTAGTAAGGGGTATGGTAACCCCGGACGGCCAACAATGTAAAACACCTCTGAGGCATGGAATCAATGAATCTATTAATGAGGGGCTGGGGTATTCTGCCCCACTCTTCCTGAAGAGCTCTTTCCAGTTTTTGGAGAGGGTAGGCGTCCGGAAACTCGTTGCCTAGAATGTCCCAAACATGCTCTATTGGATTCATATCTGCAGAACACGCTGGCCATTCCATTCGCATGATTCCTTTCTCCAAAAGAAAATCTATCACCAAGTTAGAAATATGTGGTCTGCAATTGACATCCGTTAATATGAAGTTATCTCCAATTGCTGCAGGGTAAGGGACTCCAATAGGTTTGAGGGTTTCATCCCTACTTCGGCGACCGGTCAGAGTTCAATTCTGAATGACATGCAGATCAGTGAGCCCATCAATGTAAATGCCAGCATATACCATCTCACCCCCCCCCCCCCACCAAGTTTGACACTTTCGTGCACAAACGTTAAATTGTTTCTACTGCCACGTTCCCTCCAGGTTTAGCGCGAAATCTCATTCGCTGCCACTAAAACGTCGTCATCGACGTCAAACTCAAATTTGCATACTGAGATGTTTGAAATTGAGTAAAATTTGTATTTGTGACTCCCTTCTTCGATTCTATGAAAAAAAAATTTGCTAATACCTTTTTTTTTGTACAAGACTTAAAATATCCTTTAATTGTTTTGAGCAGTGTAAATTTAAAACTGCATTTGAATAGAGAAAAGCAGTGTACATAGTTTTTTAAAAAAAGGCTGGAGAAACCGAAAAGAAGATTTCATTATATAAAACCAAAGAAATGGGGGAATTAGAACCTGGCCCTCCCAAATACTCCTCCCCGAGATCTAACAGACCAGTTTTTGAACCATTCCAAAGACGAAAGACCCCAATTAAAACCATTTACTTGGCAAAGCAACCAAATTCAATTATGAAGTAGGGTAGACCGGGGCACGTTCACGCGGATTTTTTTCAATGAATTTTCCAAATTTTATGTTTTAACTTAGGAAATTTTAGACATTGCGGTTTTATGAAGCAGTTAAGGGTGTCAAAATTGGTACATTCAGTTGTTGCTCAGCTTGTGTTTTTAACCGTTAAAAAAATTATTTTTGAGTCCAAGTCGGTTGCGTAAACTTGCCCCGGACACGGGGCACGTTTACACATATTTATTTTGACACCCAACGTGGTTCTGTTAATGTTTTGAACATAATGTCTTACCATCGCAAAAAAAAAGCAAATTTATTACAGACTGGATAGTGTATTAAAGTTGAAGCTGAAGGGACATGAAGACAGCACTATATGATTGTAAGCTATGAGATACGAATGTGTAACTTAATTGCTCCGACGTTCAACGCGTAAACTTGCCTCGTCGCCAAGTTTGGATTTATTTTTAACGTGCAAAAAAAGTTAATAACATTTCAGTTCATACAAATACAATTCTCAAAAAAGGATAAAATTCTGCTAATTTTTATGTATTTGTTTCTTCTTAACAAAGTATTATTTATTCAGAACAAGCTTCAAAATGAGTAAAAACGACAAAAACGTGCATAAAGTACAAATAAAGTAATGAAATAGAGTTAAATACTCAGCAAACAGCTGTTTCGGGGCTGTCATATGCAAGCCCCTTCATCAGTGCATAAAAAAAGAACGAAAAGTTCACGCAATGTAGACCGAACAGCAAATGAGCATCATTTGCTGCTGACTGCCGAAACAGCATCATTTGCTATTCGGTCTACATTGTGTGGACTTTTCGTTCTTCTTTTATGCTCTGATGAAGGGACTTGCATATGACAGCCCCGAAACAGCTGTTTGCTGAGTTTTTAACTATTTTATTACTTTATTTGTACTTTATGCACGTTGTTGTCGTTTTTACTCATTCCATAGTACAAAGTTTTCGACTGCTGTTTTACAAGCTTCAAAACGTTCAACACAAAATTTACTCAACTTGGTAAAAAACAGATTATTCTTTCTGCATGCTGTACCGAAGATCGACTGATGCTCAAAAACTTGTGAGAATATTTGCTAGGAAGTAGCATCAATCTGTTATGACTGTTGGCTCTCCACTTATAATTCGTTTTGAAAAAAGGGCACTGCGTAAACGTGTCCCATGCGTAAACGTGCCCCGGTCTACCCTAATCGCGAGCTCCAGAACCTGAACAGACCCATAGCTTCATTGAATTCTCTAAAATCACAGCGGGTTTAGACGTAATAGCTAAATTAATTCGACAATCGATTTTCGCGAGAGATTTAGCCTCTTCAGCGTGTAGAGTTTGAAAGCCTAGGAATTCAAAAGGCTTATCACTGTAATCGGCCATGCCCTTATAAATGCCCTATGAATGAACCTTTATCAAACTCCTAGAGTGTCGAAAATCCCTAAAATGAGGAGAGAATTGCTCCCTCAACCAAGCACAGAAGTGGTAAGCAACACCAAATTCTAAAAATCACTATTTCTTGGGACACGTCTAAAGAAATTAAGATTCTTGCAAATTAAAACAACATTATATACAGAATAAGGGAAGTTGTAATCAAATTTTGTGTGTTGCTGATAGTAATGCGAGTAATTTCTAGTAAACTTGAAAAGCGATATGAACTTGAAATATATCATCTACGAGTATCTACATTATGGTTAAACAAACTGACGACATAATTAACTTATGAGTCATTGCATGCCAAGTGATCTAGTGGTCCGAGCTTAACACTCTCTGATTCAGATGAAATTTTATAGAGGTGAAGAGATGCCTTTGAAACTAATCTATATATATGCAAGTATTCAGCTTCCGAGATCAAAATCCTGAGGATCTAGGATCTTAACAAAAATATGATCCAAAATGTCGGATCAGCTTTTTGTGACAAATTGCGTTCTTTAGGCTAAGACTGCAGAAAATTTTATCACACTGGAAGCCTGAAGTTTTGGGAGATTAAAGTACGTTCGGCCGTTAATATATTCAAGTATTTTTGTGATTTTGATCTCATTAGATTTTGTGTAGCATGCGTTTAAACTTGCGGAAAAGCGCGATGGGGAAAGTTTTTTTCTGGATTTTAGGCTGTCATAAAATCTGAACAAAAATAATTCTTCGTGATTTTATTGTAAAAATACTCATTTTTAATGGGTTTCAGTTACAGAGTTAAAATATCTATTTTCTAACAGATATTGCCATTCAAAGTGGCTATCAAAACCGTAAAAGCGAAAAATAGCCTATTTTCAAAGCGCTGCAGCTTAAGTTTGTCACCTCCCATCTTCTTTCCGTTAAAGCCATTAGAAAGAACAGATGTTTTCCTATCAAAATAAGTTTTTTTCTTCGACGGTGTTCTTTTGTTTAAGGATTTGTTTAAAATGTAATAAATTTTGAACGAAAATGATTCAAAAGCTCTTACTTCGTAATTCTGCTGTCATGCATGTTTTTAATGGGTTAAAGTTGCAGAGTGTATAAATACTGATTTTCTAAAATATATTGTCATCAAAAGTGACTATCTAAATAGCTCACGTGAAAAATAGACTATTTTCAATGCGCTATAGCTCAAGTGTGTCATCTTGCATCTTCTTTTCATTGATTCCATTAGAAAAAATATATTTTTCCTATAATTCTTTTTCCCAATGGTTTTTTTTTTCAGATAAGCATAAAGAAATGAGGTGGAAATATTGTTTGTCGTTTACGAGAAAATCTTGTTCTACAATGAATAAAGAACGGTGATTGCCATGGAAACCGGTTTATAGTGATTTTGCAACTGTTATTATTCAGAAATTGTTTTTTATTTTTCTTTGAAAAAGTTAGGTTGCAAATGAAATATGATAGAAACAATAAAATGTCTAGTTCTGGAAACAACTAGACATTTAATATATCAGACAGAAAAAGATATTTTTCTGTTTCTCTCCAATTAAACTTTACAACGTACTTGAAAAAAAAATATTTCGGACTAATTATAGTTGTAAAATTACTATACACCGGTTTCCATGGCAATCGCCATCTGTTATACACTGTAGAACGGACTTTTCTCGTGAATTACAAGCAGTGTTTCAGGACATTTTTGTCATCCTTATTTCAAAGAACACCATCGAAATAAAAAAACCTTCTTTAAAGAAAAAAAATCTGTTATTTCTAGTGGTACACACGAAATGAAGATGCAAAGTGACAAATTTGAGCCACAGCGCTTCGAAAATAGGCTATTTTTCACTTGAGCTATTTTGATAGCCACTTTGGATAACAATATATTCTAGAAAATCAGTGTTCACACTCTGCAACTTTAACCCATTAAAAGCATGTATATTGACAGTAGAATCACAAAAAACTTGCTTTTGAATCATGCTCGTTCAGAATTTATGACATTGCTAAACCTAGGAAAAACTGCTAAATCCCCCAATGTAATCATTAATAATTACTAGAAAATCGCCCGTCAATGCATACCAGGTGAAAACTGCTTCTGCGTTCAGACGAAGCAATTGCTTGTTTGGTAATATTTTGAGAGTTGAAATTTTAACCCAAACTCCAGTGAATAGCGTTCATTGTTGACCACTTTTTCGTTTCTTCATTACCCTGAAATGACAGTCTTACCAGTAAAACAGTTACGTTGCCAGATTCAGTTCAGCTTTGTCACAATAAAGCCTTCCCCGGCATTTTAAACATTAGCAAAACATATTATCAAATTGTCATGACGAGGCACGAGATTCATTGCTGATGACGTCAGGAGCGCCACTCAATCATTGGCTGTTATATATATGAGGATGCTTCATATTTCGTAGTTTTTTCTTTCGGAATCTTCACACTAATAAAGTTAATATGCGACGATGAAAATTTAGATTAATACATAAAAACGAATTTAGAGATAGGGAAAGGATGAGTAGGTCAAGACGCTATCTAGCTGTACTTCCTGAAAATTTCTTTAATTATTTAAATCCGCATGTTTTACGTTTACCACAGAAAACACATTTCATACGGGAAGAACAAAAACGAAAAAATAACCAGATACTTTTCAGGATAAACAACATTCCGTCACACCGAGAAAACTGCTCGAAATTAAACCACTTGTTAAACAGCTAAATGCTGACATCTCAAGCTTGTCCAGTCTCATTTACGTTTCTTCTCCACAGTTTCGAGGACGACTAAATTCACGAGTGTAGTTCCTCGTTGTTTAATGAGGAGGTCAACATTAATATTCAAAAAGGAAACGCAGTTAGTAAGAATTACTTTCTAAAAACCGAAGTATGTTTATAGTTTGTATTCCTTGTAGGCTTTGGTCGCCTAAACCAAACTAGTGTTATCAAAGACCGCGAATAATTTGGAGCAATTAATGCAGTAAATTATAGTCACAAAATATTTACCTCTAAAGACCAAGTTATATGACAATAAGATCTATATTTTTAAAATTTGTCACTCATATTACAATATTCTGTGGTATGTCTAAGATATTTTTTCTTATTATTTAATGCTAAAGCTCTTCTTATTAACATTTTAAGCAGTAACTGAGATCTAGTGATGTTCAATGCAGTATTTATTTATTTAATATTAGGCATGTTTTGGTTGTAAATGATTAGAACAATTTCTTAAGTGAATGCGGGCGGGGAAAAAAGAAACTCTCTTTACTTATTCGGTACCTCACTTTCTTATTCATTCACTATTTTATTATCTCTTTTTACTCATTAATTAATTATTTAATTTATTTATTCATTAATTTGTTCAGTTATTGCTTCATTCAATTATTCATTCATTCGTTAATTCATTCATTTGAAGAAAAATATTTATACTTATCAATAAGAATATGTTAATACAGTTATATTAGAAAAATACTTTAATTATCCCTTCTCCCTTATATATGGGGCAAAGTGACAATATTTTACTTTTATTTGGAGAGGAAAACTAACTGTCAAAAATGAAAACTAACATTTCAATACGAGTTGTATTATAAAATATATTGATCTTTCTTCATACACTAAGTTAAACAAATAATTCTCCACTTTTTTTTCGTTTTAAAACGTATAAGTAGCCTTAACAAGGAGAAAGGGAGGCACATGTAAACATTATACGTTTTACTATGCTAACATGAAGCAAAAAATCTTTTAAAAATTCTCCAGTGATGGCAATACCCGTCCTACCTCTTGGCAATACTTATAGAGCAATTGGCTATTTTGTGTTTCTGTGACGACAATTTCTTTGTTTTAACAGCTGCTATATGTAATTTTCTCACTGTCTCATTCACGTAAAAACACATTTTAAATTGACTAATGAGCTAAACTTAGTTATTGCATACCATTGTATGAACAATCAGGTAACAATTTTACTATGAGAGGGAAACATTTTACTGCATCAATAGAGTTGAAATCTACTGTCGAAGATAAATGATATAAAACAGATCACGAAATTTGTGTCAAAAACTTGTTTCATCTATGAAGACAAGAATAGTTGAAGTAACTCGAAGAAGTGGTTCCTACACAAGCTTCTAAATGTTTATATTTTTTTCTTCATGTGCTTTTTTCTATGCTGACCTTAAAGATTTAACTCAGGCTCAAATGTTGATCTGTAATATTTTCTGATAATGAAATAATTACAAATAATTTTTTTTTGTCTTTTTTACTTGTATTTAAGTTTAATAATTGGATGCCTCAGTTACCAAATCGATTAACTCCATTTTTTAAAAAAAATAATTTTTGCTTTAATAGTGCTTAATCAATGCTTAGCATGTGAATTTATATTAAACTTTTGGTTCAGTACATTTCTGACCATGTGATGGCAGAAAATGTAACACGAGGGCCCATTCACTCCTATGGATAACTCAATCTTCTTCAACACTTTTCTCGACTTTTTGTTTTATGGAGTTAATCGATTTTGCAAGTGAGGCATCCAATTATCACTCAAATTATGTTTTGATCCTCAGTTAAAGATATGTCCAATTTCTCAAAAAAGTTAACTGGCCATAAAACTTTTACTCAGACTGTATGCTTCTGGGAAAATATTTTCTTATTGATACATTACTGTGCAATTTAAACTGACATATTATAAGTTATAAACCATTCTGTGTAGTTGGTATATTTTTCGGATTAAAGAGTTATTCTTTGAAATATGATGATTGTCCATTTTTTTTTTTTTAAATCTCGTTCATATGTGAACCCTAAGCTCGTTTTTCTGCCCCCCTTCACTCTTGTAGGGGAACTTTTTCACGATTGAAGACAAGTTCTTAAAATACCACGATACAAAGAAATATTTTTTTTAATCTCAAAAAAAAATCCATGACACAAAGAAAAGACAATTCAATCACGGGGACACTTTTGCTCTGAAAAATTGATAATATATATATATATATATATTTTAAATAAGGAAATGAAAAAAAGTTCACGTGTGCCCCCTTTCTCTTATTTCCCCCCACATTTCCGTACCATGTAATCATAGCTCCATGTGTGGCAAAATGACATTAAAAAATTATTTTAAAACCTTTTATTCGACTGGCAAATGCAATTAGTGCAAAATGAAAATTTTATTCACCTGGTTTTTTCCGAGCATACCTGTTGTAACAAACACATTATCAACTTAAGTATACATAATATACAAGAACAAAACAGTTTTTAAAAATATACCCAACTTTTAAGAGGCTCAAAGATTGTTTGTTATTACGTTTATTTTGTCGATTGTGTTACACATCAATGTGTATCTTTTACGCAGAACTGACGAAGTTTTAGTTCACTGAACATCGGCGAGAATACCGTCATATTGCTATTCTGAAAGTACCTAAGCATGACCGTGTAGATTTTATCAGTGACAGATAAAAATCAGCCGCACTCGTTTGAATCAGCGTCATTTTGTCCGTCTTGGAGTGTAAACTGCTTGAAGCTTATAACTGCATAAGTGGATGTCTCCAAAAATTAAAAATAAAGAAGAAGAAAAAAGTCAAAATTCACACATCTCAACTCATTACAAAAAGATATGAGATAACTTTGTTTAAGCCATTTAGGGTACCATTTTGAAACTCGCTGACGCTCTTAGGCTGTTGGCTTAACTAAGTATTGCAATGAAAAAAACACATTTTCGGAAACATTGGAATTGGATACCTACTTTGGCAGCTACAAGTTTCACTTGTTATTAGAGGTGTTACTCTCTATTCAGACGGTGAGCTCAGAGCCAAGTAAAATTAATTATTACCAAATGGTGGAGTGGGCGTCTTACACCCCAGAAGAATTGGGAGCTTATGCATTCAAACGCTTTTTAATGTTTATAGTATGCATGACTTTATATGTATCTATACGTCACTTACGGTACTGGTTTAGTTGCATTTATATCAACAAATAAAACACAAACCATTAGAAAATTTCTTACCGTAACGTGCTAAATTTTGTGGAGTACACAAGAAATATGTTGGGGTTAGATCAGAGGCGGCATTTCCGCATTTCATTTAGGGGGTCGAGTTTCTTATACATGAATTACCACAGTACGAAACTGAACACACGCTGGCTAACAGGAAGTGGTCATAAAATGGGTTTAATATTTTAAGAAATAGTGCTTAGAGACAGTTTAAATTTTTATGACAAAACTTTTAATTCATATTTTAACAAGTTATCATACAACGCTTCTTGATACTTAAGATTTTATACTTTTTAGTAAAGTTTTTTAATGCATTTTTTTAGGAATCCGGTAGGACAGGGAATCTTGTTACTAATCTATCAGTGCCCAGTGTCGTGCTCTTTTGCAAGTACAGTTAAAAATAAATGTTTTTTTTAACCATTTTTTTGCCCATTGTGCTTCGAAAATTGCTCTCGAACCTCCTGAGACATTTAAAAATTAATCTTTCTCGATTAGCTGAGTGGATTGTAATGGTTAAAAAAAAATTGAAGTAGAAATGTATGAGAAAACTTTTCAGATCTTGCACTTCAAAATCACCCTGGCAAATTCAAGAATTTTTGGATGTGATAATTGGTCTGTCGGTATTATATTGCTTGTAATTTTTATTGTCTCATGGTAAAAATTTTACTCATAATTGAAACATTTCATTTTTCGTTTTTGGAATCCAATCTAGATAATATAAAGCCAACAATACTCAGGAAAATATTTATCATCAAATCTTGTGTTAATTTCATTCGAAACTGAATCTATTATTTCAATACAATATAAAATGAACGTTATGACTTTACATCATCATGTAGATTTTTTGTCACCTCTTTTTTTTGCTCCTTTTTAAAATTTGCTCCAAGATTTTTTTTTTTTTTTGGAAATGCTCACGCTTGATTGAAATATACATCTGTGAGAAATTTATTTTCAGTTTAGATTATAGATTGAACTGGGGCTTGAATAGTCCTAAAATTAAGGTTAGCGGATGGAAGATGTTTTGATAGAGTAAAACATTTTTTGAAAACTCTCCACAATACAAACAAAGTGAATAAAAATTCAAGTGAAGCCAAACATGTTAAAAGGCATGAGCTTTTTCTCCATTAAAAGAATCGTTTTGCAATAATTCTTTCAATCGTTAAATCGCTGCTTTGAATTTATCGAGAAATGTTTTTATGGTTTTAACTACTGAAGATCATTTTGTGTCACTCCGAGATTGCATAGTTATAAAGCCCCAGAAAAGGTATGCGTTGATGTGCTTTATTATTATTTCCTTTTTCAATAACAGCAATTATTTTTAAGAAGTTTCTATGAAACATAGTATGACATTGAGTAGCTGAAACATGTTTCTAGCAGAAGAAAAAGTGATGAACATTTATTAAATAAATATACACTTAAAATATGAGCGTAAATGTGAATGTAAAATATCAAGGCATTTTCTTGTGAAGACCATGCAGCCTCACCACCTGCACAAGCCTCTCATATTGGACATACCATCGTTACATTGGGCACACATGTATGAAATATTTAGCCTATATGAGGAATTTTTGTCTTTAGTTGAAATTAACCATGGTTCCCCATCAGTTTTTTTCCGTTTTTGAAAGGTTGGAAAATGCTTCATGAATTTCTAAGTCATCATCCAAATAAGGGCAAAAATACATGCTCTAGTTTGGGAATGTGTCATCAAATAGTTACTGAGAACCAGCGACATTTTAAAAATGAACATTGATTTTCGATTTGCATAAATTGAATTCAACCATTTTCTATCATTCTGCTCAAAAAATTTGGGGGTGCGGCCGCCCCATCTCAACTCCCTTATTTTCCCTCTCCCTTGGTTAGCTATACCCTACCTCACCGTTACCAAAAAACCCCCTCACCAGCTGAAGGGCAAATATTTATACAGATATTTTATACAGAAATGTCATTGATAAATCCGTGAAGGAAAAAGCTGCTCAAGAATAATTAAAGTAACTTACAAGAAGTGAAAGTTCTTTCTTAACATCAATAATTTGAAAAATCAGTTATGATAACCACTTAAAATAAGCATATGTGAATAATCATTCAATGTTGAGAATAGGAGAAATTGCTCATAGCGAAACAAAGAAGTAAGCTACAGAGCAAGAGAAAATATGAGACTGAATGCGATTTGTTCGAATTTAATTATTATTTGAAAATTGCTGCTGACATTCTGAATTAACCTTTCCATAAATGTGAACACAAATCGAAGATAATTTTTTGGGTCAAGATAGTTATGGGTTCACAAAATGATGATTTGATGAAAGATATATATCGTGGGGTGAATAATACAAGTAGCTAACTGCAATTCAGCTGTTTCAAGAGAAACTAAAATTACGTGAAAACCTAGGAAGGCCGATCACTTAAAGGAAAACATGAATATCTAGTCAAATTTACAAAAAAAATCGTTTTTTTTTTCAAAGTATAACTGCAAAGCCTTAAGAAGACTTTGCAATCAACTAGTTTGCACAAAAGTTCAAGAATTTCTTAAAATCGTTTTTTCAACTACAACGTTGATTGAGCAAGAACGCTTGACATGGTAGGGGAATTCCGCTCGAAGTTCTAACACAACATTTAAGTACGAAAAAAGTCATGTAAATAGTTATGTGGTCTGTTTCACCCCTACATATGTGTTTGACCTCAGTACACGAGTCTTTATATTCTCCCATACCTTGTAATTACATAGAGTACAGCGAAATCACGTTTCGATATTTATCTCGAATTATCTGCAAAAACAGAAAATTTCTTTCCACAAGCAAATCTTTTGGATAATGTTCTTTATTATCAGACAGATGAATTTCATCAATGTGAGGTGGTTTCAACCGCTGAGCTGGTGCCATATACTCACCCGCTTACGTGAGAGCCATTACCCTTCACTGCCATGTTGAAACCTAGGGCTTGGATGGTCTCATCAAAGTTTTCCTCGAAGTTCATCTTGTAAAGTTCTTATTTTTCTAAACGTATCCAATTCATTTTTCACTAGTGTGCTTCTTTTAAAATTTCCTGTTAGTGAGATATATCTTTATGAAAAGCTTGCAATCTTTGACATTCAGCATCAGAAGATCGAAAACCTCTGGTAGGGTTTCTCCCCTCTCCTCCTGGCACTTCATGCGAACTGCGTTTTCTGGCCGTGACGCTATGGGCTTTGCCTACCTTTTGCAGCTCGATGGTCATAGCTGAATGAATGGAGATACTCACACTCCATCTGAGTGACCCCGAGACCACAAACTTCATATCAGTTAACATTATGTTTTCCAGTTCTTACACAGAAATAATGATTATTGTGGCAATACATTGATTTAAATTTTGCCCAACCACATCCGTCACGGTAAAATATACTTTTGTTAATATTCGTCGGAAGAACTTTAAATAAAATGAACATCAACTTGAAATTTTACAAGTACCTATACCACCTTGAGTCTGGTCCCAACATATAGCAGAAGCCTTGCTGGGCGTTAAGCATGTAGATTGTAAAACTGTGTGAAGCAAGACCGCGTTTATGAAATTGCGCAATGTTAGCACTGATGGCACAAGAAGCACTTGCTGAATATCAAAATTTGCACACATAAATTCACCGTTTGACTTTTAAGGAGATCTAAGACATCCTTTACATGAGGCAACTTAGTTGAATCAACTTTCGAAGGAGCGGCTATCAGGATGTGTAACCAGGTAGAAAAGTGAAGGAACCGCCTGGCATCTTTCATACGAAAATCCAACTCATCATACACAACACACCAGGAACATGCACCGCTACCTTTCTCATCCCGATGAGTTAAATCACCTTTTTACCCGACTGCGCGTGCGCAACGCAAAGGAGGGTGTGTTTATAAGTCTATATATGTACATTGAAGAGCCCTAACTTTTTCAAAGAACCCGTCTGCATGACGGGGAGACCACATGATGAGGTTGGATTGGTATATAACTGGGGCTGGAGATGGTAAGGCTTCATTCGAGCACTTTCTTTTGCAAGTTCATGGGAAAGGGTAACGATCTTAGCGAATTTGATCGCGCGCAGATTGCGATGGCCCGAAGACTCGAAATGAGTATCTCAGAAACTGCAAGACTGGTAGGTTGTTCACGATCTGTCGTTGTTAGTACTTATGCAAAGTGGAAAAAACGGTGAAACCAACAGTAGGCATAAAGGTATTGGACGGCCACGCGTCATCAAAGATACGGGACGTCGGAGACTAGGTCGCTTTGTGAACTCGGAGGCAGGCAATTCATGAACTAACAGCTCATTACAATGCAGGTGGAAGTGGAAGCATTTCCAAACACACAATCCAGCGGACACTGATGTATATGGGACTGCGCAGCAGACGTCCCACTCGTGTGCCTCTATTGACCAATCATCATCGCCAACTACAACTACAGTGGGCCCGAGAACACCGAAACTGGTCCTTGGATGATTGGAAGAGAGCTGTCTGGTCCGACGAATTGCGATTTCTTGTTCATCACGTAGATGGTCGTGTCAGGGTTCGCCGTCTAACAGGTGAACAGTTGCTCCCGTCTTGTACCGTTGGTCGTAAACAGGCTGGTAGTGGCAGTATAATGATTTAGGGAACTTTTCCTGGCAATCTCTGGGACACTTAGCTGTGGTAGAACATACCATGAAGGCTGTGAATTATCTGAACATCGTGGCAGATCAGGTGCACCCGTACATTGCGTCGGTCTCCCCTACTGGAAATGGCATATTCCAGCAGGACAATTCCCCATGTCAAAAGGCTAAAATTGTGCTGGAGTGGTTCCAGCAGCATGATGAAGAATTCCAATTAATGTCCTGGCCACCAAATTCACCGGATTTTAATCCTATAGAGTTCTTTTGGGATTTCATGGAAAGGCAGCTCAGAGCTGAAACACCACAATGTCAAGATATCTCAATTTTGCGTGACCGCTGCAGTAACATTTGGTACAATCTGTCTCCAGACGTCTATCAAGAGCTTGTAGCACCCATGCCAAGACGAGTCGCAACTGTTTTGCAGGTCATAGGTGGCAAAACGCGTTATTGACTGGGTGGTCATAATGTTTTGGCTCATCAGTGTATGTTTGTTGCTATGTGGCGTTCTAGAGGCTGAACGCCTTGGCCAATTTCGGCGATTCTTACATCAATCGATTTGTCTTAATTTTGGGAGTGTCACTAAACACATGATAGTAATCAAAATTCACCATATCAATAACCAGTCGTCATTTTGTGAGTTCGGGATCGTGTTGCATGCTACCTACGTGCGACAAACGCAGGTGGCTTTCGCTGGCTGATTTTTTTTGTTTACTAAGTCTACTAATTGGGGCCTCAGTGCCCGAGTGGTCTAAGCAATTGCTTCACACACTTGAGGTGGTGGGTTCGACTCCCACCCTCACTCCGGATGTATTTTCCTCTCTTTCTGATGAAAATTCGTTCATGTGTTGTTTATATGTATTCTGTACTGTAATAAAAATATATCATGCGTAAGGTAGGCAGGACACTCAGATTGTAGTTCTCAACAAAATAAAACCTGTGTAATAAGTACCAAAAGAAAGAAGGTCTACTAATTCGAGTTTCATTTCTAACATGTTGCATTTGTTTTTCTCGTGATTCAGGGGACTCATTTTCGCGTACTTTCTTGACAGGCATTTCTAGTTTTGCGAGAAAGATTTAACTGGCGACGTTTCCTAGCTCGCGTCATCATGAGTTATACAGGCTGTTTATGTAGCTGGGCTGTAGTTGACTTAAGTTCGCGCATTTTTGCTACAGATTAAGCACATTTAGCTTAAAGCCGAATTAGGTCCCTAGATGGACTAATTATCAGTAGTTTAGACCACCGCAAGTTAATAAACCTCACAGTATAAACTCTCTCAAAGAAATGACAAGATTGCGAAATTTACCGTCTTATAATTAAGTCAATGAAAATTAACTAAAAAGTGTACAATAAAAAATAATTATTAAAAAAAAAAGACTGCGTAAAAACCAAAAACTAAAAAGAAAAAATATAAGCCCAGTAGTTTAGAATTTTATTAAGTACTACTAAATAACTACACCATTGAAGTAATTTTATAATCGATACACTCATAAGACAAATCATAAATTTAAAAGCAGAATAGAAGGATCAACAGTCGGGGCCCATTCAAGTTTTACGGGGTTCCTCAATTGGTCAAAAAGGAATGGGCCCCGACTGTTTGATCTTTCTATTCTGCTTTTGAATTTATGATTTGTCTTATGCGTGTATCGATTATAAAACTATTTCAATGGTGTAGTTATTAAGTAGTACTTAATAACATTCTAAACTACTGGACTTATATTTTTGTCTTTTCAGTTTTTTTGGTTTTTACGCAGTCGGGTTTTTTGTTTTTATTTAATAATTATTTAGTTGATTTAACTTATCGCGACATTACCAAACGTTCGTTCTACACAGGAGTATACTAGTAGAGTCAACTCGATTCAGTTTTAACAACATTGTGGAGCAGCTGCTCGAGTAAATTCGGTTGATAAGAAGAAAAGTTGATTTAACTAAGTTGCCTCCCATTGAACACCACGAAAAATGCCAGTCAACAAGTAAGCAACTTTTCCGAAAAGTTGATTCAGTTAACCGCCTCGCATGTAGGAGGTCTAAATGACAAACCTTTCTATTAAATGTTAAAAAAAAGTAAAGAAATATGCGAAAAGCTATAATTTGAGACTAGCCGTCAGTGGCGACCAGCTGGTTCGCCATTTTACGCCAATTGCCTTTCTATGCCAAGCAGCAACCTACGTCGGCAGTTTGGCTTACTTGTCATTCACCTTTTTAGTCCAAGATAGTCGCATTCATCAATCTATATCAATATTAATTTGAATGAAATATTTTATATATCTATCTCCAGTACCGTCACGTAGTTTAGAATTTTTCAAAAGGAGGGGGGGGGGATGTACTCTCAATGCAAATGTTGTCGAAAAATAACAACAAACAAGTTCACTTTTATGTGAAAGCATAAAAGTAGTATTAATTGAGCCTGTCTTTCTCTTACTGTCCATGTACCTATATCGACCTCTATATTTATCTATCTATACAATCCGTACATATCTACCTCTGGTGGTAATTAACCTTTTTCTATGTATATAAGTATTAATTTGAACTTTGAAAAACATCTTTTGTATACTAAATATCTATCTATATATTCGATCTATCTCTAAATGTTCTTATCTATCTCTTTTTATTTTAACCAAACCGCTAATCCCGAACAAAAAACAAATATTATGCACAAAACCGCGCGTTTTAATAAAATTAAAAAAAAAAAAAAACTATGTTCCCCTCGTAGCGTGCAAAAAGTAGCGCTAGCAAAATATTAAAAGAACTCACTGCTTTTATTGATTAAATGCGCACAAATATGTAACGTTGAATAAACACAATAATTTTTCTCAAATTCTATCTTAACTTGCAAGATATCCATAATCTAATGCAGATCAAAATAAAAAATAATCCACGATAGCGACAAACATGAAGATTGAAGCTGAACTGCCCTCAACGTAATCAATAGCTTTTGATATGAAGACAAATTTTCAAACTTTTTTGTAGACAAAGGTGTAAATGGCGATATTTTTCGAGTGATGAGCAGAACTTACGAGCATTAAAAAACAGTTGAGGTTGCGGACTGTAGCTAATCCAATAAATAACTCGGAGTTCAATGATCCATTGCATCAGCTGCTGTTCAAGATTTCGCATAAATCGTAAAAATGCATTAATTTCAACTCATAAGAAATCTCTGGTAAATCCTTACAAACAGTTAGAAAATAAGCCAGCACGTAATGCTGACGTAAAATAAAAAGCCATTTACGGCAATGGCTTGTCATTTCGACAATTTCCGCTTCATTTCCACATTACGTGGAAACTTGATATCTTATGGGCATGTCATAAAATCTCCCGAACGTAACGTCAATCTTTTTTTTTTCTTTCCTTTCTTTCTCTAATTTGCTTCCTAAATACCGGTAAGTGAAATTCGATTGCTACTTACATCCCTATTACAGTAATTTCGAGTAATATGATGACAAGTGGTGTGGTGATTGAGATCTTGCTTTATTTCTGGATAAGAACTTCAACGAAGCATGACCTGCTCAAGTTCGTTACACAAAGAAATAACCGCTAGTTCTCTGAATTTCCATTTTTCTTTATGTGTGCTTAGTATTTAAAAACAAATAGTAATTTAAAACGAATTTGCTTTTTTTTAAACTCCCGAATAAGATTAGAACTTTTACTCCCTTCTGTTGTTTTTCAGTAACTGATCACAAAATGGGAAATTGTATATGTTGCACTTGTATTAAAGAGAAATTCTGCTGCAAAATTAATTTTTTAGGAAATTAAATATTTTAAAATCTTATTAATGTGGTAAATTTCACTTAATGGTTCTGCTGCGTGGTGGACATGGGGTTTATTAAACAGTTTAACCCTGAAGTGGGCGCGACCTCCATATTGACATGAAAGTTCGCGTGCATTTCTCAGATACACAATTATGAAATATGTTTTTTCCAGAGGTTGAATCTCAAAATCATGTTGTAATTAGCAATGAGTTAATAAGTGAAATTAATTTTAAAAGCTTCTATTTTATAACATAGGAGCATTACTGCTTTTAAACACAAAAATAATAAAAAAATGACCGTGAATTAATAAAATTTACATGAACATAAAATGAATAAAATTGGCCATATTTTAATTCAGCTATTTACTTTTGAAATATAAATGACGAAAAGTATTATTAAAGTTTTTAAGAAGAGCAAGTTAAGGTGACAAGAAAGCAAAACAGCAAACTGAATTAAACCAGTTGTGTGAACATTCTTGGTCAGTAAAGCTTTACCACGGAGAGATGACGGATGAATCGGAAGCGTAAAACTTCATTTTGTAGTAGGTATGATCGGCAAGATAGCACGAGCAATGAAAAAGTAACTGCTTGCGAGTTCTCGTTGATCCTACTTATTAAAAATTGAAGTGTTATGTCTCCGCTTCCAGTTCATCCTTTTACTCTCCGTGGCACAGCTATAAATATACTGCAGAAGTTGTGGATCAATGCCGCTGCACTTTGGAGCAGAAAAATCTTTAAAAATGTGTGCACAAACACTTTATTTCAAGTTAACAAGATATCACGTCATCACATATACATTTTAAGAGCTGTAGTTTTATCAAACACCAATGTTATAGACACCATGTTCACAAGCAGCTGACCCCATAGGCGAATTATTTTCACCAAAGGGGGATTCCATGCGAAATGAGCAAATCACCTGTGGCTGACATGTCACAGATTTCAATGAAAATTTTTATTTAGGTAAACCATGCATATCTATGAGGGAATGCAAAGTATGGAAGTTTAAAAACGGTTTGTTGCTTTGTTATTGAAAGTAGAAGTTGATGCTTACGCTAAGCCTAAATTTTCAGAGTTCATAGCGGACAGTTTGTGACTCAATAACTCCATAAGTTATAAACGTACACTTGAAAAATAAATATCTCCATATTCTATAAACAAATCTCTATTGGGAAATAGCAAAGTAAAATTTATTAGGATCTTTTTTTGAATCTGAGATATTAACTAAGATTGAAATTTTGCCAATTTACTTCAGATTTCAATTCACTCTTCCAGCTCTTTTAATGAAAAAATAACAGTAAAAATGATTTAGATTGAAAAACTATCTATAACTGACTATCTGCTCTAATTTCGTAATTGTTTATGAATTTCTTGATGACGAAATCGTACTTTGAAAAATCAAAAATTTCCGAAAATTTCATTTTTTCCTCTATTTCAGATGTTTTTTTGAAGATGAGGGAATGCTCTAAATTTACTCAATTTTTTTACGTAACACATTGAAGTGTCTTTTAGATGCTACTAAATTTTAATCATTGGTATCAGCGTATTTTTGTTGCTAGAATAACTTACACTAAGGTAAAATTTCATTAGTTACTTCTTTTTATTGTAAGTTTAGCAAAACTAACCATTTCTTTCGTGTTTCATTTTCTCAAAAGCATGTTTATGAAGTACTTGCCGAAATGTTTCCTTAATTATTGTGTTGAATTTTCCTCTCCATTCGTGATATAGGAAAAAAATAGCTCTTAGAGAACATACTAAGTTTAAAGATATGAGCAGAGGACCATCTCGTCTAATTCACAATAGCATTTGAGATTGGGCTATGAGTATGAGGAAATTTGTTTTATCCATGAATAAGATATTTAATGAAATACACTTCATCCCCTTTTGGTTTACAGGGGTCTAAAAATGTCATTTTTGTCATTTTTCCGATTTTTGAGGGGCTGTAATCTATAAAGGGTACACAAACACACAGCAACAGTTACATATTCTTTTTTGGCATGGTTCCAGTAATTAGTTTTTGCCGTATTTCATTTTGTGTTTCCGTCCCCTACGCGAGTTATCCCCCTTTGAAATGAGTAAAATTTTTACATTTGACCTTGAACTTCAACCTGTTGCCATTATTTTAATTATTAACTTACAGCTACGTAACTCAGCATGTAAGACTATCAACTTATGCACTTTAACATAAAAGCTTTAAATTAACTATCATAAATGTAATTCAAATAGATTTTGGCCAAAATGCAAAAAGTCCCCTTTTTGACTACGAAAATCCCTTTTGATGACCTCTAAAAAATCAAAGGTCCAGTTGAGAGAAAAAATAAAAGTGGTTTTAAACATCTTTCCTATGCAGCTTTAAGGGATATGAATTTCAAAAAAAATATTTAAAATGGTCGAGCGTACGCATTCGTCAAATCTGTATGGATGACCCATAAAACACAAAGAAAATGCTATTTTTCTGAATTTTATTTTATGTTTGGAAATTGAAAACCAATTTCGAGTTTCTTCAGGCAAATAGTAGAAACACAGCTCTATATTCTTGCAAAATTTTAAAGTTGTCTGAATTTTCCCTCATTTGAATTTTTGTGTCTATGTGAAGGAGAAAATCATCTTTTTACAAAATCTGCATTCTCGTGAGGAATTATTCGTAGTATAGTAGATGGTATGTTATGTAACCTGACTTCTAGACTAATAGTTGCTCCCAAAAGACTGGTAGGAAAAAAGGATGAAAACGAAAAGAGTACGATTTAAAAAAGATAACTTCTTGATTGAGTGAAACACATTTTTGTTTGTATGTGTTTTCGTAGATGTTATTTGCAAATATGTTATTTCGTTCCCGTTTCGTACGTAGTAATTGATTTGAAATTTGGCATATGTTTCTCGAAAGCGTCAAAAAAGTTCTTACTCTTGTTTTGTTCCCTTTTTCGCTTCGAGCAGGAAAAGCAAATAAGTAAAATCGATTATAACAACAAGAATTGCTATAATTGTGAAGAATTAAACCAGCTTAGGAATAGTAAATTCAGAAATAACTGCCAACAGTTTCTTAAATGAAACAAAGTATAGAAAGTAAAATAGATCCCACCAAAAACATTCTGTAAAAAAACTAGCCAAGTCTCGATGGAGCTGCTTGTTTATCTCTAAAAAGTAGTGAAATCTAGACAAAGTCATGACAAGTCTAAGGTTCCTTACTGCGATTTCTTTATTATTATAGTTAATGTTGTGTGACTTGGCCGTTAAACATTCTTTATACGTTAGTGGGTACAGGTCAATTTTGTTTACACGTTTTCCAAGTGGCAATTTTCCATCGTCAATGGGTAGCGGTTCTGGCGAAAGATTGGTGCAATGGTGTCATGGAGCACCTGGTTTTATACCCTTGTGTACCCTTTAACGGCCAAGTCACACAACATTAACTATAATAATAAAGAAATCGCAGTAAGGAACCTTAGACTTGTCATGACTTTGTCTAGATTTCACTACTTTTTAGAGATAAACAAGCAGCTCCATCGAGACTTGGCTAGTTTTTTACAGAATGTTTTTGGTGGGATTTCACTTCTTTTTGTAGAAACATTTAATTTGTGTAATGTTCGAGTAGACTAAAGTTAGGCTAGATTAAATTAGAAGATGTGTCCCACTACGCTGGACTTAAGCAATGACAGTCGATTTTTTTATGTACCAATAGTAGAAGGGGGCATTACCATATCTCTAATACACCTGAGGGTTCTTCATTAAATACTTTAGCTTTCGATTTTTGACATCAAATGAAGCGGCTTGCCAAGTTGAATATTTTTTGTAAAGGTTGTACGTCGATCTCTAACAGTTTGGTTGGGCTCTTGTGTTTTCTAATCAGGGTCACTCCAGATCTTCAATTAGCCTAGTTTTTATAGTTTTCCCTTTATGTGGCCATCAAACCCTAACTCTGTACCAAATTTCACCTCTCTGAGTTTATGGGAAGTACTAGTTCTATTTTGATGATCATGAGTGAGTGAGTGAGTGTCATAAATGCGAAACTTTGCTTTCGCTTAACTTCGGAACTAAATGACCTACAGACTTGAAATTTCGGATTTTAAGTATGTGATTATAGCTTACTGGATGACGAAAATTTCTGCGTTCTAGTCTCATCAGAAGGTTCTCAAATAGGGGCCTGAAAATGCGGCGAAATGGTTCCAGTAAAGGATGGTACGGCAGTGTTTGCTTCGCGCTCGACGTGGCGGGGGCACTACCGTGCCCCCAAATTTTATAAGAGCAGTGATTCTGTTGTCTACTAATAATAAAATAATGATCTGTTATTTTGCAGAAATACAATCGTATCTATACGAAGTAGATTTACATTAGTGTTCTCAACAAGAATCGATAGTTGAATGTTATCAGTACTGATTTGAACTCAGGATAAATATTTCCAAGAACATAAAAAAAGCTACAATTTTATCCATTTTTCTGTTAACACCGTATTTATACCATGATCAGATTGAAAATAACCAGATCATTATGGTTAACCTGGTCATAAGTTATGCGTGTTTAACCTAAGATCAAATTAAACGTAGATAACTTATAGTATTTTAGTACCTAATATTTTACCTGAATCGGAATTCAAACTGAATTTTACTATGTTCTCCGAAATATTAAACCTAAATTCAGATCAAGTTTTGATAATATTCAATTATTCATTCTTGTTGGGAGTCCTTATGCAAAACAGGAAGAAAAATGATAGTAATATGATTCTCGAATCTTTGATCAAAGACTTAAAACATAACCCGTGACGCACGGGATACATACCAGAGCTATAGCTTATTCTTATTCTTTATTTTTTAATTGTGGTGACAACTTAGTAAGTAATATGACTGGTGGCTTTGTACAATTTTTCTACGAGATAGCAAACGATTAACGAAGAACACATTTTAGCAATACTTAAGAAAAAAAAATTATTTTGCATCCCAAACTTTTAAAATTTTTAATGATTGACATGGGGCGCTGCTTGGCATTTTTTTGAAAAAAAAAATTACGCATTATTATTAAACTGCTAAAGCTTATAAAATATCTTCATTTATTTTAGAGACATAGAGGGTGAAATTTGTAAATTTGACAAAAGTGTCATTATGCATTTTTTTTCTTACTTTTCTTTCATTCCGATTGACGATTCAACTGATTAATGAACACTTCATTAAATTTATCACATAAAATTTAAGTAAATATATTAAAAATGCTAAAATATTGAAAAAATCTCAATTAAACTTATGAAATAAAAACATTGAAAAAATTTAAAAATAATGACTTTCAAAAAATCAAGCACCTAAAATATTAGAAATAATGCACTAAGTATAATTTTTTCCCTCAGTCTATCATTACCAACCATATGCTTATAACTTTTGCGCTGGATGGTAATGACTAGTGATGTGCCGGATCGTTAAAAAAGTAGATCCGCGGATACGGATCCGGATCATTAGTGCCAAGATACCCAATTCAACTATCCAAGTGTAAAATTTGTTACGAAAGGTATTTCCGTCAGAATAATTGCACTGTTTCTTCAAAAAATGTCATCTACGGCGAAAATATAGTCAAGACTATGATTTACTCTCCAAAGAAATCTCCTTAAAAACTGAGGGAGAGCTGGAAGGAATGGATCAGCGCTGCATTAATGCTAAAATAGAATATGAAAAATTATTTCTAGCTTGCTCGGTAGATGTAGGATACAGGATCAAGAGTGGTAAAGCTGCTACTAGATAGGCTAAAAATATTTTTTCGCATTTTATTTCAGCATAAATGCAGTGCTGACCCATTCCACCCAACTTACTCCGACTGACGATATAACAGAGCCAGTAACACCTTTACAAACAGTAAATAGAGTATTTAATCTCACATGCCGAGAAAACCAAAATAAAAAATAACAGAAACCCCAAATCAATAACAAAAGCTAATATTAAATTAAACATTATAAAAAAGTACCTCATATGAAGATGAATTTCGCGGGTCAGAACACACATTGTTAGCAGATATTAACTGACAGCAGATAGAAATTTTAAATCTTTGAGCTTTTTCTCCTTATCTTCCGCCTATGAAATCGCTACGTAAAAAGGCTTATAAAATAACATTTAAAATTTACTTAACAAGATTATAGTAGATCCTATTGTATAACTTGGAAGTTCCAAACTAATATCAAACGCAGAAAACTTCGTTCTTTCAATTAGAGCCAATATTTTTAACGTACGGGTAAGCTTTTACTACATTAATTGAGAAAACCCTTAAGTCGGTTTTTAATTAATATCTCCGGCAATTAAAGTGCTACAAAATCGAGGCCAAGCTAAGAACACTTTCGATAAAGTCAGTTTTTGAACGAAAAAAGAACTATCCAAATCGGTTCACCTGTTTAAGAGCTACGATGCCACAAATTGACACACAGATACACACTTTAAAAACTTATTACCCCTTCCTTTTCACTACGGGGGGGGGGGGGGTATTAATTGGGTTCTGAAACGATACCTTATAATTTATATAGGCAATAAAACCTAATTTAAACGAAATTTAAGTCTTTTATTCAAATATTTAAGAATTTTTAGAATAGATAAGATCCGTTTAAGATCCGTCAAAAAAGTAACGGATACGGATACAGATCTTTATTTTCCCTCGGATATCCGCGGATACGGATACGGATATCCGGAACATCACTAGCAATGACATAGATGATTATGTCATTTTAACGTATTTCGCCTGACAAGACAAAAAAATAACTGCTGGTGTTTTACTGTATCACTTCGGTTGCTAGTATGTAGTTATCCCAATTTTTAGGGCTGTGCTACACAAAAATCTCTTACAGTGGCACTGGGCTGCTTATTGGAAAGATATATATTTATGGTTTGGCAGCATCATATTTAAAAAATGCCGTCTACTGCAAGCATTTTAAAACATCAGATGTAATGTGACTCAGAATGCTAACTACTGAACCAGAACAGACGGAAAAAAAAGGGAATTCTTCTAATTTCGAGAAGTGGTTTTCTCGTTACCGTGAGTCAATTGAAGCAGTGAAAAGCAAAGGGATCAAAGTGGACAATTTAAAGTTTCGAGTAAAACGCGTTTAAGGTTCAGATCTTAGGTAGGTTTGTTCACCCCAAAACTCGCCCCAACCCCTTAGGGAATAAGTGTCAAACTCGGGAGGATTCGAAAGGAACAAAGGGGAAAGAGGAGATAAGAATTACAATAGATGCCTTCTCCTCCAACTCGAGGGAAAAGTTTAGCGAGAGGGAAAATTTTCAGGGATATTTTTTCAGGTATGAGACCGCCATCTTGGACTACAATATGCTAATATTATCTCTCTAAAAGTCCCTCTGTGAAGATATATTGAGTTTCTCATTAATTGTTTTTTTGTTCAAAATATTTTAAGATTCTTGACGATATCATATTCTGTAATGTAAATGGAAGAAAATTTTATTTTAATTTATTATTATAGGCAAAGGCGTTTTCCAAATATTTCTGAATCTCTTCGAGAAATATCTTAATATCTTTTATACAGTACATTTATTTTCAAACCGAAACATTTTAAATGTAATTTAATAAGGGATGGCTATTTAGAATATGAATATTATGGATGTGCTGAGTAAAAAAATAATTTTAGTCGTAAAAATAATAAAATCGGAAAGTTTTTTAGTATGAAAAGTTAATTTAATTCATGCGCTTGTTAATTACATACATTCCTAAAGTTAATTATTCTTATCTGAACTTGATAACTGCAAACTACATTTCCACAATATTCAATCTATCTTATTACTTAAGAAATAAACCTAGAAAAAAAAAAAAAAAACAGCTCATATAAAGAACAAATTTAGTAATTCAGAAATAGCATGAAAATAATGAATTAAAACTAACTTCTCGTATTATTCACATAAAGTTCTTTATTTTCATGAAGTACACATTAGGGCCATTTCACGGAAAGCGGTCACTTTGTCTCACAAGTAACGCCTCATATATTAGATTAAAAATAATAAATTTAAATCGGCATTGAACAATATCTTGTTACTTAAACACACATGTATGTGCGATTTATTAAGTAAAAAACTTCGTTATTCCTTTTTAAAATTATTAAACTTCTAAATGCTTCTTAACCTTCATGTTCCCCCAAAAATGGCTACTTTTTCGTGGACTTAAATTGCATACGTAATTTTTTCACTGGTTCAAATTATTATTTTTCAGCAAATGAGATATGCTTCATTAACATTGGAACTTTAGCTTTCAAACCTACAACTTGTATTGTCATTGCAAAACTATTAGGGTTATCTTCAAAAAGTATCTTTTCCATCACACGCCTTTTAGCAAAAACTTAAAGAAACAATTCATTTTATAAAGTTTGGTTTTTTTTTTCTTAATTTTTTTTAAACCTCAATCAAAAGTATATATCTATTTAAACCTACCAGCAATGTTTTAATAGTAATTCCTATTTTAACATATTTTTGGTTCACAGCATGTGAATTCTCACCTCCGTGTCATGTCAAACACCTGGTTTACTGTTTCTGTTGCTTAATAACTGGTTCTTTATTTATTATTTCTTTCACAAGTGTCTCGAATGCTAACCTTTTAAGTATATTTATTTTTTTAATATTGTGTTTTAGTTCGTTTTAGAAGCATAAGGAATTACGTCAAACAACAAATTCTCACCTCCGTCACAAAATGCCATTTCTCATTAACAGATGGCAGTAATGACATAACATTTTATTTTTCCTTGTGACTTATGCGATGGAGTCCCCTTGTTTATGTTCAGCCATATAGAAGTTGTGATATTTTACTTGAAAATCAAGATAGATTTGGTTTTAAAAACCGAGTGTGGTTATTGGGAATTCTCACTTACGTGAACTTGAATTTCAGAATGTAAATTAATGTAAAAAAAAAAAGAAGTTGACATGTTTTCATATGCTTAACATGAGCAGACTGTAGCAACTAAGAAAAAATTTATTTCCCTGAAAAATTTATCAATTAGGCTTATATT
This sequence comes from Uloborus diversus, assembly GCF_026930045.1. NCBI lineage: Eukaryota > Metazoa > Arthropoda > Arachnida > Araneae > Uloboridae > Uloborus > Uloborus diversus. The sequence goes on from NC_072733.1 coordinate 173,656,697, forward strand.
AATGGAAAATTCTTCACCTCCGTGACAGACCTTATCAATGCCATTATTTTTGAGGTGAGAATAAATGATGAAGACGAGGAAATACCTCAATTTTAGACAATCTACCAAAATTATAAATTACCATTGCATTCTCAAATTTACTAATTTAGAAATACATTAATACTATACAATTTTTAACACCAATTTGAACTAACAGGATGACTGAAGTTTAAGCCGTACTTTAATTAAGAGCTTAATATTACATTCACACTAATCATTAAAATAACTAATTTTTTGTACATTTAACAAAATTACTCCTTTGATATTAAATTAGCCTCTATTTTCAAACACAAGTTTCTTTCATTTTTTTTTAAATTTCAGTGAACAAGGTTTTTTTTAAATTTTTTAAATTATTTATTTATAAGTAAAATAATTGGAATTTAGCCAAGGCATTGCTTACAGTTATTTCTAGTAGGTAACACTTTCATGTCGGACTAGGAAAAAAAAAAAAAAAAACAGGAAAAAACAAATATTTTGACCCAAAAGTTACACATTCTGGAGAGTGACCCATTAAGTAAATTAATAAAGCCGATTAAATGAGGTTGACCTTGAATGTGCTACACGTGACGCATAAAAATAAATTCAAATTTAAGAAAAAAAAAAAACTCCTTTAAAAAAAAAGTACACACAGCGTACGGTAATGTCCACAGCCCTGCATTTTAAATACAATACAGAAAATGTCTTTTAAGTTCAGAGCATTTTTTTTTTTTTTTTACAGTGGAATTATTTTCATTTCAGCTGACTTTGTTTTTTTTTTTGTTAAAATAGGAAAAACAAGACAGAGAAGAAAAAAAAAATTCTATTCCTTTTTCCTCAATGTTTGTGCTATTTTCGAACCAAGTTTTTGGACTTCATAGAACAAAACGATATTTTTGTAAAATTGTGTATTAATTCAATCTTTTAACTGACAAATATTTTCGTGATAGAGAAGTAACAATGAGAAACTGTTTATCTTTAAATAATTTTTCATGCACTAGGTTGACAAATTCAAGTTTATGTGTTTCGACGGAATGACTGTGGTGGAGTGGCTTTTAAAGTCCATTCATTACTATAAAAATTAACATATTTTTAATTAAGTTAAAAATTGTTGCCTTTAACTTATATGACACTACTGTTGTTGTTTACGTGTCCATAGTTAATAACCATGGTAGGATTGAGGGACATTGCCTCGAGATTTTGGACTTTTATATTTATTCACACATAAGACAACACAAGAAAGATTTTCAGCGTAAAGAAAGGAAATACACCACTCAGAGCATCCGAGGTTATCGAACCCACGATTACCGGCATTTAAAGCGAAGTTTCTACCACAAAGCCACGAAGGCCCCCAACGCATAATGAATGAGGCATAATGAGTGATATAGTTCACAAAATCATTCCAATAAATTAATGAAAAAAAAATATTTCGTAAAAATTGTCATTTTCGTGGAATTGCCCTTCACTGAAATTAGAAGCACAGTGAACATTCGTTTTTACATACATCAAATACGCTTTATCATAAAATCTGTGATTCTTTTTGGTAGGAATATATGTGTAGTTTCAGTTGATTCAACTGGAGTGAGTATTTTGATGACAAGATTTTTTTTTCTTCGGTAATAATTTGCCTTCGTTGTAACTGTAACAGATGTTTCAATAAAATACCTTTTTATCAGGAGCGGCACGGATTTTCATTCCGTTCTTTAAGTACTGAGTATTTCAACTAAATTGTTTATTCTTTGAGTTGGGAGGTTTTTTTCACTTGATTCTGATTCAGCAATCAGGATTGCTCATAGTGGTCACATTGCCCAATGTCTTACGTTTGTCAAACCTACTCTCCTTGCAAACGGTAGATAGCGAGTAACGTGATCATGATCATGTTTTCGCATGTACAAATACAGTGTTTATTTTTATTGATTACTTTTTGTTCTGCTTATATACATTTTGAGCCGACAAATCTAAGTTTAGTGATATTTCTATTTCTTTGCTTCTTTTATTGGCAGTATCTTTCGGATTGGAGTGTTAAAAGTTATTATCATATTTTTTTAACTTTAAACGATTTTCTACGAAGATTTTAAATGATTCTAAGCATATTTAAATTAGATGCTATTTTCTTTAAAAGAGAGAATTTTGATGGGACAGGTGTAATCTTAATCATGATTTTTTTTAATTACTTTACGGACTATGTTTGGAACTTATACAAAATTATGTGTGCACATTTTAACTAATGAAACAGAATCTTTCTTTTTATTTCGGAGTAGAAAGGGAACTTTATACTTGCTCTAAGAGTTTTTATTCTGCTAATCATTAATAAACTGGCTAGTGAAACGAAGAAGACTGAAAAAAAAAAAAAAAAAAAAAAAACTGTTTGGTACATGACCATTTTTTTTTCTTTGAATGTTTGCGTGGGAGGGGGCGGGCAATATTTCCTTCACCATTTAGTTGAGCGATAATATAATTATAAAATGAATATAAAAAACCAATATAGGATTAATTTATAAAATGACTATAAAAAAGCAATGCTGGTGCTAGATATGGGCAAACAGCGACTGCACAAGTCCCCATGGCGTTAAAAAAAAAAAAAAAGACTCTCCACTGAAGAGAAGTTAAACATTATTTTGTGTTGACATAAAGTGAAGAATGGAAAAGGGTCTCCAAATTATTGTGGGCCTTGGGCCTCACTTTCATTTAGTCGGCTCATTTAATATAAAAAATATGTTTTCTTTCATCGACAAAAACACTTTTAGACACTCATACCCACGGAAAGAAAAAAAATTTTAAACCAACATTTTGGAAGCCTGGAAAACAATTTAATTAGTTTTTGTTGAAAGAGAGTAAGTCAACGTACAAAATTACGTCTTTTTTCCAAAAGTAATTCCATTTTAGGCGCTAACTCCCCCTAGCCCCCCCGCCCCCAGAAATCGTTAAGCATAATAAAAACTCTGAACGGGTTTTACTTAAAACCACCCTTGCTCTGCAATTTATAATACTGGCGCATTTCCAGTACGTTCTATTCGTGGATTTGTTGTGAATCCTGTATAAATATTCGTTGTGTAATATTAGTTTCCTCTGATTAAATCGATGCATTTAATGCTGTTCATTTTCGGACTGAACAACGATTTTGGAAAAAAAGGAAAAAGTCCGAGTAAAAATACGCACGTGCTCGGAACCGGGAAAAATAATCCGCATAGAATTTCCCTACACCGATTGTACCCTAAACCAAAATCCCTACAACCAGTTTGAATTGCCGTACCCCACACCCCCCACTGGGAGATTCCCATGCATCATCCCCATCCCCTTGGGGATTGGGGCGAAAGATGGTAGACACGTGCTCACCAAGCAACCACTTCACTTGAAACAGCTTCCCGCCAAACAGTATATACAATTTAAAGGATCTATCCATATTTCTGAGGAGTTGAAGGTGGGCGGAGGTTCTAATGGAAGTATGTGTGATGAAAGAGGGGAAGAGGGAGGATGATAGTTTGGCAGACACTTGGCGGGTAAATTAGATATCATAACATTTTAAGGCTGAGGGTTTTTGGTTTTAGGATGAAAGCCTTCTTTTTTGTGCGGAAAAGTTAAAGGTTTTCTTGGCGGGGAAATTTTTACTACAGGGTTGTTTTTCATGAGATAAATGAATACTTCACTTTGACCCATCCACTTCACCCCGCATCCTCTTGACAATTTGTATTGAACAATAAAAATTAAAACATGCCTAATTTTAACTAAATCCGTTCTTTAATGGGCATCAGTAGATTTCAATAAATATTTAAAATGTTAATTACAAAATCTTTACCATTTTAATATGGTAACAAACATTATTTTTTGGTAAATCACAAAACATTATAATATCGGTAGCAAATTTTGAATATTGTCTACTTCAATAATTACAGACCTACATCCTTAGAGCAATTTATCGTTTGATTGGAATCAACTACATGTTTAAGAACAATGTTAAAATATAGATAGATAGGTGGCACTGCAAGCTATTAAAATATTTACCATTTCATTTTGCTCTGCTATTTCACTTTGTTCCACATTCCCCTATTTATAAAAATGACAAAATACATATGAATTGCAGTTGGTTTGTGGAGTGACGAAGCAACGGAAGACTACAATTCCACAAGAAACCAGAACGAAAATAAAGACCTTTCTCTGAGACATTAGCTTTATGATGCTTAATGGAGGAAGACAAAGTGAAATAAAATTTCAATTTTATTTTGTTGAAACATAATCATGGTGAAATCTTTTGCTGCGTGAGATTGCTTAAATCGTTATTAAAGAGTTGCAGTTTCTCAAGGCATTTTACACGATTTAATTAAAGTTGTTTATTATTCAGTCAAACTTGTACGAGGTTTTCTGTTTGAAATGTGAATGAATTTGATGGAAAAATAATATAGAAAGCTTTGCATTATTCATAATGTTTAAATGTATGCATGCACGAGCCTTTTTGTGCTTAAAATGAAAGTTTCAAAAATTGGGTTTCTACATCTACGAAAACAGAACGCTCAGATCGTCCTCCAGTTGTGATATAACTCAATGCTCTAAAAGAAACTAATTGGTTCGCTTTTGAAAAACAATCGCGGATAAAATAAAAGAAAATATTAAACATTAAGAATGAAAATTTTTCCATTACTCAAAAATAGAATCAGTTGCATGTTTTCCTTTTGAGTGAAAAATAAAGTGCTTTTAATTACAATAATTCTTAAATTGAATTGTATCGTCCAATCAATCAATAAGAAAATTTCGTTAATGTTAAATCTACGGAGAAATTAAATTTTGTTTCTTATAACTTTTTCTTGTTTCGTTCAGCAAAAGGTAAACACACGTTCCGAACGTCCCCCCCCCCTCCCCGAAAAGACTAAGGGTATTTTTAGGTAAAACTTTTTTATAAATATGATAAGAAACAACAACAGCACATTAAACATTAAACACACTTTTTGCATTTTGATAAAGGATCTGTACGCAATATATTTCACGCTTTGAGGGGGTGGGAGTCCTTGAAATTGCGACAGCTTGTGGCAAAGGGGAGGGAGGGGGAATAAGAAGTGTGAAATCACGTCCTTTTTTACGAGAATATCTTGATCAAAGATTGCGTGACTTGTGAAAAAAGTGAGATCTCATTTATAGGAACGGCTCCAGAGTATTTCTTTAAGTTATTTCCACTACCGCCAAAGTATACGTGATCATTCTATAACTGAATTCTTGTTATTGTAGAAACTGAAAAGAAAAACCAGCTAGACGCATCAAAGTATTCAATGAAACTTGCGCAGTGGAATTAATGTAAAAAGACATTAGCTGGCATAACAAAGTCGCCACATGTCAACTTTTTTGGATTTTTTTTTTATATACATTTTGTGCTTCGCCTTGTAATAACATAACCAGGTAAATAATAACTCTTTTTATATTAAACATGCTTTTTGCATATTGCTTAAGTATTTCTGCACCAAATGGGATTTTAAATTCTTTCCATTACCACCGAAGTATACGTCATCATTCTATAACTAGACTCTTGTTATTGTAGAAGCTCAAAAGAAAAACCAGCTAGAAGCAACAAAGTAGTTCAATGAAACTTGTGCAGTGGAATTTATGGAATTGATAAATAAGAAGATTAAATAGCTGACATAACTAAGTCGCCACATGTCAACTTTTTTGGATTTTTTTTTTTTAAATATACATTTTGAGCTTCGCCATGTATAGTAACATAACCAGATAAAAAAATAACAGCTCTTTAATCATTAAACACACTTTTTTTCAGACTGCTAAAGTATTTCTGCACAAAATAGGGTTTTAAATTCTTTCCACTATCGCAGAAGAATTCGTCATTATTTTATAACTGAACATTTGTTATTGTAGAAGCGCAAAGAAGTACCAGCTGAAGGAATCAAAGTAGTTCAATGAAACTTGTACCGTATAGAATTAATGAAAATGAGCAAAAAGATAAAATACCTGGCGTATAACTCCACGTGTCAACTCTTTTTATAATTTTTTGTACATTTTTGTGCTTCGCCACAAAAAATAAACCTGCTTCGTATTCACGCTTTGACAAAGTAGTCAGCCTTCCGTTAATAGTTTAGCAACTTCCTTCAAACAAATAGCAGTTGCCCATTAATCATCGTAAACACACACCTACCTTCGTGTTTTCAGCACCCGCTGTAACTCGTGGTAAAGAGGTCTTTTTTTTTTTTTTTTTTTTTTTTTTTTATAGTGCGAGAAATCAGAGATTGACTAGGTGGCTCGCCCTGTAAAATCCAATATGATTGTTTTCGTTCAAATAAAATAAAAATTATATTTTTTAATTCGCCACTCAGCAATGGAATTGAGGTTTCACTATCGTTTTTTCGATGTTAATTTTTGATGGATTCGTATTTTAATTGCAGGTGCTTTGATCAAATGTGGCGTGCTATATGGTTTGTAGAAACTGGTTTCACCCTTGTTTGGGGTTATCACACTGGAATAACGTAACTGAAATATCTCGTCGCCTCAGAGCAACAGTAAGATATCGAATCCCAGAAATAACACTAAGATATCTTACTGTTGCTCAGAGGCGACGATCTGTCTTTGGCTCTTTGGGTGTCATAACGAGCTGCTCGGTATTCGCGTATAGTTCTGTCCAAGCTCCGGTTAAAGGGAGGTAAATTGTAGCGTATAGCTTTAGCATTGATTTTCATTTTATTTTTTCCCGTGACGAGGTGAAAAGCTCCTGCGTCCAAAGAAAGATTTTCTCCTACCAGTAATTTAGTCCAGTCAATGAGTGCTCAAAACAGGGGTGTAGCGTGCATGGAATATGCGATAATTTTTGACTTCAGAATATTGTTAGGAGTAGTTAGTAAGTAAACATACTAAAAGTCCCCGACCCTGGGGGGTGAGCTAAATGTGGGAGGGAGGGGGAAGGAAATTTTAGGTTCTTCGAGAAAATGTCGGAAACGGTGGAAAAAATGCGTTTAAAATAAAAATTCAGGCTAAATAAACTTACTATGAAACTGTTTCTACGCATATTTGTCGAATTTCCCATAATTTTTTGGGTATATATTATGAAACGTCGATGATTTTTGGAAAAATTCACTCGTTTTGTCAAACATTTGCTCTTTGTGCCTCCCACGATCAGTATTGATGAAAATAGTCAATGACAAAGTTGTAGAGCTTTAAATTTATTTCAATTTGATATGCTACTTTGTTATGTTTTATTCAACCAATCAAAAGTTACAGAATTTCAAATACGCACATTCATGGCAAAAATTAGAACACTTGCCATTCACAAATTTCAAACTGACTCGAAAGGATCGCGCACTTCCTCTTTCTTCAATGAATTCGACAATCCTGACGGACAATAAAGAAGTTTTTGTGGATTTTACAACAACACAAATGATGTTTAAGGGGGGGGAGGGGTCGTAAAATTGTGGCTTTGTGATAAGGGGAAGGGAAAGAGTAAGAAGTGTGACATCAAGCATTTTTTAATACGAATATGTTTATAAAACTTAATTTATGCAAAGTACTTTGTGACAATTGGGGAGAGGTCAAAAATGTTGAGAAAAAGTGTAACATCATTTATGGACAGCCCCTTACCAAGAAATCGGACGAAGATTTGCATTACTACGTAATGCAGTATGAATTAGCTCCATACCCATTGCATTATTTAACGAAAATGAACTCAGGAAGTCAGTGGCGTAGCTAGACCCGACTTTCGGGGGGGGGGGGTTAGTTCTTTTATATATATATATATATATATATATATATATATATATATAATCGCTTGGAATTTTTTCCTTTTCTTCTTTTTTTTTCTTTCTCTTCTCTCTTCTTTTTCTCTTTTTTTTTGAGACTAACTTTTCGGGGGGGGGGGGTTTGTCCCCAACCCCCCCCCCCTTAGCTACGCCCCTGCAGGAAGTGGAGAAAGTCAGCATTTCCTCAGTAAGAAATTTTTTAGAAGTAATTAATAAATAAATATACTGAAAGTCCCTGACCCTGGAGGGGGAGGGGAGTTAAAGGTGGGAAAGGGATTGAAATTTTGTGGTTTTCGATTATAGCTCGGAAACGGCAGGAAAAATGTGTTCCGAATAAAAGCAAAAGTTAACTAAATTTATTGTAAAATTGTTTTCATACATATATGTCACATTTGCAGTGTTATTTTAGGTACGTGCTCTTGAAAACCAATATTTTTCGGAAAAAAATTATCTCTTTCTTTTTGTCTCAGAGTGTGCCAAGCAGGCACTCAAGGGATCTTGTGCATCAATCATGAGACAAGGACCCTGACAGTTTTCTGTGTCTTGAAAATCCACCGGCTGAACACTTGAACTGCAGGTTCAAACCTGATACCAAAGAAATACGAAGCCTATGCCCTATCATAGCGACACCCAGCTGACAAGCAATCAAATCTATGAAGTTCTAGCATGTACTCAATTTCGTTACTCTTATTGAAATGAATATGTGACGCTATAGCAGGATAATGAAAATTTTAATGATAGAAATAAGGTAAATGTAGCTGAGGTAAATGTAGGCAGCACCTTTTTGTAATTGTAGTTTTTATTTCATTATTACTAATCATATTTTGAAAGTGTTTATATGGAATATGGACTGACAGTAATTAGAAAATGAAAATATCATCTTTAAGTTGACATCTTGGTTCTATTCTGAGGCGGAAGGGTCATGTCACCAGCAGTGGAAAAGTCGTTCTTAGAAATTGGTAATGTATTGATGTCATCGTCGTCTCCTTCGTCCTGGATAAATATATTGATTCCGTTGTTGCAACTGCCCTTGCAATGCAAGCTTGCGACAGAGTAGTCTAACGATGATGTTCCCAGCTACAGGTTAACTTGGTAGTACGGCAGAGATAGGAGGGATTGAGGGACTTTCCTGTCACTGGAGCACCCATACCATGAGAGATACATGGGACCCCAGCAGACTCAATGGATTCTGGGGAAGATGAGATGTTGATATATACCTTAGATACATGTTGTATGATTTTAGATTTCTGGCAGAATGTTGTGATTAGTTGGGGATTTGGCTATCAAGAGGGCAACCAGGAGTACTTTCTCTCAAATAATAGCTACCGAAGATTTTTGCAATTTGATCCGTCTTCGCAATATCAACGTCAACATCACCTAAAGCTCGGAGCGTATTTGTCTCGTTTTTCAACAGCTTCATCCTTAGCGGATTTGTCAGCTGACTGTTATTATGAAAGTTGGACAGAAACCTTTTTTGACCATCGTTTCAATTTTCTAACTGCCGTTGATGTCCATATGGTTTATACAGTCGTCTCTTTTTGTCTAACAGTTTTGTAGGCTATAGGTATCCTCCGTAACAACAAATTCAAATTTAATGAAATCAATGTCGTTATTAATTTCTTAAACAGTATGGATAGTGCTGACTTTCTGCACGTCCTCAGTCCACCAATTCATACTGCATATACGTAATTTTGCAAATCTTCGTCCGATTCCTTTGTAAAGGGCTGTCCGTAAATAATGTCACACTTTTTAATCAATATTTTTAACCCTCTACCTCCCCCTCCCCTCCTTTTTGCTACAAAATTCGTTTTACAAGCTACTTTTCATAAACATTCGTATTAAAAAATGCTTGATGTCACACTTCTTACTTTCCCCCCCTGTCACAAAGTCGCAATTTCACGACCCCCCCCCCCACCTTAAACATCATTTGTGTTGTAGTAACCCGCAAATACTTCTTTATTGTCCATCAGGATTATCGAATTCATTGAAGAAAGAGGAAGTTCGCGATCCTTTTGAGTCAGTTTGAAATTTGTAAATGGCAAATGTTCCATTTTTTTGCCGTGAAAGTGCGTGTTTGAAATTCTATAACTTTTCATTGGTTGAATAAAATATAGCAAAATAGCATATCGAATTGAAGGAAATTTAAAGTTCTACAACTTTGTCATTGATAATTTTCATGAATACTGATCTTGAGAGGCACTAAGAGCAAATGTTTGACAAAAAGAGAGAGTTTTTCCGAAAATCATCGATTTTTCATAACATATACCCGGAAAATTATTGAAAATTTGACAAATAAGTGTAGTATCAGTTTCATAGTAAGTTTATTTAGCTCGAATTTTTATTTTAAACGCATTTTTACCACCGTTTTCGACATTTTCTCGAAAAACCCAAAATTTTCTTCCCCCCTCCCTCCCACCTTTAGCTCACCCACCAGGGTCGGGGACTTTTAGTATGTTTACTTACTAACTACCCCTAACTATTCTGAAGTCAAAAATTATCGCATATTCCATGCACGCTACAATGTGTTTATTGACAGGACTAATTCAGCTCTATAGGCTGGTTGCGATTTTCGCTTTAATGACTTTTCAGTAGCCAATTCGCTACGGCTGAGACTGCAGTTTTACTTTTGTTTGGAGTCATTACGCTTGAATAGCTTAGCTGAAACAGTTGTCGCCGGGTACCGTAACTAGCTGTTCAGTATTTACTTATAGTCCTGTCCAAGCTTCGGTTAAGGAGCGGTAACTTATAGCGTATTGCTTAACATAAGTTTTTGTTTTATTTTTTCCCGCGACGAGTTGAAAAACTTTGATGAGCGTCCGATGAAAGCTTTTCTACTACTAGTAATTCAGCCTCCTATTGACTGATTTCGATTTCACTTCAATAACCTTTCATTAAGCAACTACAAATTATCTATTCATTTCATCTTCTCAGAGGCAGCACACTCGGGTAAATCTAACAGATAGTACATGAAGAGGCAAACCAATTATTTGCATAATGCGGCTAATTTTTTTTATGTGCGCAAAATTGGCGGTAAAAATGCGAATACTAATACTTGACACCAAATTATCGTAAGAGAATATAGGAATTCACAACTAACCTGACACATGTGCCGAAACCTCTTCTATCTTACGAAACATTCTGTGAAACTGTTTTGCAGCCTCTTATTCCGTAGGAGTCAAAAGATGTAGCGTTGGCAAGCCTAGCTGTAATTAGTCTCTTCCTGTAAAATATTACACATTATGCATCTAAGTAGTAACTCATAAGTAATATACACAACAAACACGCCGAACCAATTTACATGAAGAGCATTTATAAGTTAAAAAATATGAATAAGGAAAAAAATAAATGAATAAATATTTAATACTGAGCAAAATAGACACATTACCTATATTCATCTATCTGTTGTAGCGTATTCTACATAGCTTCTACTGCTTGATATTATGCACAAAACAGAAATTACGGCAATACGCACACACACATATACAGTCGACTGTTACTAAAACGTGATTCCGCTTGCGCGAAATGGCTATAACGCGAATTTTTCACGAGTAATGAACTGAACTAACGCTAATTCATCGCCCACAATGCAAACAAGTGTCACTGAAAGAAGAAGTTCCCAACACCGTACTAGTCTTAAACATCGCTTTATTAGTGTAAACAAATAAAAAAACACTCCTCATCTTTCATTTATTTTTTTCATTCTAAATATGAAGTTTCATTCTAAATATGATTGCCTGATGTTTTGGAACCCCTGCTCTATTTCCTCGCCAGCATGGCACCCTTGGGCACCATGCTTTCACCTTAGGGGGAATATATTCACTTGTCTGGAACCCCTGGTTATAACAGTGCATACTGTCAATAACGTTGAAACCCAGGCAGCACACGTAGCAGTTAAACGGTTCATAAACATTTTAGATTGGCTGTTATAACGTCAATAAGTGTTTCAATACTTTTATGAAACGTAATGTGCTACTTGGGTGCTACTTGGGTGTATGAAACGTAATGTGCTGACTGGAGCGTGGTGGGAACTAAACTATTGCATAGATGTATTCTGTGTGACCTAGGGTTTACGCATGGAACACCTGTAAGATCTGTAAATAAAACTTGAAATGATGCTGTATTATTTCTAATGTTCTTTTTAGCTGCATTCGTCTCAGCTTTTTTTTTTTCTACAACGCGACAAAAACCCGGAGGGAATCATAAATAACCCTGAATACGTACATATATACACATGCATATATGAGGACAACGCTTGTTGATATCAACAAATAAAACCTTGAAAAGGTACGGTCACTATTTACTAAGGCCATTTAGGAAAACAAGATTTATTCCGTTACTGCATTGAAACGGTTGTTATCACATGCATGCTAATATAAAATCAGCTGATGCTATGACGTAGCTTTGAGTTGTTATTTGATCAGTTTTTGAAATGAGTCCTGTCTTCTGTGTTTATTTGTTATGCATTGCTTGAAAGAAAGGTGGCGGACATATCTTTAATTGTTAACTTCGAAAGTTTTTCATGAAGCTCTATATTGTTTCATGTTTATTCACTGAAATCTAAATTTGCTGACAAAACTAGAATAACGATTCCAATATGAATTTATAGGGATATTTTTCACTTTTGCATTTTTAATTCGGATATAGGTATTAAATTTTCATCGAGAACAATTTTTGTGGGTTGGCCTTCTACTTTGTTAAAAAAAAAAGAAAAAAAAAGAAGAGAGATTTATTCCGTTACTGCATTGAAACAGTTGTTATCGCATGCATGCTAATATAAAATCAGCTGATGCTATGACGTAGTTTTGAGTTGTTATTGCATCAGTTTTTGAAATGAAAGCTGTCTTCTACGTTTATTTGTTATGCATTGCTTGGAGGTTTCGGACATATCTTTAATTGTAAACATTATAAGTTTTTCATGCAGCTTTATATTTTTTCATGTTAATTCACTGAAATCTAAATTTACTACCAGAACTAGAACAACGATCCCAATAAGAATTTATAGGGACATTTTTCACTTTTGCATTTTTAATTCCGATAAAAGCATTACATTTTCATCCAGAACAAATTTTGTGGCTTGGCATTCTACTTTGTTAAAAAAATATTTAAGGAAAAAATAAAAAATTTAAAAAATAACCGAGGGGAAAAAAACTTATTTTTTGCTCCTGTCATCATTATTAGTCTAATAGTTCCTCTCGAATGTCAGGATTGTGAATTGGGTTTGCACATAGCTTTCAAATTTGAAAATACGTTTGCATACTCTACTTAAATTAGTTTCAGAATTAAATTTCAGGCTTCCATATGCAATAAAGGTGATATAAAAATCTTTATGAAAAAAAGTACATGTTTTAAAAGTACATGTTCATAAAAACGAAAAGAAAAGTGTTGATTATAGAATGAAAAAGTCACTTTAATTTTTGAACAGAAAATTTAAAAAAAAAGGAAAAGAAAAACATTAAGAGCTCATCTGAACTAAAGGACGCTGTTTTATGTTCAAAAATTAACTTCTTTTTGAAATTAAACGATCGCAAAAATGTACCCTTCACAAAATATCACGATCGGAAAAACCCAGTTCAAAAGCTCATGATCAAAGACAGACTCATTTCCAAAATTATCAGAGATAACCGATCATTCTCATAAAAAAATGTCCACGTAAATGCAAATGTAAAGCAAATGTAAAGAGGAGAAAAATATTTTTCTAAGAAAACGAATATCATTGACGCGACAGTATGAATTTCTCATATCACGTGGAGAGCAAAAGTTGTAAAAAGGCTTCAGGGTGTATTTTCAAAGATAGAATGACAATTCAAAAAGGCAGCAGGTGCTTCAAAAAGGCTGCAGCAGGGCACTGCACTCTAGAATACCCTGTTCCTACTACTACACGTGGTTAAACCGGTTAGATAGCGCATTGAAGACAGCCCTAGTTCTCCTCCCCCCTTGATTCAGCCCAGGAACCGAACAACCTTTGATCCAGCACCCCTGATGGAATAGGAATATTTAGCACTTTGGAATGGGAATATTTAGCACTTAGAGATTATGATATATTCAACGTGCACCCGTCATCATTAGCGTACACGGAGGATCCTCTACCAGCAGGCATCGAACCGGCGACTCTCCAATTGCGAATCCAACGTCTTACCCTTCAGATCACCACTGCCGCTCTGTAGAAGGGCAGCGGGGTGCGGTTCCCAGTGAAATAGACCTAAAGTCATCATTAACTAAAGCTATCAGAGGTGCTATTGTTTTCTTATTTTTTGAATGCCAATTTGACACCGTACGGTGGGCGATATATACTGCCGTGGGCAGGGAAACTGCATTATCTGCAGAAATGAGTTTTCGGGATAATTGAAGAAACGCGTTTTGGATTCCATACTAATAATAGGAAAATGTTTGAATTAGACTTTTTTTTTGCGCTTTTTTTTCAGTGGAAACCAAATAAGCAAGCTCGTACAATAAAGCTAGCATACAATAGAGGACAAAAATGCAAAAAAAAAAAAAAAAAAAACTGATGAGTGCATCACGCGACTTCCTTTTACGCCAATTAAATGATAATAGCGCCTTGGAGTAAGCAAGGAAACACTAAATATTTTCACCCCTAGTTTCTTGGGAACCAAAGCAAAGAAACGTTTTTCACATATTTATTTTCCCATTATTGGCAATTTTAATGTGATTCAGTGGTTAACTCTTTAAATATCACCAACATTAGCCGAATGAAAACCAGATTTAAAATATTAAAAAAAAAAGAAAAAAATCACTAAATTTTGGTGACAAAACTTGGCGATATATCACCAAGTGTTTTATAAATTATAACACCACTAGGGTTAGCATTGAAATTAACAATGATTTCCCCCCAAAAAGGTGTAAAAACCCTCTTATAGGAACATCCGAATGCAACCAAAAGGGAAGGTACACAACTAGACCCCACTAGGAGTCTACGTATGAAATTTCCACTTTTTAGGACATACCGTTTTTGAGTTATGCGAGATACATACGCACACACGTACAAACACACGTACACACATACGCATATACATATGTACGTACGGACGTCAGGAGAAAACTCGTTGTAATTAACTCGGAGTTCGTCAAAATGGGTATTTCGGATGTCTATACGTCCCTAGGCATATATCCACGTGTGGTCGGGTCGAAAAAAAAAAACTCAACATTCATTCGAGGGTGATCAAAATGGAAATTAAGGCCGTGCATTTACATTAACATTTTCGCGAATACAATACTTCCTTTTTTGTAAAAGGAAGTAAAAAAAAGAAAAGAAAAGAAAAATTTACTGCCCTTTACCTGCCCACGGCAGTATAGCAGACATGATTTCGTTTTCAGGCGAATAGCTTTCGACACCCACAAATTTTTCACGCCATGTGATATAGGAGACCTTTAAAATAACGTTATCAAGTCGTAAGATTAAGTTAAATGGCCGTATGAAATTATTTATTATGCTATACTTATTGGTTGTAATAGCAGTACTGAATTGATCAGATTAAATTGGCAAGAAATTATTACAATATTTCTAAGAAGTTCCAGATGTACAGACGGAGTTTTGTTCTAGGGGTAAAATGAACAAAATACTTTTATATTATAAACTACTTTAACTAATTCATAAATAAGAAACATTTACTTTCATCAAATATTTAAGTTCCTCTTGTGAGAAAGAACCTAGTAGTTTACATTTTATGCATAAAGATGAGTTTCGATCTTATTTTACGCAAAACCAGTAAGTATTTTTTGTTGCTATCCGTTTAGCTCCTTTACGGGGAATTTTCACTCTAAAACGTTGCACTCTTACATAAATCCAAACTAGAAAAAGAAAAAAAAAAGAAAGAAAAAGAAGAAAAACAACCCCCTCGATGATTGAATGAAGCAAAGATTACTTCGTATTCTGCATGCATTTCCACACTCTAGGGAAAAAAGAAACAAACTCAATCTTATATAATATCTTCTTTTTATAAAAGTTAAAACCTCGTGAGAAAAACAACATTCTTGTGTCTGGAAAAAGTGTGATGAGAAGATAAATGGGAAATCATCACGCGGGGAATAAAATATTAATACCAAAACTTTAAAAAACATCAATTTTTTTCCTTTATTTTTTGAAAAATAGACTCATTTTTTTAAGTGAGGTGTTTTTTCTTAGTAAATAAAAGTGATTTTAATGATAAAACCATAAATAAAGTATACCCATTCAAGAAAAATCCAACGCGTTTTGCTTGGGAGAATTACTTTGTTCTCGTGAACTTGCTGCATTAACAACATGAAGGAAACATGGGAGTTTTGACTCGTTTTTTACAAAAAATGTTTTCTAAATTTCATTCAACGTAATTAAACTTCCAATTTAACATTTGTTTTTAACATCTCGTCGCCTCAGAGAAACAGTAAGACTTCTAATCCCAGGAATAACAGTAAGATATTCTACTGTTGCTTTGATACGATTGTAATGGGCATCGTTTAACACTATTAGAATTAATTTAAATTTCAAACTAATATTTACATTACAAATTTCTTTCAGAGTGAACAAATTACGTTATTTAAGAGAAGCTTGAACCACGAGATTTGAAAGCTATTAAAAGTATACAGCTATCTTTCCATATTTTGAGGAATAGTTCTAACTTAGTTGATGATCTTAAAGCTGTTCCTGCAATTTAAGCTATTTGACGTTGTTATTTCGTATTTTACGAATAAAATACGTTTAATTGACTGATTCGCTACATGTGTAATAAATACATTAGTAAGACGTGAGAATTAAATATTGTTCAAGACAAGATTCCTCCGTTGAAAAAATGCATCGTTCACGGTAAAGCCACGTGACCTGTGACGTATCGCGCAGCTGACGAAAGCTGGTCTACGTAGCCACAACGTATGAAATTTAAATTTTCTTAAATTTCTCCGGGATCCCTCATCAGATATAGACAAAATTAACATGGTACCATCTGGAAAGTATACCCTTTCAAACCAAAAAAGAATTTCAAATTGGTCGAGGCGTCTTGAAGAAATCAGAAAACATACATAAAAAGTCGCATACGAATACATAACCTCTTTTGATGTCGGTTAATGAAATGCTGTTTTCTCAAAACCTTTTTTCTTCCATTTTGAAACTTAAGATAAAAATCCCGCTAATGTGAAATCATCTTTCATTAACTTCATATTTAGAATGAAAAAGATGCGGTATAGCGATTTGTAAATCAACAAAGCGATGTTTCGACTAGTACGGTGTGGGGATTTTCCGCTTTCAGTGATGTTAAAGGGAAAGTCCGTTCACGAACCCTATAAGGAAAGTGAAACTTAATCCCCGCGATTCCCGTTCAAATATCTTCGTGTTGCGGGATAAGGAATTCGCGTTAGCTCCAGAATTCGTTACTCGAGAAAAGCTCGCTATATAGCCCTTTCGCGAAAATTGAATCGCGTTGTAACGCGAGTCCATTGTAGTTTTAAATTGCACATACAAGTAAAGTAAGCATTCTTATTTATGTGTCATATTTCGGATATTTATTAATATTTCATTTTTAATACTAGTACCGTTTGGGGTATTTTTCCTATTTCTTTATTTTTTCTTTCTTACTGATTGAGTTTTGATATATTAACATAATAAAAGTCAATTATTAAATATTGTAAGTTTTTGAGGTTATTCAGTAAAACTGAAAACTGCTTTTATTTCATTTTATCAGTGGCATAAAAAAGAAGATGGTGCCCAGGTTCAGACCCCTAGGTTGAAGCTCAAAATTAAATAGTTCCGATAAAACATAATTTCCTATAAAAGTAGCTCATATAATGAAAATTAAAGTTTTTCTCTTTTGTTTAAAAGATGTTTT
Source organism: Uloborus diversus (assembly GCF_026930045.1). Lineage (NCBI taxonomy): Eukaryota > Metazoa > Arthropoda > Arachnida > Araneae > Uloboridae > Uloborus > Uloborus diversus. The sequence continues at coordinate 173,674,248 of NC_072733.1, forward strand.
TCATCATCTAAATCAATTTTATGTATAAGTATGTCTATATTACATTTAAATCAAATTATGACTGCATCTATTTACATTTTCAAGTAGCCGAGTTGCACTTCTTGAATGAAATATTCACTGTCAGGAAAGGATTAAAAATTTGAAGGTTGAATTACTTTAACTTTTAAATCCTTTCTTGCAGCGAATACTCGTAAAAAATGCTTGAAATGACAAATTGGCTCAGTAAAGGAAGGAAAGAATAAATTATTCTTAGTAATATTCCACGTTCAAATGAGCAAATGTATTAATCCAAAACACTTTTTGAATTTTTTTATTCAATCCTCAAATGGTGCGTATGTGTATGATTTTTATTTATTAACTAGAATATCGCCCGTCAAGGTATGACGGATGAAAAATTTTTTCTACATTTGAACGAAGCAATTTCCTGTTTGGTGATATTTTTATAGTTGAAATTTGAACCTTAAATCCAGTGGATTAGTCCTAAACTCTTGTAGATAGCGTTCATTGTTAACCCCTCATTCATTTCTTCATTAACAGTTAAGTTACCGGATCCAGTTCAGCCTTTTCAGAATAAAGCATTTCCCGACATGTCAAACACTACCAAAACATATTATCAAATTATCATGTCATGTGGTAAGTTTCATTGCTGGAGACGTCAGGAGCGTTACTCGATCAGTGAATTCGCTAGTATGTATAAAAGGATTTTTTTTAAAGTAGCTACTTTTCGAAAGTAGTTTGTAGTTACTACATTTTGAAAAAAATAGTTATAGTTGTAGTTAACTACATTTGTAATAAAGTAGTTGCAGTTGTAGTTCGCTGCAAAAAAAATGTAGTTTTTCAGACCACTGGTTGAGACACAAACCGTCTACAAATTATAATCGAGCGAAACAATAAATCATCTTTTGGGATGCGTCAAATAAACGAAATGCATCTATTTGTTAGAAAGATTTTTTTACAATACAAAAAAGGATTACTTAAAATATGGCTTACAATAAAACAAAGCAGAATCAGTCTTAATTATTTCAGTTTCAAGTACAGTAGACTCAAAAATCCGGGCTAGCATGGCAGATGGCCGAATCACAAACGTCCTCGATTTTGTTGAAACAATGAATGCCAAAGGTACGAAGTACATGTCATTCATGCAATGAAGAATAATCGAGAGGATTTACTTTTTTTTTTTAAATTTTTTAAATTGCAATTTTCCTGATTTTCGGTCCACATTTTCCGGAGTTCTGATCATTGCGATTCGGATTTATGAGAGTCTATAGTGCCGGCAAAAATTTGAATTTCACTTACTGGACACTGTCGGGTCTTTCCCCCAACGGGCTTTCGCGCAAGTTAAAATCTTTGTGGTTGAATGTTTATACGCACTTGTTCCAGCTTCAGGACAAGTATTCGAAATGAACCATTTGATTTCAAATAATTTTAGGCTTAGGTACGTTTCCCTGACTTTAGAAAATCAAACCTTATATTAACTGATGGAGTTTAAATTCCAGTAAATACTCGTAACTAAGGTTAACACACTGGTAGTGGCCAGTGCTTCAGAATGCTTCAGTAGTGACCACTTCAAGGTTTATATTTGAAAAAATAGGATTCCAGGTTTCACAATAGATTCAAACGTGCAGGAAGTAATACCTCCTACACGTTTGATACACTTTTGAATCCATTGGAAGACCTGGAATCCTAATTTTTCAAATAAAAAACTTGAAGTGGCCACTACTGAAGCACTTGCCACAGTCGGTGTGTTTTACCTTAGTGTTTTATTTCAACCGCTCACGCGTATTGCAATTTCCTATGTACACATATTACTGTACTTCTTAGTAATATAATACTACTCATTACAAAATGTATTGAATTAATACATGCTTGTTTAATGTAAAGTATTGAAAAGTTTTTAGTTATTTTTATTGTTACGAATGCAAGTTATCTAACCATGAACTGAAATTCTCTGCTAAAATTGATTTCAGCAAAATTACTATTTTGAATGTTTATTACTATAAAAGATCAGCATATTTATCTAATCATACTGCTTTTGCATGCATGCACTAAAGCTTTCCGCTTGAATCTTTGTAGAAAACTCATTTTAAATATTCGATCCTATTCACCATAACAATCAGGTTATTCTCCCATACGCAAACATAACGTTTTTGCTTCAGTTTCTTGTGAAACTTTCACTTCAATTATCCGTTAACATGACTATTCAACGTGTTTGTCTACGTAATCACATTTTATTTTCATACATAAACTGAAATGTATCAGATTTTTCTTGAAACTGTCATTTGTCTGCATAGCAGTTATCGGCCAAACATATAATCTCCCAAGATATGAATTGAAATTTTTTGCTTGATTTCGCTTGTAGCAAACCATTATTTTCAACATTAACTTTGAATTAAACATTATCTTTAGATAATAGAAGCATTCGAAATAAAAAATATAATTTATAACATGTGATTTACAATGAAAAGAAAACATCTTCCATCTCCATACATTTTCAGGTGTTGACCCTGAAACATTCAGTGACTATCTACTAATGTGACCTTCATGGATAAAATATGAAATGAAAAAAAGGTCTTTACTTTCGCTTTGAGAATGGGCTACGCGACTAAAATTTGTATTAGATTTTGTCCCGGATGTATCAGCGTGAATGCTTCTTTTAAAAACAATATAAATAAATGCCAAAAAAAAAATACTTTCAGGATGTGCGGAAAATGCTATTTAATTCACATCATTTATTCATTTTATATAATAGTAAACAATCTCATCAGAAACAACCCTGTCGTAAAAATTTCCCCGCCAAGAAAACCTTTAGCTTTTCCGCACAAAAAAGAAAACCTGCATCCTAAACCCAAAAACCCTCAGCCATAAAAAGTTATGATATCTAGTTTGCCCGCCAAGTATCTGCCAAACTATCATCCTCCCTCTTCTCCTTTTTCATCACAGCTACTTCCATTAGAACCTCCTCCCACCTTCAACTCCTCAGAAATATGGATAGATGTTTTAAATTGTTTATCTTGTTTGGCGGGAAGCTTTTCAAAGTGAAGTGGTTGCTTGGTGGGCAAAAAGCTTCCCGCCAAACAAGATAAACAATTTAAAACATCTATCCATATTTCTGAGGAGTTGAAGGTGGGAGGAGGTTCTAATGGAAGTAGCTGTGATGAAAAAGGAGAAGAGGGAGGATGATAGTTTGGCAGATACTTGGCGGGCAAACTAGATATCATAACTTTTTATGGCTGAGGGTTTTGGGGTTTAGGATGCAGGTTTTCTTTTTTGTGCGGAAAAGCTAAAGGTTTTCTTGGCGGGGAAATTTTTACAACAGGGTTGTTTTTGATGAGATATCACATCTTTTTCCAAAAATTTTTTGCGTCACACAAAAATCCCAAAGTTGGTCCCAACTTAGGGTTTTTCTCAAATCGACATTTTTTAATTTTCAATTATCTCTGCGTATTGAGCATCAGTAAAAGTAATCTTTGTGATTACATCATGATATTTAGTGCCTCAAATGAAATATATCGTAATTTTATGGCTGACCTTCTGTGGACCCTGGCAGGGGTGGCTAAACTGTGCCGAAGAAAGTGAAAATGTGTCATGTTTGAGGCATCCTGGTTTCATGCACTGAGGTTCAACCATAGTTTTTGTGAGCAATTTGTGTAGTGGTATATATACGTTATTAAATAGACTCGTTAAATGCATGGTAAATGCTCACTGCTGCGAAAAAATAACAGTTTTGTCATCAAAAAATGATAAAAAGTGTACTTTTTAGGGGCATGTATCTCAGTGCACTGAGGGTCAGTACAGAACTTACTGCCTGCATTTCAAACTAGAATATGTGTATTTTCACAATCAAGCGACAGAACTATGGGCAAATTCAAGAACACAATACGTATTTCAAAACAGTAAAATGAACTATTCAGTTTTCAATTCAGTCAACATATCCGGGTTTAAACTTTCCTCCAGTCTCTTCCAGATACTATTTAAAAAGCTAGTATGATCAAAAACTTACCATAAAAGAGTTATAAATTTGCAAATAGACTGATTATGCTTACTCGCATACTTTATAATATGATAACTAGAAGCAAAGTGAAAGAAAAACATAAAAATACGATAAAAAACATACTTTTCAGTGGCCTGTATCTTAGTGCACTGAGGGTTGGTATAGAACTCGATGCCTACATTTCAAACTAGAGTGTATGTCTTTTCACAAACAAGTGACATAACTATGGGCAATGGTTTTGCAGGCTCATAAAATGCTCTTCAAGATGAGGAAATTGCATACGAGTTGACGACGCATCCAGTTAGTTGTACTCAAGCTACAATGCTTTGTCTTGATTTTTTTTATTTGCTTAGTTTGAAAATGCAGTCATCCAGTTCTACACTGATCCTCAGTGCACTAAGATAAAGGCTTATGAAAACTGCACTTTTTAGCATTTTTAGATACAAAAACTGCCATTATTTGGCAGCTCAAACGGTGAGCCAAGCAACTAATGAGGATATTGAATAATTTGTATATTTTCTTACTCAAATTACGTACAAAAACCATGGTTGAGCTTGGAAGCAGGGAACCAGAGGGCCTCAAACATGGCACTTTTTCATTTTTTTTCGACAAAGTTTGGTGACCCATGAAAGGCTGTATTGAAGATCAGCACAAAATTTACGATATATTTCAATTTAGGTACTAAATGTCATATTGTCAAGACAAGAATTTTTTTGGCTGATGCTTAATACACAGAAATAATCGCATTTTAAAAAACGCTGATTTGGAAAAACCTCTACGTCGGGCTCCACTTTACGACTTTTTACAGGTCCCCAAAAATTCTTTCGGAAGAAAAGAAAAAATACGTGTCTTCTAAAATCTTTAAAAGCATCCACCAAAAAAATTTGAGCAAAATCAAAAATGGTGTGTATCCGAACACCACATTTCTGCCCGGTTCTTACAAAAACTGGCTCTTATAATTGTTTACAAATTCTGTTTCCGTATGTTATTTCTTTTTCGCGCATATTTTACTTTAATTAACACAGGATTGGAAAATCTTCAAAATTTCAAACCAAAAAACATACACTTGTCAAATTTCAACTAAAATCAAAACATGCTTAATACTCAATACAAAAACAATGCACTGAACATCAGTTGGTCCTAACTAATATTTGAAATAGTAATAACAAGAATTTTTTTATTTTATAAGAACAAAAATTATTTTTGATGTATCTTACTGTATTGATATATCAATCAAATTTTTAAAATGGCTTTTAGTACCATATTCGTTGATCTGCAAGAGTATTTTTTTTTTTTTTTTTAGAATCAACAGCAAGTTCAATAACATACTTACAATATTTCCAGATAGATGGCTCGAAACCAAAGTACATTATTTTACCATTTTACTTCGCCTTGCTTATTTCATTTTACCTCACGTTCCCCAAGAGTAGAGTTTTAGACAGTAGTGGAAGCAGAAAACACCACTTGCGAATCTTTATTTATGAAAAAACCTTTCCCAAGCAGAGTCTAGAGAGTGCTTCTTCAATCAGGTATTCAAATACGCCACCGATCAACTTTTGTAACACGCCAATCGTTTCAAAACCATTAGTGGATTTTCAATACGCTGAACAATTTGCAGAAGGAGAAAGTGGGTGTTGCCATTCATAAATCTCAAAATTTTCTCACTGTAACCAAAACTCCGAGCGTTTTATTGTTTAAAATCATCAATTTTTCCAGACAGCATTCCATAAACAACCATGTCTGAATATATGTTTAGATTGGTTCAGTGTATAGGCCTCAAGAGCTTCATATATGTATAATTGAAATTTCTTTCAAACCACCTTGTACGTCAAGAAGTCACCGCTCTTTGAAAGTGATCACTGAGCTCCAATAAGAAATTATTTCTGTCATGTTAGACACTTTGGTTCACCGAATAAGTGAACATTTCCATGAAGATATATATGTATAAAAGAGAAGAAAAGAAAAAAAAAAAGCGTTGAGCAGCTGATAAACACAAACATATGAAAAAGTAAGGAAACTTAGGCTTTTTTTTAATCGACTAACACTTCGTTTCTGCAATATATTTTGCTAAAATAATCTATTAAATATTCCTAACCGTTCTTCACATCCACTGATTTTCCTTTGCCTTTTTTCTAACTTTCATTTGCTTCAATAAAAAAGAAAATCGGATAAATAAAGAGCCTAGAGGAGTGAACAGACTATTCTTTTTAGTAGATTACATTTCGAACCCATTCATTCGTTTAAAATTAATTATATGTTAATGTTATTCAAATCAAATTTAACCACGTCTTGACCGGTCAATTCACTTGTGGTGATTCTATGTAATTGGGTTGGAGACCTATGTCCGTATGTGCTCTGAATCAAAGTGATGCTGTTTTTCAAATTCACTTTTGTTTTTCAAAAACTTAACATTATTCCGAATTTTTGTGAAACATTATTTGACGACTAAAAAAGAGTTTGTCTCAACTTTTTTACAAGTTTACAGAGTTTTTATTATTAAAGATCCATTTTGAAATGGCCATAAAAAATACTCGGCCAAATGTATCAAACTTGGTAATCGCTCATAAGAATGATTTAATTTAGCTTAGAAGCGTAATAGATAAAATTAAAAAATTTGGCGTTAAAAGAAGTTCGACACATTTAATGGCTAACTCAGTTTAAATAATTGTCCAATAGAAATCTACAACAGATAGCCATTTCTTCATCCGTTTCAGTTTTTGATATTTTAGCAAAAGTTTGCTGTCCTCTGTTTCGTGGCATTCAGACATGAAAATATACAAAAAATGACTTTTAAAACTCTTCTTTTATACAACAGGCTCAACTAGCGTGTTTTTCTCTTCCTATTTTTTCCTATGCAAAAATGTGAACACTTCCATATAAAGTTTCAATTCTTACCTCACTTAATTTTTCTGTAATATCTACGCTATTAAATCTGAGAAACAAACTGCACATATTCCCGGCTATTTTCTCATGAACAACTGGAAGACCAACCGTGAGACAGGCATCAATAGACTCGGAAAATTTTAGTCTCACTTCTGCGGGGATTTTATCATCGAAATATTAGCTAAAACTACCTCCCTCCCCCCCCCAAATTTTAGTTTCATCATACATTTTAAAAAGTTAAAAAGACTTCCCTACATCTTGAAATTGATTAATATTAAGTGTAAAATCAAATTATGGAGATTATGTCCCCTTACAGGTTATGTAAAGAATAGGAAGCGTTTATCGCGCACTTCGGAATTCTGCGTTTTATGTTTTTTTTTTTAAATCTTGTTTTACCCTTCTTGATGTCTTTTTTTTTTTGGTAACGTTATGCTGCAAAAGATAGACATAGGCAGTATTTTACTTCAATTTTTAGGGTGTATTGGCGATATTTTGATGAGGTTTTTTACGGACTGTTCACATTAGGGGACACAATTTTAACTGATATTTTGAAAGATCTGTTACTTCCTTTATTTTAAATTTCTAGATGCTGTTCTCATTACTTAGGAACTATTGTTTTAAATTTAGTGGGTATTTTTAGAAACTATTGACGTTATTTAGGAACTGTTGGCCTCATGCCAATAAGGATAAATAGCAACTGTAGTCAAATAAGGAGTAATTTAATCTTCACATTTGTCACATTGTGCGTCATCATCGTCATTGCTGCTGTCGCTCTCAACCATTGACGCGTAGGGTGTGCTCATCGTCATCAGCCGAACGGGAGAATTTCCCCTTTTCGTGTTTCGTTTCTTTTTTACTAGTCTCTTCAGCTTGTGGCTTGTCAAAGGGGAAATATCTTTTACCTTCATATTTTCGTCTTTTTTTTCTTGTTGAGTATTTTTTTTAAACTGGTAACAACAGCTGCCTGTTCATGTCCATCCCTGGAATTAGATGTAGAGGGTAATGAAAGGGTTAATATTGGTTAATATTACTATGATCAGTCCTGGGGATGTTTCTGAAGAGTTTGAAATGGATGTTTTTGCCTTTGTTTCTCCGTTTTGTATATAGGGAAACAATGGGAACACTTAGGTAGACGATATTAGGAACAACCTAACAAGCAAACATGGCATACTTTACTGCCAGATTCTCACTGCAAACCCAAACTCAATGCAACTTCGCAACCTAATCAAAGCCTATTACCCGTAGTTTTAAATACCTTTAATGGAGTATTTTCATGAATCACATCATTCGGAAATCCAATAAATAAGTAAATAAATAAAAAATCACGGCACAAAATGAGGCGCAAGTGTGTTTTTTAAGTTTTACAGTTGGCTGCTGTTGCTTGTGAGTGGTCTTTGCAGGATTCATCGTCTATGACGCAACACATTATTTGTTAGAAAACTACGAGGGCGATATTAGGAATATTAGTAATATTTGGAGCCCCAGCCTTATGTGTTTTTAAGGGCAATTTTCAATACGATTCTGACACAAAATATCAATACGTAATGTATTTTTCTGCACTTAATGACGTTTTATATGAAGAAAAAAAAAGAACGCGTTATTTAGCCAAATTAAAGCAAATACTTAAATATTTTAAAGTGCCGCTGACCCTATTCTAAGGAAGATTTTCGGGGACTATTGACGTTATTTGAGAAATGTTGTCCTTATTCGAATGGGAATTTTAGACTTTCTCATTATTTTAATTGGGAGTTTTACTGACTGATATTCTTTTAATTATAATAATTGTTTGGTAGTGCTGACTTTATTTAGGAACAGTTGCCATTGAAATGGTTTTAAAAAGGACTGTTTAAAACTGTTGACGTCATTTAAATGAAGATTTCTAGTAACTACTGTCCTTACTTTGGTAAGGATTTTTAATGGTGCTGTATTTTAATTTAATGAGAATCTTTAAAAACCTTACTCATTTGTTTAGTAGATAATGTACAAAATGTGTCTTGAGCAACTCTACTTATTTTCTCTGCTACAATGACGCAATATTCGAGATATTTCGTATAACGATGGACAACACATGCAGCTAATTATGCTCTCTGCAAAAGATATTCCACTCCATTTGTACAATAGGGTTAAAAACTGCGACAATCATGAAAGATGTATCACTTTAATGAGAGCATATCACATACTACTGTGAACGTGATGTCCACCTAACATCACGTTTGATAACCGTTATACTAATTAACGGCTACCGACCCACTGAGGTATTGGGAAATCTAGGGTGAGGAGTCACTCGTCATGCTTTAACAAATAGTCTCGCAATCCGACGTGCATGAATACAGTGTTCCTACAATCAAAGCAAAACACCACTACTGCTTAAGTATATAATAATTGAACGTTAGCGGACGAATTTAATAATTTATTATTTTCTTTGAAAACTTTAGATTTTCGTTTTTCAGTAAGAAGGCTTTTTCCAGCTGTGCTTTAAGTGAACAATTTGGTTCTGCAAAAGCAAGAAAAGAATTTGCACATTTTATTTTACAGCCAAGTACAGAGTAATTACAATGTGTTGCCAGACAACTTGACCGAGGAGAATATTTCCTTTCTGATGCGAAAGTTCGTAAATGGTACTCGGTAAATTTATTACCAATTATGGAAGCATGGCGCATAAAATAAATCATATTTAATCGGTTTCAAGACTTTATTATGTCTGTTGATGTTATAGCTTTTATTAACAATTTCGTGTGACGCTGCAAGACATGCTTTATTCTATGTGGTATGGTATCAGAGCATTTTCTAAGAACTTTTTGGATCCAGAAAAAACTCGATTTGAAACAAAAATTACAGTTATGAGCAACCTTCTTGACACTTTCAAGTAGATGTCAACTTAAAATGCAGTGTTCCTATATAGTTCTTATTACTTCATTACAATGTTGACAGAACATTTGAAAGTAATTTTGAATGAAAACAGAAGTTATTACGAATAAAACTGACCGTATTCACTTTACGAAACTATTTTTCATGTGTAATGTTATGAATCATTAGGGCAAATGTGTGATTCATATACAATTACAGCGAAAACCAATTTTGTCTGTTTTTGAGTATGATTCTGTTAACTTAAAGAGTTAATAATTTCTAAAAAGTACGTTTGCAATTAACAAAAGTTGCAATAAATATTTATTTAATTATTTAACGTAACCAGACTTCATTGGTCATTTGCGATATTTTGAAAACAAACTTTCCGATACATTTTTTATACAATGTTAATATTATTGTGTCAATATATATTGTGATATTGATGCCTCAAAAAGATGGAGAAATATAATTTATAAAATATTTTTATTGAATGATTTACAAAGTGGTTTTGCGAGTTATGAGGCATATATATCCCCCCCCCCCCACACGATTATTATAGGGTTAAGCAAACACAAAAGTAAGAAAATAAAATTGTCTGCTTCGTATGAAATATTTATGAACGTTCAGTTAACATTTTGAAAAAAATAGGGTACACTTTTATTTTTTTAGTTTCGCGGTGTTGCCACTATATAAAGAAAACTTTTAGTTTTTCTAGCAATAACTTCGAGGCCCCGCAATAACATCAAAGGTTTTAAAAATCGTGCCGTTCTTATACTCGAAGAAGTGCAGAATTCAAAAATCCCTTTTCATAGTTCATGCAAAAAGGCGGGACAAAACCGACCAGAATGCATAACTATATTGGGTGTGATTTTTTGTATACAGTGTAGCAAATTTGATGATTTTAAGTCTATAGTGCAAAAGCGGCTTTTTACTAAGCTTAACTAAACAACTATATTCGGTGAATTCCTTTATTTATTTAGTCACACAAGGGGGCTAACCTTTTCTGATATAAAATACCATCTTTATCGCCTTAAATTTAGACAAAAACTTACTGGAATTTTCAAAAATTCACTATTCAACCACATAGACATTACGCACGAAACGCAGCTTCAACGGTTTTTTATTACAGCTGTTTCAGCAGTTGCAATTGTTTCACCACAGCAGGTATCAAGCAAAAGCCAGTGGAGTTGGTTTGATACTCCAATGCAATTTTATCCCACTTTCCCCTTTATATCCTTCAAAATTGTAAGAATCCGAAATGAAGCTCGGTAACGATTTTACATCAATCACGCTCTCAAAAATGAACTTTCAAATTTGACGAAATTTTCTTCGTTTTTGACGAAACTACTTAAAGGGATATGCTCCGAGCGAACATTTCGTCAAATTGAAGAAACTGCTTTTGTTAGTGGTTTGAGGATGCGAATTTCGTCAAATGCAACAAAATATTTCTTCATTCTAGTTTCGTCAAATTAACAATCATTTTCGTAGTTTTGAGAGCATTAGTTTCGTCAAATTAATTTCGTCATATATGAGGACGTTAATTTCGTAAATTTTTAAGAAAATTTATTTCCTTTTTTTTTTTATCTTGGAGCACATTAGTTTTTTTTTTATTTTTCAGAATACAGTCGAACCTCGTTAATTTGAACACGCTTAAAACAAATAACTGCTGAAATGAACTTTTTTGCAATCCTTGTCTTATTGTTTATTGTTTTTCGGATAAAGCGAACCACGTTTTTAATCGATTTTAATGGTCCCTTTAAGTTTGTTATAACGAGGTTCGACTGTATTTTATAAGATTCGTGTACGTGTGATCAAATCGTAACTTCAGAATCTTACCACCGTAGTTTCCCATTTTAATGCGTATAGTCACTTTCACAGGCCGTCATTTATGGGGTCAGGGGGTCAATTGACACCCCCCCCTCCCGTCTTGATTTTTGAACATTTATGTTTTTACACATGACTGGCCGTCCTTTTAGTTGGTTTTCTGTAAAATTTTTATTGAGTACAGACTCTGCCATATTTGGGAAAAAATTGAAATAACGGGCCTGCAGCCCCCCCCCCCATCAAAAAAAAGACAAGTAATTGTTGAAAAAAGAGGCACATAAAATATGTCAAGCAAAGTTTTATTTATGTAAAAATGCAAACAAACAACTTCTTAAAAAAGGTAAAACAAATAATTGCAGATTAAACTCCTCATGTTATCAAATTAAACCCCCATAATGGGGGTTTTCCTTCAAAAATCTAATTTTTGTCGGATATTTTCCAAATTTGGCACAGAGGTTTGTTATTGGAGACTCGGGAATTCACACAAGGTCGTTTATGTCTCTCTATGTGGGGGGGGGGGGGGCAGACAATCGCACATTGGGGGTTCTCCGTATTAAAAAAAAAGTTTTTGTCCGATCTTTTTTAAATTTGCCCCAGAGGCTTTTAGATGCTCAAGAATCACGCAGGGTTGTTTTCATCACTTTAAAAAGAGGGGGGGGGGGGGGTCCTTGAAAAAATCTAGTTTTTGTCGGATTTTCCCAAAATTTGTCACAGAGGTTCTTTGATGCCCGGGGATTCACGCAGGGTAGTTTTCGTCCCTCTTTGGGGGGGGGGCAACCCCTATGGTAGTTTTCCTACAAAAAAAATCCAGTTTTTGTTGGCTCTTTCCGAATTCGGCACAGAGTTTCGTTATTTGATGCTCAGAAATTCTCATAGCGTGGTTTTCGTTCCACTACGGGGGGCAACCCCCATACGGGGGGGTTCTTATGAAAAAACAGTTTTTATCATATCGTTTCCGAATTTGGAACAGAGGTCCTCTGATGCTCGAAAATTCACAAATGGTAGTTTTTAACCCTCCATGATGGGGGGGGGGGGGAGCAACCCCGCATTGGAGGTTCTCCTTATATGAAAAAAAAAAAAGTTCTTGTCCAATCTTTTCTAAATTTGCCATAGAGGTTCTTTGATGCTCAGGAGTTCACGGAGGTTAGCTTTAGTCACTCTATGGGGGGGGGGGGGGGGAGGGCAACTCCGATGAGGTCTTTCCTTGAAAAAAAATCATTTTTTGTCGGATCTTTCCAAAATTTGGCATAGAGGTTCGTTCATTGATGCTCAGGAATTCTCATAAAGTAGTTTTCGCGCCGCTATGGGAGACAAGCACCAAATGGGGGGTTTTCTTATATAAAACCAGTTTTATCAGGACTTTTCCAAAATTGTCACAGATGTCCTTTGACGCTCGGGAATTCCCGTTTTCGTCCCGCTATGGAGTGGGAAACCATGTGTGTGTCGGGGGGGGGGGGGGTCTTATAAGAACCCAGTTTTCGTCTGATCTGTTCAAAATTTGGTACATTTGTCTTTTGATGCTTGGGAATTCCCATATTGTAGGTTTCGTCCCGCTATGTGTGCCAAATCCCACAGGAGTTTTCCTTATAAAAATCCAGTTTTCGTCGGATCTTTTCCAGATTCGGCTCAGATGTCCTTTGTTGCTGGAAATCCACATAGGATAGTTTCCCATGGTGTAGTATTCATATGGGGTACTACCCCATGTGATTAAAGGACCTATGTGCCAAATTAGAAAAAGATCGGACTAAAACCTGGATTTTTGTAAGGAAAACTCCCCTAATGAGGGGGGGGGGGTTGCCCCTAAAGTGGGAAGAATATTTCAAACTGTTTGGACTACATCGCGATGCATAGCTACATCGCGATGTAAGAATGGCGATGCATCACGATGTAGAAATTCCTACATCGCCCTGCCCTACTGGGAATATAAAAGTGCTACTTCTTCAGCAGACATTGGGTTCCGGAAAAATAAATCATGTGCCACTTTTATGCACAGTTATCGATAGATGCTCGGGAGAAATTTGCTGGGGATTTTCTTCTTCATTGCAATGCATGAAAAAGTTCCAGAAAAAAAATTATCCAACTTATACCACAAATTTCAAAGAAAAAGTACAATGAAATGGACAACTTTAAGTTAGTATATCTTTGTTCTAAAATTAGATACAGAAAATAAAATTAGATAATCTTAAGAAAAAGCTTACCTTTTTCTTTTTCCAATCAATTTTTAGTTTTATTAATTTTGCTTGTATGTAGAATGTTTATTTTGCCAAATTTATGTTTAATACAGGAACTTTATTATTGCATGCATTTCATACTTCATACTTTGAAAACAATTCTCTGCCAAAATTGCAAAAGGTATTTGAAAATATAAATTTAAAAAAAATGCAGATGTGAAATAAAACTTTTGGTAAAATTAATTTAGTGTAATGTTTGTTAAATAATTATAAAATATACCTTTGCTTTTTACCCCTAAGTTTTTATTATTATTTCCAAACATTTGTAACATGAAATCAATGTATAATATACGAACACTCTGAATATTGTTATAATTATGGACAAAATCTTCGTCTGTCTTGGTTCTGATTATTTCCATGATGTTGGATCCATCCTAAAAGAGTTTTAAAAAGAAAATATATGTATAATAAGTAAATGTGTAAGTCAATGGGTGTATGCCCTCATGTACATTGACCTTTTTTTCTATTTCGAGGCAAGTTTTACGATTAAATGCAGCAGCTTATTTCTGAAATAAAGCATTTTTCCACAATTTCTTACAAAATTGTTCCCTTTTAAAAAGCTACGATTCTCTTTTGACTTTAAGGAGCATCTGATTTCATTTTCATATTTTTCAAAATATGATTATTTCGACGGTGACAGCTATTTTTCCAAGTAGATTGCAAGAGTGAGTTATTTTTACAGCGGATGGGCAAAATTTTTATTTAGGCAGACAAACAATGATTTCTCTCAGTTGGTATCTGAAATTAATTTCTGAATAGCGTTCTGGAATTCGAGTTTCTTCAATTTATCGACAATCAGCATTACTTAGCCATTAAACTAGTTAATTCCTTTGCATATCAAGTCGTGAATTTTCATTTTTTTTTCGAGCTATAAAAAAAAAATCAAGCGTGCGACAATTGTTGATCTGTAATTTTTTTAAAATTTATTTTTTATTTCAGCCGACAGCCAAAATACATCGTTTTCTCCCGACTTTCGTTTTCAGATTTGCAGTTTTCTTGACGAATGTTTTCTGAAGTACTCCCTCCACCACAAATTAGTCCTATTAAGATACTAACAAATTAAGTAGTAATGAAACTGATGATGATGATTTATTTTTACTTTTTTCAGAAATTTTATTGTGTTATGTTATCAATAAGCAACATTTACTTACCGAGCCTTACCTCCTAAAACCACTACCAAATTAGAGTCAAAAACCAAGGGCTCCAACACTATATTAATTGATAATATAGTACCTTGAAATCTTTAAAAAAGATTCAAACAAAATCATAAAATCGTCAGAATTAATCACTGGTACAAAAATAATTAAACGTCGCTCTACTAGTTTGAGACGGAGGGAGTATTACTTTTTCCCCCAAGCATATTTGATTCCTAAAATATGTAATTTTCACGCAGTAAATAAAAAACACGCCGAGGGAGAAGAGTTGCCGAAGACAGGGGAAACCCAATAACATAGTGCTTTTCCATGTTTGTGTCTTGAGATCTAATCGACAGATATCGATGGAGTTTTTTTTTTTTTTTTTTATCCTTTCAATTTTTCAATTAAAGTATAGCTGTTCGGTTAAAATTTCAGATATTTTACTTTGCATCCAGCAAAAATCACAACTGCAATTTACATTTGGATTGATTGGTAGTTCATCTATAAAATGCTTCTTAGTCTGGTTTCATGTAGACCCGGATTTCTCATTTTTTGTCGACAATACCTTGAAACGGCAAATATGGCAATAAAATTAATGCTGCATTAATTTTAGCCATAGAAACTATGTATAATAGAAAAACTCATAATTATCACAAATCATGTAACACAAATTGACATAGAAAAACTTATAAATTTAGTGTATTAAGTGTGAAAATAAACAACAAAAAATGCTAATCATTATTATTTTCAAAACATGCTACTATATATATATATATTTTTAATCGAGGTTAAACATTAAAACTCTATTTTCATTGATTTATTTAATTTGCAGAAAAATTGAAAAAAATACTGAAAATATTCTGCTGAAATATCAAGCACAAAGATAGAGTTCTTTACGGAAATTAATATCTTTTCTAACTTAATATGATTTGTATTAAATTGGTATTTACTTTAATTCATGTTTTATGCACGTAAAAAAAAGGCTCCACAAATAATGAACATAAGCACTTATTGCTAGAAACATCTGCCGTAGGGAAAGAGATTATATAAACAACATGGGGTAAACATTTATAAGTCCTGTCTCCGAGCATAAAAAAAAGGGTATCATTTCGGATCCAAAAGCTGATATAAGCGGTTTGCATTTATTTTTTATTGCATCAAGCGCTTTTTTTCCTCGAGTTTCATCGGTTTTATTCAAAGATTGCTAAACAATTATTTTAAAATATTTTCTACGAACGCTTTTGTGTTATAAAGTTCTTGATACTTTTTGGTTATTAATTTCTTCCAAATCATATTTTATTTTGCTATTAAAATATTTCATGTAGTTTTGTAATATTGTTTACCCATTCCAAAATGTTAATTTTTACTAATGGGTAGAGCAATATTTCATTGAAAATGATAAGTGTACGAACACTTTTGGGAGCAACTGTATAAATTCTAACATTGAATAAAACATTACATGTAGAGTGGCAGAAGAAAAAATATCAATACTTATTGGGAGATGGGTACATATTTGTTTAAGAAAATAAAAATGCACAGTGAAAAAAATTTGAACTATTAAACTAAAAAATACACTTTGTTTTACAGAATTATTTTTGTAAAATTCATGGAGAAGAATGAAAACACATAACCATGCAATATATTCAACGTTGAAATTAAAAGCTTCAAAGTTCTATGTCTTTTATAAAAGCGCTGTATTTATCTTCTGCGTTAGTTTAGCTACGGTGGATTTTTTTTTTTTTTTTTTTTTGTAAGTTTAAATTTGTACAAATTCTGTGGTCATGTTTGACATTTTTTTAACGAAATAAAGGAAGTACGTTTTTGGAAACTAATGTCAATAAACCAACATTTCCCTTTTGCAAATAAAAAAACAACGCTAGTTAAGCCTAACGTGGAGGTGACTCAAAGTTAGTTCAAAAAACACACAGAGTTCTAAATCTAATCGAACGGTTCGTTTTCAATTTTAATGTGTTTTAAACACAACTATAAACACAACACTAAACAAAAATGATGCAACAATAAATAAAAGAAAAAGCACATTGCACATACAAATTTTAATAAATACTAACCTTTTTTTATGAATCCTTTAAGATAATTTAACGAGCGAGTACAAGACTGAAACGAAAGCTCCCAGAATGCACTGCAATATGACGAAATCGGGACGAAATACTTTCGTCAAAAAGTTGAGATTTCTGGTTTTGTCAAATATCACGTGATTTGGTAACGAAAAGATCGTCGTAAATAACGAAATAGTGCTCGAGGATTGCCAAATCGTCAAAATTGAGTGTTTCATTTTTGACAGTGCATGCAATATATTTTATTAGTTTATTACAATACCCGGTTTTAACAACAAGGAGGCTTCCAGATTCCAAATATTTTGGAACATTTAAAAATGTTAAGTTACGTGTCCATATGGCTATGTCCTATAAGTATACAGAGTCACATAGTCAACGAACTGGGGAGTTCTTGATTCCAATTTTGAAAAGGTGACATTGAAGCAATCATGTCCTCTCAAAAGTTAAAATATAGCTTCTGTGGAACTTCATGGGATATGTGGTATAGACGATCCACGATCATGGAGAGCATCTCCAACCTTTCTCCAGGTCAAAGCAAAAATATCTAATTTAATTCTTTTTTCGAAATCCATTTTGAAGAGAAGTTTAGCAAAATGGAAAGTCATCCCATAACGGATCGATTCGCTCTACGCCCCTTGCCAACTTCACAGCAACTAACTGCATTTATACCGACTGCTTACCCTATTTCCAGTACCAGAGGTGACCTATCTGCCCCCTCAATGACATGTAACTACATTTTGAAAGGACTAAAAGTAAGTTTCTTTCCTTCCTTATTATCTCAAGTGGCATTTCCTAACTCAAAAGTATAACCATTTTTACCTAACTAAGTTTAGCGGTAAGTTTGTTTTTATTTGAAATTCTGGGTCAATGTTACTCAAGAAAGATTTTAAACTACAGTCGAGCCCGCTTAATGGAATAGGCAATTTGCCAGGGAAAATTATTCTAATAAGCGGGATATTCCAATATTCGGGATAAAAATAACACACATCAACGGTGTAGTACATGGGAATTTTATTACATTAAGCGGGATATTCCATTATCCGATATTCATTTAAGCGGGCTCAACTGTACACTTTAAAAGATAAAAAACGACGCACCAAGAAGGAGTTAACCGAATGAAATGAAATTTTTTATGCAAGTACCTTACGACATAACATGCAAACGATTTTTTTTGGGGGGACCAGTGAAAGCATAGGGGGCGGCGCACAGTGGAGTATTTGACTGAAAATCCTGGCCAAAAGTCCAAAATTAAAAATATACCCAATTTTTATAAAAATTTATTCTATGATAGTTGACTAACTGGTGCATCGATCGGCACCTGTTTTGGAAACCTGAGTCACGTACAATTGCTCATAGCCTCGGTAAAAGATGAGATTTCTATAAGAATTTTCGCTTTTTTGTCACGTTTCAGCTTAATTATTACGTTTCAATGTAGATTTTTTTGTGGCTTTATAAATGAATGGAATTGACCCAAATCAATTTTACGGGATAAAGAAATGTCAGGGCTTTGTGCTAATTATAAATTAAAAGTAAATATTTTTATTTTCTTTTTGTAAAAAAAAAATAAAGAAAACTTGGTACGAAAGATTTTTAAAGGCTTTTTGCCTTAATTTATAACTAGAGAAAGCTTTTTAAATGGGTGTCGGGCTCGGTCGGGCTGTTTTGAAAGTTACATCGTATTTGGCAAAGTCTCTAGTGCTAATTTCTGCAAAAAAATCTTCCGCCTACAACTGCCCTTTTTTTTAATGATTTTTTTTTTTTTAAAAAGTGCATAATCCAATCGTTTTGTGACAAGTCATGATTTTAAACTGAAATTACCAACAAAGATTTAATAAATTTGTAAAAAGTTATCAAAAGTACTACTGAATGAAAAAAAGCAACATATTTAAGCGCATAAACATCAATAAAATTTCAGACACGAGTTTCAGGGTTACGAGAAACCGCTTCATGAATATATAAAAGTTTAAGCTATGGAATGAGAATCATTGAATTAGTTTCGAAAATGCTTAGCTTTATGCTTCGTTAAAGGAATTCATTGCACCCCTAAAACATGTGTTTGCGTTTAATTATGTTAATTTTCTCATGTACGTTAATGAGGCAATAAATTAAATAATTTTGTGATCTCGCTAAGAAAATTTTCTCTTCCTTAAAATTGAGAAAGATTTTAAATAAAATAAATAAATATTTATATTTTTTTCAGATTATCGTTGCAAATAATGTGCCGGGGGAGGGGGGGGGGGGGTCTTTCCCCCCTTATACGTAGTATATTTGTAATTTTCTCCTAACGCTAGCGAACTATCCACATTTAAGATATCTTACCAACTCATTGTGAAATTGAAGTTGTATTAAATTTTAGTTCCAAGTTTTTGTTCACACAATTTTTAGCGGGACACATCACGCTATGTAAAACTAAGGATCGCCCCAAGGTACGGCTATATGTACAACATATAAAATTCAAAAACAAAGAGCTTTTGAATATCCATTTTCGAGTGTTTTTACAGTTTTAACTTCCGAGTTCATTTTTCTTTTTTTTTCTTTTACAATAGAAAAAAGGTTCTTTGTAACCCCGAAACCCTTGTCTTCAATTTCTTTTGTGCATGATTAACTCAGGGTTTTAATGATTGAAACTGAACGAAAAGAATAACATTGATTTTTTTTGTTTCAAATTAGTGTTTTGTAAAGAACACTAGGATTTTTTAACCGTTTTTATTTTTATTTATTTTTTTTCTTCTTAATTACACATCTTCGACGAAAATGATGGGGAAAAATAGCCATATCTTCGCATTAAACATGGTTACTTATCACTTGTTAAAGCGTTTTTGGCAAGCAGCCAAGTGCTGCAACCATTTCGGATCGAGTGAAAATTATTGAAAATTTTTATTTCAACTCATTGAAAAAAAATTCATTATAAATCAGTGAAACAACATAACTTCACCGTTTTTGCTTTAAATAAAGATCAGGTGTTTATATTATTTCCTTAAAAAGTTTCAGAGCCATACCATTATTAGAATACCGGATGCAGGAATTTTAGTTCACATTGATTGAATAAGTGAAAAAAGTCGAAAAAGTGACCTCTCTTTGTAAATTCCTAGAAATTCGGTTAATTACGTTAGAACTTCAAACAAATCATATTTTCGAAGAAAATTATTTTTCCTATCTTGTGATACATTGGTTTTTTTCTACGTTCACTAGGATCGGTTTTACGGTCGTAAACATGCAAAAGTCTAGACCGTGGATAAAACATTAAATATTTCATTTTCTAATTCAAATTTTAAAAAATCAAGCTTCAAACTGTAACATCAGGGTTTCAGACAACTTGTATACAAAGTTTCGTGTCTTTAAGTGGAATAGCTTCGCCGTACAGCGCACAAACACACAGAAGGGAGTTGCCTTCAGATGAGTGAAAATTTCCAACTAGTTTTGGCCAGGATTTTCAGTCAAATACTCCACTGTGCGGCGCTACAGAGCATCTGAACTGAGTCAGAAATTTTGATTCCTCATCGACACATCGATAATTATATACAAATTATAGCCTATATTACTTCTTGATAATGTAGTCTATTAGTGTTCTGTGTTCTATTAGTGAAAAAAAAATGGTCAAATTGGTCCAGTAGTTTTGGAGCCTATTCGATACACACAAACAAAAAATTCTTTCCTCTTCATAATGTTAGTATAGGCAATGGGTAAATTGATCGAAGGGAGCAACTGATCCAATTCTGGCTACTAAACCGATAGTCTAGACATAAGTTGTTTCCCCATAAGTTGCTATACCTATACATTTTGATCGATCTACGTGCTTCAGTTACTTTCTAAAAATTATCAACAGACATGAAAATATCTTCGATAATTGTTTCTGTCAGTCATATAACTAACCTAACAACATTTATTCAATACTGCCATTCAACTCAAAATGAATCACAAGCTAGTCAATTAGACTGACCAACAATGTTTGTACTCTCATCAAGTTGCAACGAAAGTTTGAACAATTTGTTTCATGCAAAACAATGACAAATAACTTCCTTTGCATTCATTTTCTGACGTTTCATCGGACTAGGTTGTTCCATCGCTCTTTTTATGCACTGGAGAAGGGGTTTGATTTTATAACCCCGAAACAGCTGTTTGCTTTTGGTTTTTAAGTTCTTTTTAAATGCTTTTATTTGTACATGCATACACGTTGTCGTATTTTTACTCATTTCACTGTACAAAGTTTTCGACTGTTTCTTTTACAAATAAGTGAATGATTAGATAAATGAACGCTAAAGAATTTATTAACAAACGATTAAACCAATGAATGGTTAAATGAATTAATAAATGAATGAATAAAGAAATGAAATAAACGATTTTACTATACTGCCGTGCTAAGCACAGATGTGGTATCTGCAGTAGAGCTCAAAATGAAAAATTGATGATTAAAGTTTTGCAACTCGTTTCTTTGATTTATGACTTAATTAAATGCTCAACTTGCGGTAGTTGTTTCGTAAATAACTTATCTAAAACCGTAAAAGAGAATGTTTGTAAAAATCTTAATTTAAAATTAATAAATGTAGTTACGACAAATTTTCTTTTCAAAACCTTTTCATACACTGTTAAAACTACAGGTTGCATTCGGCACCTTTCAGGGGTGAAACGCTTGTTCACCAGCGGCACCTAATACGGAGCCGAAATTGCACCTCTAACTAGGGTGAAAAACAGGCACCTTTTAAAAAATAGGCAGCCGGGGTGAAAAGAATGAACCTACGGAGAGAGAAATGGCACCCCTTACTGTAGATCCTCCCCCCCCCTCCCCCGTATTGTGTGCTTTTTTGAATATAATTGTGTATTTGTTTTTTTAATAGTTTTGTTTTGATTCATAATAGTCTACGTTTTGCACACTTTTCACATTGCATGAATTCAGTACTGAAAATGATTAAAACTGGTAATTACAGTATTTGATCATATTTCAGAGTTTTCAACATAGTTAAGGAGTGCTCATTGCTTTAATTCATCTGATCGTTCTCTACATCAGTGTTTCTCAACCTCTTTTGACCCACGGGTCGGTAAAAGCAAATGAAAAACATTGCGGACCTGTGAAATTTTTATCTTTTTCTTAAAAATAAATAATAATAATTATAATAACTCTCGGGGCGTTAAAAAAACTTGTGAAAAAATTCTGCGTACTGATAAGTTTTTTTTTTTTTTTTTTTTACAAAGTAATATTAAAAATGAATAAAACAATAAATATCAACAGACTTGATTTGGTATCAAAGAGTTGTCACAAATATATTTAAAGTTAAAGACGAGTAATTATTTCAATAATCATAGTTAAGTTAATGATCATTTGTGAGAAATTACCGCACCGAAAGTAAAGCGTAGATGTACTTATGAATTATTTACATGAAGAGCCAAAAATATTCTGGGATATTAAAGTTACGGAAAAACAAAATCCTTTCTCGAACGTTAAAAATTTCAATCAAGAGTAACAAGAAAATAAAATGCATGTGAAATTTTTCGACAGTTGAAAAACCTAAAGAAATAAGAAATTCCTAACGCTAACGAAATATTAAACGCTAACAGGAAATGATTCAAACACTTGAACGAAAAAGAAAAAAAAAGCTAGACGGAGAGAGATTTCTTTTTTATTTTTTGCGCTCGCTGTAGTGTAGTAATCTACGAAGCACAAGAATCATTTTTATTTTGGTTCTCACTTGTTGATTAATGATAAATTGCTGTTATTATTTTGGTGATTAAATGTTGCTTATCGAGTACTCAAGAAAATAATGATAGATATATTTAGTAGCGTTTTGAATGATGGAAATTTCAAGACAGTAACGGTCAACTAAAAATCAACAACTAACGGTACTACGGTATCGTAACGGACTAACGGTAACTGAAAAGCATTAAACGTACTTTTAACTATGTTTGAAAGCCCTAAAAGCTACAAAGTGATCAAAAGCTGTACTTACTTGTTATTTTAAAGAATTATCCTAGAAAAGTTGAGATTTAATCCAAAATTGTACTTCATTCAATGTGAAAGACATAGAAGCCACGCATAGATACAACCTATCATTCGTCCGCCATATTGAAGTGGTTGAATGGTGAATGTATGCCGGAAGCGCATGCGCCAGCAAGTCATTTTGCGATTGCTTGCTGTTTTGGCACCCTTGTCTACGATTGTCTGCTGTTTTCGCACCCCTGCTCTACTTCCTGGCTAGTATTGCACCCTTGGGCCCCATGCTTTCACCTTAGGGAGAATATATTCACTCGTCTGGAACCTCTGGTTATAACAGTGTATACTAAGCTATTTTCACTATAAGTGACAATTACTAGGCATTTTTAGGGGTATATGCACAGATACGACAAAAATCGCTTAGTAAAACGTGTTCAATGTATCATTAAATAATACTGAAAACATCTGCTTTCTTTGGACTTATATTTGTATTAACAAAATAAAGGGAAACAGCTAACAGAATCTACCTTCTGAAAGATACCATTTTCAAAACTCTGGACAGTTGAAACTGTAATCCATAACAATTTTCGTTTTTTATATTCAAAGAATGTGTTTTTTATAATGTTTTATTTTCTAGATTCATTTTTACCAAGCATGAAGATAATTTTCACAGCAGACGATACTTAAATAAAAATATTACTGGCCGTAGAATGAAATGCTTTTTTTTTTTTTTGCATGAAAGAATTAGATATGAATATTTTACATGCATTTCATTTTTAGAATTTGCATTTTAAATAAACACTTAAATACAAAAAGCTAAATACTTACCTTAATAATTATGCAAAGTTGTATTAGTTTTTTATTATCAACCTGTATCAACTATTCAACGGTAAACTAATTTTAATATTCTGTGTTACAATAAACTGCTACATTATTAAATATGTTGCTTTACTAAGGTATAGAAGTCGTATCTACAAATTACTAAGGAAAACAGTGGTAACTGCGCAGATACCACTTTAAAGGCTTAGTATTTGTCACTTACGTTCAAATTGCCTTAGCAAACTCCGCAAACGACAGTTACGACTTTTCTCTTAAAGCTTTTTTTAATATTTCGCGTTCACAAATCGCAAAAAACTTGAGATTCAGGTAAATTAAATTACTAACGAACCACCTGGTGATAATAACTCAATTTTGATAAAATGTACAGATATCACATCTGTGATTAGCACGGCAGTATACATCGTATCTACTTGACAAATTTTACTATACATTTAAAACCAAAATATCCCTACTATAAAAAAAATAAGTGTTACGCTGAGCATCAGTAGATCTTAATGAATAGTCGAAATGTTAATTACGAAAACGTTTTATTCTATAAAAATCAAAATAATTTTTGATATACTCACTCAATATTACAATACTAGTATTATTTAAAAAAAAAAATGGCTCGAATTATCATGTAGCCTCGATCTTCAGAGATTACCTTCTTTTGACTGAGGTATCAATAACATGTTCAATAACTTACTTGAAAAATTGCAAGATAAATGGCGCCGTAATAGAATAAATTATTTTTACCCCGATATTTCTTTTTACCCCAAATTCACCCACTTCCTGTAAGCTCTTCTGCGATACGTACTCACGTCATGTGTTGTTGAGAGGAACAAAATATCAAAAATATCGTTAATGTAAATGTACTGCAGCTCATTTTATTTTATTGTGTTTTGTAGTAAATTTTGCTTACATAACGAAAGTACACACAAATTATCCAATGCTTAACATACATTGATCTATTCCTCTTTAATTATAGCTCATTGAATTGATAGAATCAACTTTAATGAAGTACAAAAATTAAAAATTTCATATACGTGTTTTAGGGTCACAAGTTTTTCGACGCAAAATTCGTTAGCTTATGTATGAAAGAACGCTGGAAACTTTTTTTTGTCATATATTCATGAGCTAATTTCATTTATTTGACCCTTCATAAGTTATATCTAATCCGCTTGTTTTATAAACATTAATTCTCTATTTTATGTCTGCTACGGTATTTTTAATTTTTTTTTTAAATCTGTTCTTAACCCCCGAATTTAGAGTTGAAGAATAAGAATTTTATTCTAAGAAAAGTTCTCTTAAATAATCAATCTTTTTCTTCTAGAAATACTTGGGTAACACTAGATAATTATTTTTCTAAACGACATTTAGTTAACTAATTGGTAAGTGCCGTTTTAAAACGAAGTGTGTTGTTTTTTAATCGCAAAAAAAAATTACACTTTATATATATATATATATATATATATATATATATATATATATATATATATATATATATATATATATATATATATATATATATATATATATATATATATATATATATATGGGAAAGGGGGCACATGTGAGCACGATGCACATATGAACATGGTATGTTTTACTAGGATAACGTCAACCAAAAAATCTTAAAAAATTCTCAATTAGTGGCAGTACCAGCCCTACTTCTGAACCAAACTTTCAGAGCAAGGAGCCAATTTATTTTCCTGTGGTGACAGCTTCTTTGTTTTAGCAGATACTGATGTACTTTTATCACTGTAAAAACATATTTTAAACTTACTAATAAGCTAAATTTAATTATTGCAAACCATTATATGAACATTCACGTAAATTTATGCCAATGTTTAAATTTTGTAATTAAACTAAAATACTTGATTTTTGAAAGTTAGTTCTAACGTAGATGCCGGGGAACTTGTGAACACAACATGTAAGGGCACATGGGAACAGCTCCCATATCGTTTCAGCAAATATAAATATTAGTGTAGGCTTATTATAAGTAGTGATGTGCCGGATCGTTAAAAAAGTAGATCCGCGGATACGGATCATTAGTCTCAAGATCCGCGGATACGGATCTTTTTTTTTTTTTAAACCCAATTCAACTATTCAAGTGTAAAATTTGTTACGGAAGGTATTCCCGTCAGAATAATGGCAGTTTCTTCAAAAAATGTCAACTGCGGCAAAAATACAATTAAGATTATGATTTACTCTTTAAAAAAAATATCCGTTAAAATTTAGGGAGAGTTGGAAGGAATGGGTCAGCGCTGTATTAATGCTTAGATGGAATGTGAAAAATTATTTCTAGCTTATTCAGTAGATGTAGGATACAGGAGCAAGAGTGTAAAGCTGCTACTGGTCAGGCTAGAAATAATTTTTCCCATTTTATTTCAGCATAAATGCAGCGCTGACCCATTCCATCGAATTTCTCCGACCGACGAAATACAGAGCCGGGAACACCTTTACAAACAGTAAATAGAGAATTTAGTCTCACTTTTTTTAAAGGATGCCGAGAAAAACAAAAATGAAGAATAACAGAAACCCCTAATCAATAACAAAAACTAATATTAAAATTAAAAATAAAAAAAACAAAAACAAAATATGTCCCAGAGAGCCGACCCCATATTAAGATGAATTTCGCGGGTCAGAACACACATTTATTAACAAATATGAACTGACAGCAGGTAAAAATTTTAAATCATTGAGCTTTTTCTCCTTATCTTCCGGCTATGAAATCGCTACCATTCAAGCGTATTAAGGCTTAGAATTGCATTTAAAATTTACTTAACAAGATTTAGCTCCTACTGTATACAAGTTGGAAGTTCCAAATAAGTATCAAACGCAGAAAAAACTTCGTTCTTTCAATTAGGGGAAACATTTTTAACGAACGGGTAAATTTTTACTACCATAATTATGAAAAACGTTAAATCGGTTTTTAATTAATATCTCCGGTAATTAAAGTTCTACAAAAAAAAAAAAAAAAAAACCGAGAAAACAAGCTACGAACACTTTCGATCAAGTTAACTTTTGAACGAAAATTGAACTATCAAAACCAGTTCATCTGTTTAGGAGCTACGATGCCACAAAAAGACACACTGATACACACTTTTGAAACTTATTTCCCCTTCCTTTTGCAACGGGGGGGGGGATACAAATTGGCTTCTGAAATGATACCTTATAATTTAAAAAGGGAATAAAGCCTAATTTAAACGAAAATTAAGAGTCTTTTATTCAAATATTAAAAAATTTTTAGAATAGAAATGATCCGTTTAAGATCCGTCAAAAAAGTAACGGATACGGATACAGATCTTTATTTTCCCTCAGATATCCGCGGATACGGATATCCGGAACATCACTAATTGAGCCGCTCAGAAGCCAATGCGGTTAAGTCCAAAACACAAAAATTGAGAAAATTAATGTTTTTTGATACCTTAGTTTTTATAATTCTTGGTTTATTAATTTAATTAGAAAAGTGTATAAAATCTTTTTTCGAAATGTAAACTCTGCAAAAAAACAAGATATGTACAGGATGTGTAAATGAAAACGCAAGTATTTATTGAAATAATGACAGCATCTTAAAAATTTTAGGACTTATACCTTTTGGCAGATGAAAGATATAAGAAATTTATGTAAAAATAATAAAATAACATTTATTGTCATAAGTTTTATGTTTATTCATCATAACAAAAACCATCTTCTTACAAGTTATTTAAATGTAAATCTTGATCTCCATGTGTTGTCCTTAATGTCCTGTAAAAGTAGTGTTTAATTGGAGGTATATACTTTACTGAACATATGATGTCGTTTTCTGTTTCTCTTGAAATTGTTCTGAATATAGGTTGCGTTATATTTTTTAAATTTACTGGCCAACCTTTTTTTTATTTATTTATTTAAAATCAATTACATGAAAGGTATCATCCTGGTCAAAATTATGTTTGAACTTAATGCTGCTTGGGTTCCAATTTTATGCATCTCATATTAAGCCAATTGACTGTTAATCCACTTGTTGATTTTTTTTTCTGTTGGTAATAGCTTCTTCCAATTGTCTTGTGAAAAGAAATTCTCATGGATTCTTTTCGACAACTCTGAAAGGGTTCTTCCTTTTACTATTTTGTATTATATGATACCAGTCACTAGGGTTATAAATATACAGAATTTTTTTGCATAAGCTTCTATAACTGCAAAATCAGCATCATTGGGCAAATAACTGTGCCCACTTAATAAAAATTTAAGCTCAATTGATTCAGCCTTTATGTTTTCACTCTGAACCAATTTCATTAAAATTAACACAGTTTTTATATTTCGATTCTGTCCTGAACATGAATCTGAATACATTATAATTTTTTGAAAATCCTTTGCGTACAATTTAATGTGTTTAGATAAACACGATGACACTTCTTATGAACCCCGCGATGCTTGGGTTATAGGCCAAACATACATGTAACCCTCGTTAGTCTTTGAATCATGGCAACCAAGATTGTATACAAATAAGTTTCTCTTGTAATAAGCCACTGATGTGGATAGTTTCGGAAATGGTAATGCTTTTTCGAAATCAAAACTGAACATGCATATTTCGTCTGAAGCTCTTAGTCGATCATTAGCCATACTATTACGGGCAATTTCTGCATCTCGCAAGTGTTCGTCATGTTCAACTTCAGCTGCATTTTTTTCTTCATCTATTGTAGATTGCTTTTTTATTACCAAATAATCGGATGTTGCACAAGTATCTTTTGAAGGTTGCTTAAAATGTAAGTTACATTTTGTCGAAAATATATGGTAATAAAACTTTTCCTTTACTGTTACAATTTGCTCTTCATTACATTGTTCGACATACAGGTTATACATTTTTGCAATAGAAAAATCTGAATTCAAGTATCTGCCACTGGGATTATGACTTCTTGTACAATGAATTTCTTGTTTTTCAGTGTTGCCAACAAATATCGAAAGAAGAAGAAGAATTTAATTTTTATTTCAAAGTTTATGTAAAAAAATATTAATAAAAGGTGGACTTATTCACAATGGCTTCTGAAATTATTATACAACATGTTCAGAAGCTATTAAAAAAAGGGCTGTCTAACCTAGAAAAAAATAACCAACGAGTAAATCCTTTAATAACTAAGAAGATTAACATTTATTTTTTCAAAATTTCCAAAAATCAGAAAATATCCAAAAATGGACTTAACCGCATTGGCTTCTGAGCGGCTCAATTATAAGTGTTAAAAGAGATGTAGAGATTTATAATTATTATTTTTCTGCAATCAGTTAGTAAATTTATTGTTAATATTATTACATAATTTCGAATTATTTATTTTATTATTTTTTATTTTTTTAATTCGCTAACTACTAAATAGTTGGCTAAAAGTTTAGTGGTATATAATATTTACAAGGAAAATAAAGACAAAACATTTTTCTTTAACTAAAAACTGAAGTTTAGAAATATTTTTAAATTCATCATTATATTCTGTATGAAGCTTATAAACGCACTATTTAACAAGATTATACTTTACATAATAAAATATTCTTTTTACCCGACTGCGCGTGCACGACGCAAAGGAGGGTACTGTGTTTATAAGTCTATGTATGTATGTCTGTTCCTATGTGGCGTTCTGCAGGCTGAACGCCTTGGCCAATTTTGGTAATTCTTACGTCAATCGATTTGTCTTAACCTTGGGAGTGTCACTAAACACATGACAGTAATCAAAATTCGCAATATCAACAACCAGTTGCCATATTTTGTCACTTTGTGATCGGCGCACGTTGGGTGTTGCACAGTGTGTCGCACGTTACCTGCGTGCGATAAATGCAGGTAGTTTTCGCTACCTGAAATTTTTTGTTTACTAAGTCTACTAATTGGGGTCTCATTGGCCGAGTGGTCTAAGCGATTGCTTCTCCCACTTGAGGCGCTGAGTCAAGACACCCTCGCTCCGGATGTACTTTCCCCTCTTCCTGATGTAAATTCTTTCATGTGTTTTTTATCTGTATTGTGTACTGTAATAAAAAATACATTATGCGTAACGAAAGCAAGACACTCAGATCGTAGTCCTCATCAAAATTAGCCCGTGCAATAAGCACCAAAAGAAAGAGAGTCTACTAACTCGATTTTCATCTCTAACATGTAGCATTTGTTTTTGACTTGATTCAAGGGATTGTGTTTCGCGACGCGTACTTTCTTGAGAGGCTTTTTTAGTTTTGCAAGAAAGATTTGACTGAGGACGTTTCCGATTTCGCGTCATCATGAGTTATGCAGGCTGTTTATATAGCTGTGCTGTGGTTGACTTACGTCCGCGCATTTTTGCCGAAGGTCAAGCACATGTAGCTTTAAGCCGAGTTAGGTCCCTAGAAGGATTAATTATCAGTAGTTTAGACCACCGCAACTTACTTAATAAACCTCACGATACAAACTCTGTCAATGAAATGAGAAGGTTGCGAAATCTACCGTCTTATAATCATAATAACTAAGTTAATGAAAATTAACTAAAAAGTGGAAAATAAAAAATTATTAAATAAAAACAAAAAACCCGACTGCGTAAAAACCAAAAAAACTAAAAAGAAAAATGTATAAGCCCAATAGTTTAGAATGTTATAAGTACTACTAAATACTTACACCGTTGAAATAGTTTTATAACCGTACACAGATAAGATACCTTTTTGAATTAAGGAATCCTGTAAAATTTGAATGGGCCCCGACTGTTGAGCCTTCTATTCTGCTTTTGAATTTATGATTTGTCTTATCTGTGTACGGTTATAAAACTATTTCAACGGTGTAGCTATTCAGTAGTACATATTACATTCTAAACGATTGGGCTTATACATTTTTCTTTTTAGTTTTTACGCAGTCGGGTTTTTTGTTTATATTTAACAAATTTTTTATTGTTCAGTCTTATAAGATATTCTCATGTCGATTCATTGATTAGAACATGTTATGAAACTTCAAAATTTGACAGTGAGCAGAGTTCTATAAATCAGAAAAAATATTTTCTTAAAAACAGCTACTGTAAAATTCAAACTCATACAGTATAGGTTACAAACCCTTGAATGCAATTAGTGCAATTAGTATATAAGTATATGCTTCATTACAACGAGGTTTTCGTTGAAATATGATGCTTGTACTGCATTTTTCAATTGTGCTTCTTTCACTAACTGAAACAAAATTCACGCTAAAAAAATTTTATTTCTGCAAAATTGCAAGTTGAAATCAATCCCGTTATTTCAAATTTTAAATTAGGGGGGGGGTGGCAATGGTTTTATATTCAACATATATTTTGATGTAAAACAGCAAAAAACACGCCCACTTATATGTAAATAACTTAGCTTCTCAAAGCCCGGGAGGGAGGCAATTGACCCACTATGACCCACCTAAATGACGGAGCTGATTGAAACTACTTATTGAAAAGCTAAATTGAAAACCCGTTCTTTTGAAGTTTAATTTATAAAACTGCCTATAAGATCAAATTAACTCTCGTTCTTTTCACCTTGAAACAAGCCTACAACAACAGGCATACAAGTCAGAGAATGTAGTCTCTTTTCTATTTTACAACCCTCATTTCAATGTTAATGTTTCTCAAGGTTAAAAATTAAAACAGTTTGAAGGTTACTAATTTATAAGGAAATGGGTGCTGGAAAAATCTTATCAAACTATTTAATATGTGCGGCACATATTGGCCATCGTTCCACTATCTTCTCACGCAAATGGACATACCAAACGCATGTCTCGAGGACGATTCACGGAGGGACACACTTCGTAGGGTCAATTATTCATATTCACTTATATAAGCGGGTCGAGAAGACCACTTTTCGTTTTTAGTAGAACTATTGTACGTGAAAGGACAGCAAAATGAACTTTTTGTGAACTTAAATCATGAAGGGCTGAAACTCGGCTAATGTATGCGTCACACGCCTTTGTTCGTAAATCTCGTTATTTTGTTTGTACACAAGCTGACGAATTATAACTCCTTTTATCATTTTGAATGTGCTTTTTTATCTTATGACTCTAAGCGTTATGCAATTAGGACCATAATTAGTGATACAACATTGCGAGTATATTATGTTGTTATATGTGCCTCTAAAAGACTCAAATAAAATACTTAAATAAAAAGTTTGTGATGTACTGGTAACAGAA
Source organism: Uloborus diversus (assembly GCF_026930045.1). Lineage (NCBI taxonomy): Eukaryota > Metazoa > Arthropoda > Arachnida > Araneae > Uloboridae > Uloborus > Uloborus diversus. The sequence continues at coordinate 173,706,099 of NC_072733.1, forward strand.
GAACGTGTTAGGAGTTAACTCATTGTTTTTTATAACAGGTACTATACTGAAAACTGAAAGTGGGTATAAATTTGAAATTTAGTAAAAAATCCCAAATTGGATATACGAAATTCGGAAAGCTTCAAAATTCAGACGTTTCTTCAAACGTTATCGTTTCCAAAATATTGATTTTTTTTCCGAAAAGAAAATATTAAAAAAAAGGAGACAACTTTGTGTCGTTTTTCAAAAAATTGTAAAACTCTGCAGAATGTATAATGAAATCTATGATTCTACCGGAATCCGAAGAGTATGAATCTTATCAATTTCAAAGCGACCACACATATTACCAGTTTAGTGCTGCTCTACCTTAGATTTTCTCTTCAAAGACATAAATTACTGTGTATTTCGAGAAGAAAAAAGAAAAAGAATTTACGCTTGTTTTTCACTTCTTCCGAGGCTTACGAGTAAAGGTAATTTATCGGCCTTAAACAATCTTCAGCTTAAAAAATGCTTGTACGAGCGTTTCCTCTTCGTCTTTTAATGAATTTTCTCATCATTTAATACATGATATCACATTAGATTTTTGAGCAAGGTCGGAGGGTTAATCTCACACTCGCATGTCCCGATAGTTTTTTTTTTTTTTTTGAAATTTTTTTTCCAAAACACATTAACTTTATTTCGTTTCATAACTGACAACCGTATAGTCAAAAAAATTTCTAAATTACGAATTCAATCTCTTATAAAAAAAATCTACATTAGGAATAGTAATGTTCTCTTGCTAAGCAATAAATATTCTTCGATAAATAGATATGCTAGCGTTGGTCTTTCAGGTAATTAAACACAACGTTGAATATGATACATGTTTATGTTTTCCTTCTACTTCATCAATTTACCCATATAGTTCTGTAAAACGAGAGTATGTTTACTTAAAACAACTGAAAATTGTTTTCTTCAACTTTTTTGTTTCCTACTTAAAAAAATAAGATGCTTTTCCCCCTCTAAATAATCTACCATTGTTTTCTACATGTAATATATTGTGCAATATCATAATATCTACAAAACCTCCGATGCTACGGTGTTTTTAAGAGCTTATAAATGTAATACTTCTGATGTAAAGCTCTACAATTACAGTAATTTAATTTAAATAATTTCTTCTGCAACAGATTTCTCACGCCCTTCAAAGTAAGCCTAAATGTCAGACTAACTTTCAGCCAGGTTAATAATTTATTATAAAGGTTTTTAATAGTTACTATTACTTAATTTTGGACAGCTGCACATTACGTTAGGAGTTTTTCTCTTGCTTTACACCAATTGATTCAACAGACCAAGTAAAATCAGAGTGAAGTAGTTAAAAGTAGTTAAAAATGAGGTATTTTTTGATGATAATCAAAAATTAAGGCTTCAAGTTAGCTTGAATGACTGATATTAAGTTTCCTCAGTTGTTTTTTGAAGGTACCTGATTTTGAGGAGGGTTGGGAAACTTATGTTCAGTTCAGATAATTCCTAGGATAGATTTCTTAAACCAAATATACTTCTTCCAAAAAGAAAAGAAAGCAAACCAAAAGTAGAGCTGAAAACAAAGCGCTAAAAATGTGAAAGAGCAATTTACATGATGTAACAGTGAACCACTGTTTAGTTACAATAAACTTGTATAAAATTTGATTTTCACTTTCTGGTCCATTTCTTACTGCTTGCACTGAGAATCCTAGAATTACCAAATGCTGTGAAACTATTCTTAAACGATACATTTTCTCTAAAACGCTATAATGCGTCATTATCAATAGTTGTACAGATTTTAGACCACGTTTGCAAAACCTGTTAATTCTAAGAACATTAGAACAACGTTAGAAATGCGGAAATAATAATAAAATTACAAACGTGCTTTTCAGGGTAAGAAGGAACAATATTTTCATAGAAAAAAAATAAGATTATGAAAAATTAAACATTCGGCGAAAGCTTTTCTTGTCTTTTTCTCCATAAACTCTTTATTTATTATTTATTTATTTATTTATTTTTCATTTAAGAAAGGATCTAATGTAATCAACTTGTAAACGGTTTTTGTCGAATATCTTTTCAGGCATAAACTCATTTCTTGGCACTGAAAAAGGAAAAGAGAATCTTTGCAACCCCTTTGCAAAAATAACGTTTTTCAGATGTTTAATTTTTTTTAAAAATCCGCAAGTTTCTTTGTATTTGAAAAAGATGACCCTTGCAACCTCTGAACATACAAATTTTTGCATTCTTAACACATGTTGTTATAACACCCTTAACTTTTCTTCAAAAAAGTAAATATTTGGTTTTATGTAAAATATCTTTACTTTAAGTCATTTAGGAATTAAAAGTTATTCTGTAAATACAAAATTATTGTTATAAATTTAATCCAAATTTTATAAGAAAAATATTATGCAGCTAACTTTAACGTGTAATCTGCACAGCCGTTTTTTTTTTTTTTTTTTTCAGTTTTGAACATATTAAGTTTATGTTTTCAATGCTTTACTAAATTAACACTAACATTTACTGGAAAAGTTTATATCTTTTTTATGAATTGCTAATTCTATCGAAGCAACTGTCTTGGAATACTAATCATATAAGAACTACACAATACAATTTTTCATGACTTTTTTAAAGTGCTAATTCATCAAATAAAAAAAGAGCGGTTATCCTTAAAATTAACTGGACAAGTTTTCTTTCTATTGAAATTGGTGAGTCTGGTTGAAAGCATGTCACGCAGGGTTGGTATTTTATACATTAGTTTTAGTCAAGTTACTTGCTGTTTCTCCCCCCCCCCCCTTTGTGTGTCTGCTTTCATCCCGGTTCCTCCAGGATGCTTATCTTTGCATTTTTATTTTATGGAGATGAATCTTTAATTCTTGAAGAGGAGTATCTTTCACCCAATGAGCGGCGAAGAGATAAGGCACTCCGCTTTGGAGGATGAAGATCGTTTAACAGACGGGTCTAGAAGAAAGAATAGATGTGGCTTTAATCGATAGAACATCCATATGTACATTATGTGTGAATAGAACTGTTTCGGAAATTCCAAGAAATAAATCAACGAAATTTCATGAAGAAGTGGAAGAAAGCACAGACTGGTGAGACGATGTTCAGTTGACACGAAATGACAATTTTATTATCGTTACGAGTAAAAGAAGTGCAATTGAATAAGTAAGTAAAAAAAAAATATATTTTTTTAGTTGAGGGGGGGATATAACATTTGATTCCTTGAAGAAGCGATATGTGCAAATTATTTCATTAGAAATGTGGACAGATTTTCGGATGATATTTCTGGTCGTTGGAGTAAGGAAGGATGGGCAACAATTAGACGAGAATCATTAACTTTATACTCGATCTAGCAAAAGAAAAAAAAAAGAACAGCAATACAATATTTTACTAAATACTAATAAATTACATCAGTTTTAAAATTATTCTTGGAAAAAAACAAGTATTTAATCACAGTTTAAAAATAAAGAAATGACTGTTTATGTATGGTCAAGGGATGATTTACTATGAGACATTCAATTGGTCACAATGAGACTAAATAATCTTATAATTTTGTAATAAACTTATTCAAAACTAATGATTTGCTAACTAATAATATGAAGAAAATGATAAAAATTCAGAGCTGAGTGAACTGTGTTACCCATTGTAAAAGTGGTGTATGTGTATCTCCTTGTAAAATATTTTACTATGCCTTATTATATAAAGCCTTTCGCAAATTTTTCCTTAAGAAAAAAAAACACAAAATTTCAGCTACTTTTTTTCATTAGATCTTTAGGAAAATGAGATGCTTCACTTTTATACTAAAAGATACAACTAAATGTGATACCATTTAGCAAACAAGTACGTGATTTAAAAATATGATGATACATTGTATTTACAATAAACGATCCAATTTAAATATGCGTTCCGTTATTCTTTTTTTTAAAATTGGAAATGGGTTTTTTGTCAGTTTTAGCTAAATGGTTATACATGGTTTTATGCAGTAAGTAGAAAACTGTATAGCATGATTTTTGAAAGTAATGGCTTGAGTTTAATATTGAGGCAGTGAGAAGCGAAAGGGATGCAAATAGCAAAATTAAAAATTTTGAGATAACCAGTACAAATGGTAGGTGAACCTCTCCTCTGTCTTTGGACAAGAGATGGTACTAGTAGCCCTAGTTGGTGCTGCTGTACAGCATGATTTAGAAATTTCTTTTTGATGAAAGCCTACCTAGGATCTGAACTTTAAACGCGATTTACTCCCATTTTTAAATAGTCCACTTACATTCCTTTGCTTCTCGCTGCCTCAATTGAGGTAGTGAGAAGCAAAGGGATGCAAGTGGCGAAATTAAAAATTTGGAGATAATCAGTATAAATGGTAGGTGAACCTCTCCTCTATCTTGGGGCAAGAGAGTGTACTAGTAGCTCTGGTAGGTGCTGCTGTACAGCATGATTTTGAAAAAAATTTCAATGAAAGCCTTTAAACGCAGTTTACTCGAAACTGAAAATAGTCCACTTGCATCCCTTTGCCTCAATCGTACTTTTAAGTGGATATTTTAATAGGCTAGTTTGTAGTAGTTTCTGTGTGATTGTGGCTGTAATTTGAACTTCACTAATTTTGTCAGTGCTGAATTAAACTGCTTCGTCGATATTGTTATATTAAAAAATGTGTTGTGCTGGTTTTCAAGAGTGTTAGTAAATTCATTCCCTTTAATAGTGAAAAAAGTCTTAATGAATTTCTGTTTATAGAGATGAATATAAAGTTCGAGGCTCGCCGGACTAGGACTGAGATGTATATATTTAGTTATTTGCGTGGTTAGTCAAAATTAGTGGTGGCAAAATGTAAAGTAGGACTGATACTGCTTGCGAAAAAAAAAAAAAATGCTGGGACGTTAGAAGCCGGTATGAGAAATTCTTTTCTGTTTGAGAGTACCAAGGGTTTTTTTCTTTTCCAAAGTTAAGATTGTTGTACCAGAACTCCATGTTCTATGTTTTGTATTAAAATAGCACAATTAAATTGTCTATGAATTAATTTTTGAAGTTTTTATTATCATTAAAATTTTGAGCATTCAGGATATTTATGAAGATTGAAGTAATGTGTGTGTCAAAGTTGTTACACTGAACCGCGACAATGATATTTTCATTCGTCATTTGCTTAGTAGGTTGAAGGTTATGTTGAATTGCTCTGTGTACAAGGATGGCTGATCCCCCCCCCCCATGCTTTGATTAGTGTCTCTTTTCTCTATATTCTGTAATGAAGGTAAAAAGTATCATCTGACTTCAATTTTGTTTCTTGTTAACAAATAACATCTTCAATGTGAACAATTAATTCAGGAATTTTCGATTAAAAGCATGGCGGTTCCAGGACGCAATTTTTAGATAAAGAACAATTAATTCATTTTTTTTTTTTTTTTTTTGAGCGATTGAAATTTTAGGAAGCAAATTTTAAGTTCGAGAAACTGCCTAATTTTTCAATCTTTGAATTTCTTCTTGGAGCGCTTGTAGTATCATAGGGTATTGAAAACATCTATTATTTAGTGTGTTGTTACTTGTTGTGGTTGCGTGTTTTGTTAGTACTGTTGCTTCTGAAGTAAGTTCTCATCTTTTGTGAACTTTTTCGATTTTCTCCTGCGTTAACATTAGGTTTATTTGCGCTATTTTAAAGGGGGAGAGGGGGAGGGGGATTTGAACCTATATATCTAGTCAAGTTATGCATTGGATTATATGTATTTTTTTACTCTGAATCGAATAAAACCACAAACAAATCGATATTACGAAGATTTTAGAAGCTTTTTGCATTTAAAAAAAAAAAAAAAACAATTTTCAAAACGGATTAAAAATCACTTGTTTCATTGTAACTTCAATCATTTTTCTTTGAAAAGTTAATACCCAAGGTTTTTTCTACACAAATACCTTTTTTTTAAAAAAAAATGTATTACTATTTTTAATAAAAGCTTGAAAATCCCGTAATTTTTGTAGTATGCTTCCCTCTTTTTTTTGGGGGGGGGGGATTTCAACTAAAGTATACATGCATGTGTTGTATTGCTTCATGTGCATTTCTTACGCAGAATCGAATAAAAACATAACCGATACATGCTAAAATATTTTAAGTTTTAACTATGTTTTGCATTGAAAAAAACGAATTTTTAAAATAAATCAGGAACCACTTGCTTCATTTTAATTGCTCCGTATTATTGAAAACAAGAATAGTACTAAGATAATACAGTATGAAAAAAATCATCATGACCTTATAGAAACAGTATCACACTAAAAAATTATTCAAAAATAATGTTTAGTCCAATGATTTGTTGTTACAAAATTAAAATAAGTACTTTTACATATTTTTTGCTGATTATCGAGAGAATTTTTAATATCTTGCAGACCCGTCTCTTCTTTTGCTTCTATCCCAGTCATGATCTTTGACGGAGCTTCTTCTCACAGGAACGGCATTAAAGCAATGATTGTCTATGGCTATCTCCAGATCTTCAGAGCCATGGAGCCCCTACTTTCGATATCCACAAGCATTGCCACAAGCTTAGGTGCATGCACAGAAAATAATTTTCAAAATTGAATCTGAAGCGGGACATTGGGTTGTTTTAACTAGGCTTATCATATTGTCTTACATAACCCAACCCCATTCCTCTGGGTTCATATTGTTGCCAAGCCATAGTTATGTACATGGCAATAAATACGAAATGAATGTTATCGAGTTGCCCTTAAGTACGGGCAGTGTACCCAAATTAACTGATTTCTTATAACTAATTTAGTAAAGTAAAGGTACCGACAGTTATCTATTGGAAGTTTTTTTGGGAGATGCATCATCGATTCGCTGAAAGCATTTCATGCCATTTTTCACAATGCATGCATGAGAAACATTGCTTTCATAAAGTATTAGCCTAGCGTCTTCGAAGTCTGGACGTTTTTCAAGCAATTTTAGGACTGCTTGTTTTCCTTTCTGGAATACAGCATGTGTTCCATCACAGAAATGAGAAGTATGAAGAAAAGATATAGTTGATGTATAGACCCTCTAATTTGCTTGACGAATAAATTTGCTGCTCCATCTTGTCTTGTTGTTCCCAGCAAGAGGAAAGAAATATTTCCTTGTTGCAAGGAGTTCGGGCTGTCAATATTACTAGGAGATCAATATCCTCACCCACCACAACTGTAGTACCGCAGAACATTTTAAAGCATCAGCTTTAAAATGTTCTGCGAGCAAGTAAGTTAATCTGTTTCTGTTGTTTGCGCTATTAAGAAATTTATCTTGACTGAAGGTTCCAGCCATAGTCTCTATAAGAAGAATATCTGTTGTAGGTGGTTCAATCCATACAGGTTCGACGACGGATGGGTGCGCTCGACCATTTTCATTTTTTTTTTTTTTTTGAAACTCATATCCCTAAAAGCTGCATATGAAAGATGTTTATAACTACTTTATTTTTTCTCTAAACTGGACCTTTGATTTTTTTTTAGAGGTCATCAAAAGTGGTTTTCGTAGTCAAAAATGGGACTTTTAGACCTTTGCATTTTTGCCAAAATGTATTTGAATTACATTTATGGCAATTAATTTTACGCTTTGATGTTAAAGTGCATAAGATAATAGTCTTGCCTGCAGAGTTACGTGGGTGTAACTTAATAATTAAAATAATGGCAGCAGGTCAAAGTTCAAGGCCAAATGTAAAAATTTAACTCATCGGGGATAACTCGCGAAGGGGACGGAAACACAAAATGAAATATGGCAAAAACTAATCACTGGAACCACGCTAATAAGAATATGTAACTGTTGCTGTGTGTTTGTTTACCCTTTATAGGTTACAGCTCCTCAAAAATCGGAAAAATGACATTTTTAGACCCCTGTAAACCAAAAGGGGATGGAAATAAAAATAAAATTTTTCTTGTCCACTTGAATTTTCCATTCAAGTACTATGTATGTTATATATATTGTTTTGTGTATTTGGTTTGTAAAAACGATACAGGTCTTTGAAATCGAGTAATTTTGCTAGTTAATTCACACACTAAAACACAAATAAAAGTGAAAACTTCATTGCACCTTCTTAAATTACGTATACTGTGCTCTATATAATATACTATACTGAAAAATGATTTTGTAAGTATAAAAATTATTATTTTAATTTGATAACTTAGAAATATTCGTACATGAATGAGTAGTTCATACTTGAGTCACAGCTCAAGTAGTTAATTTATAGAATATACTGATAATCTACACACACAAATTGTCAATACATACAAACATACGCTCTGTACATTAACTTTTCTAAATTGCCTTAAACATAAGCAAAAGCATTATACATACAAAATTTAAGTTTTAAAAAGTGCGTTTTTTATTTCTTGTTTGAGTGTAGTTTTGAGAAAATGTATTCACCTAGTAGACCTATAGTTGTAATGGTAACTCAAGTATAAGGCGTTTTGGAATGCTTTACCGAGGCACATTCATAATTTTGATACTTTGAAACTGTACCAGGATCAAGACAATAACAGGGTTTCTAAATTTAGTGATCAACACAAACTATGTAATAACCTTTTTGACAATAATGGGCATTTTCTTTTGATAGTCTTTTTAGTAACACACTATTCTTCATACATATTGCTAGAGGACAATAATTTTACAGTGATAATATTTAAACAGGGTGGCATAAAGCAGTGATTAGATGTTGCATTGGGAATTTTATTAGCAGAGGCAAACCTTTCTAGCAGCATTTTTTCAGCTAGTTTAATATACTGAGTGCTCACAAGGATACATGCAATGTTTAGTAGCAAAAATGCAGAAAGTATAACACTTTTGCAGGAATTAAAATCTGACTTCTAGTAGCTCTTTGCAAATTAGTCTTAGTATCAATTCCTTTTTCGGTTCCTCTGATTCCGTTACATTGTCAATTTAGATAAGTTAACGTACAGAGCGTATGTTTGTATGTATTGAAAATTTGTGTGTGTAGATTATCAGTATAGTCTATAAATTTACTACTTAAGCTGTCAAGTATGAACTACTCATTCATGTCCAAATATTTCTAAGTTATCAAATTAAAAAATAACTATTTTTATACTTACAATATGTTTTTCTGTATAATATATTATATAGAGCACATTATACGTAATTTAAGAAGGTGAAATGAAGTTTTCACATTTTTTATTTATGTTTTAGTGTGTGAATTAAATAGCAAAATTCCTCATTTTCAAAGACCTATATCTTTTTTACAAACCAAATATACAAAACAATATAGATAACATGCATAGTACTTGAATGGAATATTCAAGTGGCCAAGAAATTTTATTTTTAATTCCATCCCCTTTTGGTTTACATTGGTCTAAAAATGTCATTTGTCATTTTTTATTTTTGAGGAGCTGTAATCTATAAAGGGTAAACAAATACACAGCAACAGTTACATATTCTTATTAGCGTGGTTCCAGTGACTAGTTTTTGCCATATTTCATTTTGTGTTTCCGTCCCCTAAGCGAGTTATGACCCTGTGAAATGAGTAAAAATTTTACATTTGACATTGAACTTTAACCTGTTGCCATTAATTTAATTATTAAGTTACAGCTACGTAAGACTATCATCTTATGCACTTTAACATCAAAGCGTAAAATTAACTGCCATAAATGTATTCAAATATAATTTAGCCAAAATGCAAAAGTCTAAAAGTCCCATTTTTGACAACGAAAACCACTTTTGATGACCTTTAAAAATAAAAGGTCCAATTTAGAGAAAAAATAAAAGTGGTTTTAAGCATCTTACATATGCAGCTTTTAGGAATATGAATTTCAAAAAAATTAAAAATGATCGAGCGCACCCATCCGTCGAACCTGTACGGATTGACCGAGGATCTATGTAGCATCCCCGAAGTTATTACATAATTGTATCATTTTCATATGAGTCAACTTGACCATGAAACACGATGACTGTGTTCTGGCCAAAGGTTTTTAGGATATTCTATGCACTTGTCACAAATAAGCTTAAATGAATACTTTTGATATCATAAAAACGATAAAGCAGAAACTCTCCGTCAACAATCTAGTATGCCTTTTCCAAATCAAAATATGTATCTATGGGTTCGAAACTGTTACACGAAGTTCATCGTTTTTTTCATCCCAATTTCATCAAAACAAGCCGAATGATACAAACCTAGGCCAAAACTCAAACATTCAAGAAGTTCATCATCATTTTACTTTCTTAAAGCCCTAATCCTTTGAAGCAACAACAATTTATCAATTAGGTAGGGGAGAGTGTTGTACCTTGGGACATTGCTTATTTCTAAGAATCTATTTTTAGCAGCCATGTTTTTGTAATCTCTAATAGTAACCTTCACCACTAAGTGGTGCCATAGTAAAAATCAGCATCAAATGAGTAAAATTGACGAGTAAAGAAAATTTAATGACTCAAACGTAAATATTTTCTTCATTTTTATTTCATTTTCTGTCTTTGTATTTAAATTTAATGAATTTTATTTTGTTATAAAGGAGAAGTACTTTAAATATTTTGGTTGAGAGAAATTAATTATAGCGCATCTGGATTGACCATCATTTTGGTTTTTCTTAAACTACGTGGTGATTGTACCTTGGGACAGCCAAACATTTTATACCTTAGGACATGTTCAAAGGTACAACAGATGCATGGTTCTTAATAATTAAGATATATTTAGAAACATGGAACAATGTTCTAATCCTGTGTAGTCTTTTAAACACATTTAATGTTAGGTAATACAGTCGACGCTCGTTATAACAACCCCTGTCGTCAAAACAAAATAGGTCGCTGTAACGAGAGGTCGTTATAACGTATTGCATATTATTCACTCATTTTTCAAAATGCATGAATAATTTCTCATAATTATGCATTGTTTTTAAGCAAAATCAAGAAACTAGCAAAATAACTTGTAAAAATTTTTGTTAGTTTCTTTCTCTTTTTAAAGATTTTATGCTGCAATTATTGTAGAAGCTTTTCGTTTCCTTGGCTTTTTCAAAAAAATATAATTTGTGATGTCTACCATTTGTGTGCGGTGTTTATCAATTCTTTGACCCTATACCAATTGATAATTCTTTTGAATGGAAATATTTTACCTTTAGAAACATAAAATGTTTATTAGTTTTGGAATAGTTAGTCCTGAGGATAATACAAAAATTGAAACTTAGTTTTGTACGTTATATTGGAAGGAACGGTTCAGTTTGGATGCTCAAATTATATTGCATCAATGGAACAGGAAATGGGACTGAATGTATCGGTCACTATAACGGAAGGGTCGCAGTAATAGGAGGTCGTGCTATAGAACGTTGACTGTAATTCATAATTCATTATTCGTAATTCATAATTAATTATTCATGATTTAATTCACTACCACGATTTTTTTTTTCTGTTTCGAAATTGGTTCATGTGTATGGTTCTTTCCTGAATCATGAAGCCTTTCCTATAGTACAACAAGATGTGTCCCAAAGTATAATAGGATGTTGTACATTGGGACAGCTTGAAACTTTTACTTTAAAAATGGCTGGCAATATTTTATTTTCAAACTGTCTGAATTTTAAAAAATATATAGCATTAGAAGTATGTTTAGGTATTTTAATGTGACTTTTAGATTTTTAATTTGATTAAAATAATTAAAGTCAAAAATTAAAATATGAAAAGTGACCCAAGGTACAACACTCTCCCTTACAATACCATCGTTGTCTTTCTCTCGGCATTTTTTTTATCCATATCGTTTGACGGTTCTTTTCTGAAACACTCTTTAATAAAATTAGTTTTGAAGTCAAATGATACTAGATAAAAATATCTGAACTTTGAATATTTCCATATATCGTCTAAAATACTTATCCTAACAAGTTAATTCTTATCTTATTCGACTCAGACTAAAAAATAAAAACCGTTAGAAATGATGTCCAAATTGCCTTGATAGTAGAAGTCGTTCCCCTTTTACCCCCCCCCCCCAAATGGGGGAGCATATACCAGAAATTAGGGGACTTTTTAGATTTCATTTAGGTGGACATAAAAAAAGCTGTGTGAAGAAAAACCTTGGGTTCTAACTTTTTCTTTTTTCAGGCCAATTTTTCTGGAACATATATAAAACTAATTTCGATTAAAAAATTATTAATTGGGCTACCGATTTCTTATTAAAAATTGTTTTTATGAGGAGTTGGAGTAATTTTTTATCTAGTGAAATATTTTTACCACTCTGTTTACCTCAATGCTCAATTTTATCTCCATTTTTATTTTATTGTTTACTGTTTCTCTTGGAACATAATCAAAATAAGGAGTGCTCAGTTTACCCATATGAGTTACTAATTGAAATTCAGATTCGTATCTGCTGAGTAAGCTGTTTAGGTTGGATCAAAAACAGTAACAGGAGAGACACTAGAATTCAACGAATTTTGCTGAAGGAAAAGCTACACACTGAAAGTGGTAAGTTCCCCAGACTGTGTCAAATGCGATTGATTCTTTTATTACTATCAGCATCAGTAGATAAATTTTCTATGATTGATTCAAGAACAACTCAACGTCTTATTGAAATTATTCTGAAGAATCTGATCCGTTTTGGATACGGTGTTTCTGGAACTGGTGATTGATTTTGTCCAAAGGCCGCGATTGGGACTGAAAAGTGGGGGAGGGGCAAAAAAAAAAAAGATAATAAGAGTCACATAATTTTTAGCGGCAGCAAAAAAATGAAAGAGAAAAGGAAAAGTACAAAATTTTGCTAAGGCTGTTTTTTTTGAGAGCACATGAGTGGTTACTGATGGAAATCTAACAGCTTAACTCTCGTTTTTCTTAAGATTTTGATGAATTATGCACACAATAACACTCCCCGAAGAAAAACTTAGGCGTACTTTGAAATGTCACAAACACTTGGGTAATCATTTCATTAAGCAAGTATGGCTTGTTTAAGTAAAACAATTGATTTACTAATATCTAAACAATGAATACATAAACTAAAAATTACTGCTTGTGCTAAATAATGTTTCATTTACAGATATACAAAGTAAAACAAATAATTATGATCTGGAAATTTTGACACTTCTGCTTTTTTTATAATTTCTAGTTTTGGTTTCTAAATTGGAAAATTCCATAAATAAATGAACCAGAAAAAGTGAAGGGGGGGTTGCCCCCCTTGCCCCCCGAATCGCTGCTACTGATTTTGCCTTTGGTTGATCTGCTTGACTATTGGTCCTCCCTTTGTGCTTTTATACTTATTTTTAAAAATATTATTAGCTGTCTGCGTAATGGATCACGCTTAAATATTTTGTGTAGATGTTGGTTTGTCAATTTTTCCCGTAGCAAAGATGTTCCTATATTTTGGTATTTCGCTTTTTACGACATTAATTCTGTAATTGATTCCACTGTGATTTCTTGTACTGCTTTACGTTTTGTATGGTTCGTAAAATTTGAGCTTGCCGCGACTGTTAATTTAACGGTGGGCTGAAAAAACATGTTTTCGATTTTTGATCATGAGTAGTGCGGGCAAGGTGCCATTGAGGGCGAAAAGGGCACATAAACAAATTTGAAGCTTTGGTACAATTTATTGATCTGCCGCAATATCATTCAAATTTCAAACAAATGCTTTTTTGTTTTCATGTTTGAGCAAAATTTAACGAAAACCGTTTTTCCAATTTTTGAAGATTGGAGGAAAGGTGCAATTTTTTGGTGGCCCTAAGTTCCAGGAAAAAATCTGAGGTGCTTGGTATAATCTCTTCTCGAGTGCGTACGACAATTTTCTGCTTTACAATGTTTTGAATAACTTTTGTCAAAACTTTGAAATACGGTTTTCGCGTGATTTATCTAAAATAATCACATAGTTCGTCAAATATTATTCATTGTTTTGATGCTTGGTAAAATTAAAAATTAACAATATACTACTATACACACAGTTAAAACCTCTACTTCTCTGTCTTAATCCTACTCTCCTCGAGAATCATTGGCAGCTGAGAATCAAACAAAATGCGATTATTTTGAAATTTTACGAGAAACCTTACATCTGGTTTTATCTTTGTACGACTTTAATTCGCAGGCATATTAATTAAAATGTCAATTAGCATTCTTATGCTGGAGGGGGCAAAATCCCCAAGATGCACCACCGAAGCCAGTGTACGCCAACTTACCGAAGGCGGGTTCGAGGGGAGCCGCCGTTGGAGACGAACGGGTGTTGGCGAGAAAACGAGCAGGAGGCGGAGCCCCTTAGTCTATAGCAATAAAATCTATTTCTGTCTATCCGAAGCCTCATCTCCTCAAGAACCACTGGGAGTTGCAAGTCAAACGAAGCATCGAAATTTTTTTACACGGAACTCTTTGCGCCTGGTCTCATCTTTTTTCGACTTCAATAAGCAGAGATAGTATTTTCAATATCAATTAACATTAATTCCCGCTAAAAATTCATCCAACCAATTCGATCGGCAAAGATGAGACGACCAAATGAGTCTCAAGCTGGTTAGTGAGTGAATCGCCGTATGCTGCGAGGCTGCGGTCGCACTTGGCGAACGGGGATTGACACGCGAAAAATATGAGATATGCTAATACAGTATGAGATCCCAAATTCGGAATTCCAAAATCCGGATGTCCCAAAAACTCCTTAAATTTTTTTTTTAAATAAAAAGAAGACTTTTTTTCAGTTTAAAAAATTCAAAATTCTTAACGTTCGGCATTTACTTCTTTCGTTTCAACGTTCGGAACTTACTTGTTGAAAACAGTAATTTCTGTTCAACTATTTTATTTAACGTTTTTTCGCTTCCATTTGTTTTGCGTAAATTAGCGTTTTGCTGTGTTTGAGCTGCAATCTTTTAACATCAACTTTCGGTTAACGATATTTCTTTTTTTTTCTTCTCATAATTATGCAATGCAAAGCCTATTGAACAAAAGAACAAAATTATTTTATTAAAAATATTATTTATTTATTGTATCGATCTGTACATTGCATAGCAATAAAAAGCAACATCTGCGGACTATATATGCGGCTGCAAATTGCCTCCAACTTTCGTTTTTTCATAATGAAGCATACTTTCATTCAGACAGATAAAAAATAAAAGAAATTTAGCGCAAACATTAGCGAAACAAGAAAAAGCGTGACAAATACTGCGACAGGATAGTTTTCACTATTTTTTGGTTCAGAATCCAAAATCCAGAAAGGTTATATGGTCCCGAGAATTCCGGATTTGGGTTCCCATACTGTAATACTTAACTTATAACACACCAAGCAGAAAAAAAGTCAAATAATTGATTAAGTCTAGAGTTATTTCAGATAAATATGGCCTTAACTTTTAATATTTTGATGAAAAGAAAAAAAGAAAAACTATAAACCCTAAAAAACCGGAAAATTTCCAATATTTATAAGCTTTTGTGACGAATAAAGTAATTTTTTCACGCACCTCAAATTTTCATGTGAACTACCAGTTGCTTCTTTTCCGCACTATCCAGCATCGAAAATAAGAAAGCAATTTTTTTTTCAATTTTTTTCCTAAAAACATCAAGAAAGAGCATTCGGCAGAAATTTTACACACTAACTGCAGATAAAGATACTGTCCTAGAAACTTCTCATTTTTTCTGTGCACTTACGTAGTTTCACCAACGGCACCTTTTACTCTCTACCCAGTATCGAAAATGAAAAAAAAAAAAAAAGCTCTTTTATGGCCCACCCTGTTGTTTATTCTTGTGTCTACCTTCAAGAGTTATTATTGTTGTATTATCTTTTACTGGACGAAAAGTTCTGGTTGTCGATTGTGTGTGGAGATTTTTGTTTTTTGAGTCCCGCTTATTTTCCTATAAATTTTGTTCTGCAATTTTGACAAGTGCAAGGCCACTTACGTTAGCAATAGTCCTCTCCCTTTTTTCTTTTTTTTTTTTTGTGGGATCAGCATACTTGGGTTCAAATTTAAATTTAAAAATCAATGAAATTAACTACTTATATAAGGGGGTGGATCAAGTGGGGACATTAAGTTTCTCATTTTATGCTGTCGTTTATCATTAAGTCATTTTTTTTTTATCGTTTATGCGCCACATGAAACTGTTGATATTAGGGATGCGCAAATTAATTGGCAATACCGATTAATATTTCATAATCGGTCCCTCTACCGATTATTTATAATCGGCCAAATTTTTCAGATTAATCGATGGAAAAAATATTTTGGAAACTATTTTTTCTAAAGTACCTTCAACAAGAAACTAATGTATACATTTGCCATTAATAATTAAATTTAATTTTCTGCAAACACTGTTACAACATGTACTCTTAGTATGAAAGTACAGAGTAAAAACAAAACAAATGTTTCAGAAAATGCGCAAAACTGAATGAAATCTTAAAGTGGATCATTTCCTAAGTGTATGTTATGATACCCTCAATCCAGCTTTTGAAGGTACATTTTTTTTCTCACAGTTATTTTTCTCCTTGGAACTATATGCATGATTATAGCATACATTTTTCAGCTTGCTCTTTAAACTATTGATTTTTGATTAAACAAAACATTATTTTTTTAATTAAATTTTTTTAAAAAAAAATATGTAGATGCATTATTTTTTTTTTTTTTTTACAAAATGATGGTTGAAGTCATGCCATTTTTTAAATTTATTTTTTCTATTTTGAATAAATATAAACATGCATACAATGTTGCAACATTTTTCATGTGTCGATACTTTTCTTCTTTAACTAAGTACTTCTAGATAACCTTATGATTTTTATAAATCATAAGTGTTGAATTAAATATCTACTAACAATTAAAAATAAATTTAAATTAAAAATGCTCATAAAATAGCCTGCTGACCACAGGCCTCTCCCTAATATTTTTTAAATTTTCATGTCCAGTTAACATAATGTACTTTTACTAATCATAAAATGAAAATTGGCTCAAAGAAATTGGATGAAATTTTGGAATTATTTTGAGGAAATTAGGGAAGTTTGTCTTTACTTTTATGTATCATTTATAGTGCTAAGTGTATTATAGTATTTGAAACATAAATTTTTAAAACCAGGATATTCTTTTACGCTAACCCTGTATGTTAAATATGTCACTGGCGGGGGAA
The DNA here is from genome assembly GCF_026930045.1 of Uloborus diversus. NCBI lineage: Eukaryota > Metazoa > Arthropoda > Arachnida > Araneae > Uloboridae > Uloborus > Uloborus diversus. The sequence goes on from NC_072733.1 coordinate 173,723,053, forward strand.
TCCCTGGTAGTCAAACGAGACGGTATGGATTATTTTTGAAGTATCATAACATTATGCTTCAATTTCATGCAAAATAAGTGATATTAATTTCTTATAGCATTTTAGTTGAGTGTAAATGGTTTTTCTTGTGCTCTACATAATTATTTCAGAGAAAATTTAGAACAAAGTATCAACAGAATTTAAAAATATATAAATAAATTGTTTAAAAAATATATTACTAAATAAATGTTTTATTGCTTGCATGTAAACATCTTTTATATTCATAAATTTTAATTCATATATTTTATATTTAGATTTATGACAATGTAGCGTTATCACAGAAACGTTGATCGGCATAGCTGAACTCGGGAGAGCATGACTCAAGCTATGAAGTGTTGGAAGGGAAGACACTCAGTGTTCCTCAAAGGTGTCTAGAAAAGAATTAAGCAGCTCAACAGAGGATCGATCTCCTGAAGCAGGGGCTGGAAAAATGCTTGAAAGGTTTTAGGTACATTTTTCGGAAGTCCAAGAGAAAAAACGGTGCAGTATTTGACATATAATCATGCAGTTACTAAAGATCAATAATCAAGAAACAGAGAATGGAAGAATCAATGACATCATCCCATGAAGAGCAGGAAACAATGCTTGATACAAAAGACACTTGCATCTTTTTTAATGACCTCTAGTACGAAACTTCAAAAGTCAAAGAGGGATGGATTCAATATAATTGATGTCGAGGTTGGGCATATGGAGCCTATTCAAGTTCAAAAATGGCTGTATAAATTTCAAATGTCATTTTTGTAATTTATTGCTTTGCTGTATGAAGTTATTGCTTAATTAAAAATTACAATGAATTGTCTTATACGCTTATTTTGTCATTTTTTCTTCCCTTACTTTCCTTGATAAGTTTTCATAATGAATTATCGAACTAAGAGTTGTTTGTGCATTGCTTTATGCAGAGGCGTCAATACGGGGGGGGGGAGGTACGCCCCGTGTGTTACCCGTCTCAGGGGGGGGGTGGTATCCATAGTGGAATTGCGAGTTTTGGAAAAATATGAAAATAAAAAGCATTTTTATGACTACAAATTTGAAATTTGGTCTCGGACCCCCATTTTCCGCCCCATATCATAGAGTGAATATACTATACTCAGGATTAGGTTCATATTGTCAATACTTAGTCCTAGTAATGACTTCCTCTTACATAAAAAAACTGAGTCCCATTATCTTTCCCTGTGTTTGAGATATGTTAGAAATAATTAAGGGACCATCAATTTCATACACCCCCTTACTTTTTTGACCCCTTGACGGCCTGCACATTTGCGTCTAGGGCAAGTTATGTAAAAAGAAGTCCGTTTTTATTTCTTTTTTGTACATTAGCCCACTTAAAATTTCGTTTTACACAAATGTAGTTGTTTCTGAAAATTGTATGAATTTCACGTTTATATCATAGACTATTGAACACTCCCCCCCCCCATTTGCGTCTGTAGGAGGAGGGGTGACACCATAATTTACCGTCACTCATGCTAGGTACGCCACTGCTTTGGGTGAACAGCTCATTTTACGGTTGTCCAACGAGGACATTATCTCGTTTTCCAGAAAAATATTTTTCTAGCTCATACTATTTTTTTTTTTTTTTTGAACGAACAACCTCGTGCTCTTATAGTCTTGGACTTATTCTAAAAGAAAAATAGTTTAAATTCGTATGTATTTTTTTGCATGTTAAAATACATTAGTTCTATTACAAGAAATATTAAAGGCTCAACTTAAATCATATAAATGTTTAATAATAAGCCAACACAACATTTTATTTGTGCCATTCTGTTAAGGCAAGAGTAGTTATAGTGCTCGTTAAATTTCACTTCACATTAATTGTTGAAAATAAACTTGCATAATTTGCTTTGACAACAGCGAACATCAAATTTAATTCGTTAAGGAAAAGAGTTAAAATTTAAAGTAAAATTTTTATTTCTTTAAAGCACTACACTTTCTCTCCGTTTGTTCCGTTTTTAGAAATTGTGCTGATTTTGTTGGAAAAAAAAAACTGTAACCGCAATCCATAAAACTCTATTACGTTTTCTTTTGTCATCGAGCCTTTTTTTCCATCAGTGTTTCTGTGGGGACTCGTTGGTATGCCTTAAGACACAATTTTCACTTTTTTCGAGTGAAATTAAAAAACTAATTTCTTGTACCCTCATTTTTTTTTTATAGTAAAGCTATTTCATCTTTGCTATATGGATTAGCCATCCAAATTCCTCTAAGTGCTATTTTGAGTGCTATTTATATTGATTTGGAAGTAAAATTTCAAAATGCACACCTAAAGTTCATTAAAGTGACGATTTCTATATTTTTTGGACCAAGATCAGTCAATTATAAATTGCCTAGATTCTTGTATTCAGTTTCTAATGAAGTCAACAGTGCTCCTTTCTTCGATGCACTTGCTTCTCGAAAAAATGTTGACTTCCAAACTACTTTCTCTCTTCAAATGTTTTCAGTTATTATTTCCCCTCTGTAACTTAACCTTCACTTCCTTTCGTCCTTCCTGCTTAAACCAAAACTATTCTTATTTCAAATGGCTTTGTTTATGAGAATAATCAATCTTTGTTGGTTCTTTTCCTGAACTTCTCCAATCAGAACTTGATAGTATCAGATCTGCTGCTGCCAACAGAAGCTATCAGCACTTTCACTGATTCCATGTCTAAGAAACCCACTGAACAAATATCCGATAACAAATGAGGACTTTCCTTTGAAAAGAATTTGGTCGATTTGCTTTCATTTCATATTCAATCAGTGAATCGCGAAAATTCTCAAATGGTTTGTTTTTCAAGCTGCATATTTTCCTGTTAACAAACTTAAGTTTCCTATTCTGAAAACCCTCTTCATTTGTTGAAACGCTTTGAAAGTTAATACTGTCAATATGGAATTTTCAATATCGTTCATACTACAGAACCTCTGGAAATTAAGTTCGTCTCAAAGAGTTTGAAAAAAAAAAAGACATTTTGACTTGCTTAGCATTAATGAAATTCCAACTGAACCGTGCTAATAAGACTTTAAAAATTCCAATATTTTTAAAAAAATTCAAAATTAGTTTACTGCTATGTTTTTTATAGGAAGGGTTTTCACGTTTTCGTTTGAAAGGGAAAGACTTAACACCTCTTGTATTTATGTTCTTCTCATTTTCAGTGGTACAATATAGAGTGAAATCATTATTAATTTCGCCGTAACATTAACATTTTCAGTGACTGAGTGAAATCATTATCAACTTTGTCGTGCTTTTGAAGTTCAAATTCTTTTCAAAATACATCGTAACCCCGCCAGCTGTTAAAACTCAATGAAACCACTCAATTTTTTGCTGAAGGGACAAGTACCTTACCTGAACCGGAAAGGTTAACAAAAAAAAAAAAAAACCCACAAATCATGGCTTAGTTATTGCTGATTCTCAGATAGTATTTCTCCCACTCTGTGAATCACGTTTCAATTTCTATTTTACAACCTGAGCTTTCAACTTAATTTGAAAAAGGGAGACACATCAGAAACAAAAACTCCAACTACGAGTAGCAGAAGGTCGCTACCAAGTAGCCAATCAAAAACCTTCCCGCTAACACGTCACGATTCGAGTTGACGAACGGTAAGCAAGATTAAGATGAAGGCGCGAGGATAAAATGAGCAAGTTGAGAAAAAGATAATTAAAAGTTAAATTTTCCAGTGTGGCTGCACTCCAGCAGGTGAGAAGCAATCATGTCACAAATGATTTACCCTTACGAAAATGGGCATCCAGATGTTCGAACAGAGGATGAATCCCTCTTTTCTACAGTGGATCCTGCTCCTCCAGTTGAAATTTTTGCCCTCCATAAAGCTTTCCACGACGATAACTTTTCAAAGAAAGTTGATCTCACAATCGGAGGTAAGCTTTAGATTAAATTTTCGTTGATCCACGTTTTTTAACTGATATTCGTACTGATTTTCATATTTTTGAACTAAATTATCAATATGTTTCTCAATATAAACAAAATTATTTCTTAGTAATTAATCCGATAAGATTAAATAAATCATTAAACTTGGATATAGAATTCAGGATTGATAAAATTTATGACCGGATAGTATTAAAGTAAATTGAAATGTATAACTCTATGAACTCTGCTGGGTATATATATATTATTCAATGACTTTAAAAGATGAAAACAGAAGTAAAAATACTTCCGGAGTTAAAGTTCAAAATTGTTTACCACATTAAGATTTTAAACATCTTCCTTAAATAATAACAGTGGCAATTGCAAGCTCTGTTTCCTGAAGAAAGTGAACTTGACACTCAACTTAGAATAAGGTTACCAGGAAACAATTGCTAGCTCTTTGTGACCGAATTTTCGTCTTCCATAATTTAATTCCACGTTTTACTTTCAGTTCAAAAGGGTTGATGAAATACAGTTTAAAAATTAATTATTATTTGCTTGAAAAGAAGTTAAAGAGTTGATAGTTTTGTAGCAAATTTATCTCTGTACTTAAAGAGACGTATAGTGACGGAATGAAATTCTCTGTTTTGAAAAGATTGATTTTGATACCTTTTTCAATTTCTTCTTTTGTAGATTTGCTACTTGACTTTCATCTGTATAAAATTTAGGAATAAATTAAAGAATTAAGTAAAAATTAAAATTTGAACCATCATTTAAAATTTAACTTTTTTGATGATTACGCATACGTTTACACAATACAAGCACCTTAGATAATTTGATGTTGTCTTCGTTCATGCATTATTTTTCATAATCATTTCATCAATAATGCACAAAAAAAAAAACTTGGTACAGCTCTAGTTCTTAAAATAGTACATTCCTGATGGTTACTTCAGTTACTTGCAAAATGTCGTGACTAAGAGCTAAATAATTCGGTGTTGGTTTATAGTATATGTTTCCGTGAAAGACCGAAATTGGTGAATGTCGATTCTCACCGGTGATTCACTGGTGATTCCAAAGACATTCCGCCGATGTCTTTGGAAAGTGTAAGTTAATATTCACCGGCTGGTGTCGATATTTAGCAGGTTCCGGACTTTCACAGTAACATTTATAATATTCCACACATTCATTTCATTAATATTGCACAGCAATAAAGCTTGGTATAGCTCCAGCTCTTAAACTAGCACTTTCCTATGCTTGGAAAATATCATGAGCATAAGAACTAAATAATTTGGTTATTTTCTGTACACATTACTTTTATTCCCTTTATTAATAATGCAGCTCTTAGCTTCTAAACTAGTATTTAAGCGATGCTATGTACTCATGCAATTAACTATACTTGTACATATTTTTTCATATATTAATGTTAATTCTGAAGTAATCATGGGTAATTGTGAGTTTATTCAAAAATTTCTAAAAGTTTTAAAGAAAAAAACGATAGAGAGGGGGATTTTTTAAACAAATGGACTTAAATAATTTTATACACATATACATTATTTGGTTTTGACAAACAAACAAGACGTAATGCTTATATTCAAATAGTTTCCTCTACTAAAACATTGTGCGTACATTTTATTTGATTGTTAGGAAATTATAGAGTTGTAAAGCAGTTATAAAACTGATATTATTCAAATTTTGTCCAAAAAATATTTCAGGGTGAAAGTAAAAGTCTTACAACATAGTTTCTATCTGTCCCTCATAAATACTTTCAAAGTAATTAAAATTGTACTTGCTATTGAAAATATTGAAAAGAATTTAAATAGATGTAATATATAAATCTCCTAATCAATAAAATATAAAAAAAATTCTATGGTTTCACGTATTTATTAATACAGAAGTGAACTGATAAATAAAGATTCCATTTAAAAAAATTAATAATTAAAAAACAGTGCAATTTAGTCAGAGAATCAGCATTTAACTTTTTGAAATTTGGCACCCCTAAAGAGTAAAATTTCGTTTAAAACTTTTCCGTTTAATGATTTAATAAGAAATCATAAAGACGAATTATTTGTTTGCCTCTTATCAAGGTATAGTAAACATCAAAAATGCAAAAAATTTGATTCCCATAGTGGATGCAAAGAGATCGCGATATTCACAATGAAGGCTTAAAAAGTATTAAAACCGCACATGAAAGAATTCAATTAAAATGAATTTAGACTAAATTGTATTTTAAAGCTCTATCATAAGCATATTATTAATAGCTTTTGACGTGATTAAAGCAAAAACTAAACCAGCTGTTCAAACTTTAACTTTTCGACATTTTGACTCTCGTAAAGAACTCAGAATTTTGTTCGAAAATTTTTAATTGATGGTTTTAATTAAAATAAAAAGAAATTTCATTTATTTGTCTCCTAACAAACAGTAGTAAGCATCAAAAATGAGAAAAATTCGATTCTCATATGGGATGCAAATAGTCGATTGCATTTTTCAAAATGAAGGCCTCAAAACAGTATGTATATATATGTATGGTAAATAATTTTAGAATGGCATTTTAACAAATATACACGATGAATACCATAAATAGTTATTGATATAGCTGCCAAAAATTTGTAAAAAGCGAAAAAAACAAAAAAAACGGAGGTGTGTGGAGATAAAAGCATAACAAATAATACGGGATTTCCGTGTGCTTTCAAAGCTAAAAAATACCTTAACACAATAATCACCTCTGAGTGATTAAAAAATAGAAAATGTTGATTTGTGCGGCTGAAACATTGCCGATTGGATTAGGTTCGGCAAAATGAGATGGCAAACTGAGGTTTTGTTGAAGCAAACTGTCGGTAAATTGAGAATTTGGCCAGATAAAGCTGTTGCAGAATTGATCATGTCATGCACATGACTGCATACAAACTATGCATGCTTTCTATTTTTCCTTCTTAATTAAAAGGTGATAATGTAAGTTTATGTGTATTTACCCCTAAAAATGAGTTACATTGTTTTAAAGAAAGATTTCGAATTCCAAAACCGTTGGAAATCGGCCAAAAGGCAAATTCTAGATAAACTTGCTGAGTGAACGCTCATTTTGTCGACAAAAAGTAAGCAATCGTCTTAGAAAGCAGTCGCAAAACTGATCGTGGCTGCGATATGAAGTCATCTAAGTCCAAAAACTATTTTTTTTTTATTATTTTTAATTTTTATTTAACGTTAATTTCTACTAATCGTTTATAAAACGCTTTTATTAATCGTTAAAATATAAATTTGCACACTGCAATTAGCGTCATTTCTCTAATTCAAAAACTTTATGAATCCCGAACCTGAAAATTCAAAAACACCGATTCTAGAAAATTTGCCTATTTGGCGGTGCCGTTTTTACGCACCGCCAACTCAGCCAAAGCGTGGAAGCCAATGCATCTACGAATGCGAATTTTTAGAAATAAATTTATTGAAAAGAGCCACGAGACATTTTTGTGTCTAGGATCTTATTACGCAGCTAAGTTAAAACTAAAACTGCCTTGCAAATGAAAGTTGAACTGTACTTGTAAGTAGTACTGTAACATGAAAGAGAACGTAATCGAAGAACCTATTCATTATTTCATCCTAGGGTAGAGGAAGTCACTGTGACCTCTCAAAAATATCTTTATTCAGCGAGTTTTGTGTAACGGTTTGGCAAATTCGTAGATATAATTGCAACATTGAAAATTTTAAATGTACAAATAATGCAAGAATGAAATAATGCAAGATTGAGAAATACGGCTCGAAATAATGAGGAAACCAACTTTCAAACAAAAACACACATTTCAGTTTGGAAAAGCAAACAAGATCAAGATAACGAACTAAACATACCATTGCTGTCCCCCTCTGGCAAAACCTAAGGCTTAAAATATTAGAAAAAAAAGTTTTTACTAGATTCGACTACCAAATCAAAATGAAAATTCTACGCCTTAATTTCGCGAATGGAATATTTTAAATGCTGGACATGATAGCATTTTGATTTGTGTGCCAAAAGGTTAAGCAACATCAATAAAAGGGAAATCTGAAACTGGTTAGAGCATAATAATAAAATTGGCAAGTTAAAACGTCCTGAGCTAGTTTCCGGAAAAAGTGTGTTACGCTTCTAAATCACGTTCAAGACTAACCGGGCCAAATGGCTGGTAGCTTCTTGAGTATTTTCATGTCTTATTCATTTTCTCCTCCCAGCTTTAAAAATTTTGTGTTTACAAGATAAGCAGCGAAAGTGGATTTCCAGGTTCTCAGAGAATAGGTCAATAGAACTTAGGAATTTTTAAATACCTGGTGATACCCAGTTTGAATGTTTTACAAGATTTAGTTCTGTTCATTTAAGAATGCCAATTCGAAATCAGTGTCTGTTGCATAATGAAGCTTCTTTTCCGAGGCAAATAATAAGAAAATCTTTTTATGAAACTTAACTGCGGCGTTATCACATAATGTGAATTTGAAAATCCGTATTTATTCTACAGCAGAAATAGGTGCAATTTCAACATGAAAATATTTATCTCAATAGCATTAAAACTGCAACGCTTTTAATTAATAAAGAGAGTGTAATAATGATTGATTTAATGGAAGATTGTTAGTGATTTGTTCCATTAACATTATTTTAGCATTTACAATACAATAACGTAAATACATTTTATACCCGAAAGTATCCAGACACTTTCGGAAATTCACTTTTTGCTCGAATTCGTAGGGAACAAATTGTTTTGTAAATTTTGTTATATAAAAGGTATGCTTTAGGTCACCCTTTCCAGCAAAAAAATCATTCATGCATGCATGCATTTGGGAGACCAGCAGAAAATAGAAGAAACCAAAAAGATTTTTTTTTTATCATCCTACATCGTAAAAAGCTGGAAATAAGCTGTATGATCTTAAATTAATTTGCTTACTATGTACAAATATTATATGTATTTTCGTTAAAGTGCCACTTACATTTACGAAGATATAAACATTTTTTTTAAATAACAATTTTCTTCTCAAATGTTTGCTTTATAAGAGGAATTGTTTTTCGCCAAATTTTGATAAACTTTCAGAAAACTTGAGGGCATACATGAAAAACACCATACCGAAATCTGAATTAAAAATATTGAAAATTTAAAGCAATTAATTCCTCACTACGCATTCGTGAAAGATAGCAAATAATAACATTCATTATTTCGTTGCCAGATGTATGTGGCAATTGAGTAACAAATTCTGAATCAATATCTTACAATTTTAGAAACATATTTAATGAGCCGTACTTTAACAGTTCTCGGATTCATATTTAACCATTAGGGATACAAATAATAACTTTTATCACTAATCACAGCGCAGTACTTTAAAATACATAAGATCCCGCAAGGGGAGGGCCCAGGGGGTCCGGACCCCTCCCATCGCCTTCGAGTTTTTTTGACTGACTACAATTCTATTTATGTAGTACGTAAAATAATATGACGGATTCCAAGCAAAGGTAAAAATAATTTCAGTTGAAAAAATAAAATTCATTTTCTCTTTCCTCCACTGCAAAACCGATCTGTATGTGAACATAAATTGAAATTGTTTTATAATAATATTTTGCTTCGCAGTTTTTATTTTTAATTACGAGAAAAATAAATACATTCATTTTTGTGCTTTCTGGTATTTCAATTAAGTATTTGTTATCTATAAATTTATTTCAATAATTAATGCTAATTTAATAATTTTTGAAATGTTTTTTTTTCCTGGACAATCGATGAAATCAAAAGGATTTTTTGGATGCATGTTGGAGCATGATATAAGAATGGTAGACCTTCGATCTCCCCCCTCCCCACTTTGAAAATTTCCTGTGTGCCACTGTATTAGATCACAGACATATTTTAAAATTTTTATTATGTTCAATTGGAGGGGTTTTTTTTTCTTTAATAAGAAGTCACATACACACAAGAATTCATGAAAGTTATACATTTCTATCTTTCTCGTATACACAGTGAAAATTATTTGCTTTTAATGTTTGAATTTCAACAAATTCTGAATATTTTTAATTTTTTTTATGTAAGCAGCGAAGTTTTCTGGAAATTTGGTAATGTTTGTCAGGAAACTTTGCCTGTTAAAAGCCAAAAACTTGCGAAGATATTTGGTATTTTCAAAAGAAATGTTTCGTGTATATAAGTGATAATTTTACAAAAAAAAAAAAAAACTAGTGACTATCTGTGCTTTTTTTTTTTTTTGAAATTTACACTTTTTTTCGATTCTGAATAATTAAAAACAGATTTTATTACTCAATTTGCGGTTGATCCCCTGAATTTATGCGGGTTTTAATTTTTACTCGAAAGTGTGAACTGAAGCATACTCTTTATGTGATAAAAGTCACAGAACAATTGGTCTGGTATTTCTCGAGAAATTTGAAAAAGTGAATTTTTGAAAGCGCCCGGGTACTTTTGGGTATACAGGGTGTTCCGTTTTAACCGTAAATTTTTTTCCGTTCCGTAATTTTTTTTAATGTCCCTTTACATCTCGTCTGCATTTTCATCTAAAACATTACTGCACATTTATTAGTGACATAAATTTCATTACAAGGTTAGATTTAGAATTGATTATCCCTCTCCCTATACTTCTTTCTCTCTTTCTCCGTTAATATTTTTGATAAGTCAAACAGAAGTCTTTTTTCGATTTTTTTAAAAAAATTTTTATTTTAAATCGGGGAAGATTTTATGGCATAGGTATTTTGCAAATTTGTTCTAATGATCAAAATCAGCAGTTAAGCTATTAAACGTTAATAATTCTCGAAGCTATCAGCCATTGCTTTCTGAATATTAAAAAGTGTGAATATAGTCTATCCACGTAATATGTAGATGAGATAGGTGCTTCAGGTTGTTTATTAAGTATACTTAATTTAAATTTTCCTTGTGGATGCTGCTGCCATCTTCTTAATGTATTGTGATCCGTCAGTAATTGACTATTTAGTGGAAGTTTTTTCAAGTTCCATTTCGTTTCGCAGGAAAAAATTGAAAATTTGTCTTCGCGTCAGTAAAACTATCGGAATTATCAATAATTTATGACTTCTTTTATTTACTATTTTTCAAATAATTTTTAATATTAGTTTAAAAAGAACGGATACTTCGCCTGTAATTAATCATTTACGTCCAGTAATTGACCAGTGTCCACCAATAATAGACCATTTTTTAAACACTGTAAAAACCAAAATGTGTGTCTATATGTTTCCTAATACTCTCCTACAGGTCACCTCTTATTGTCTGTAAGATGAACGAAGTCATCACAGATGACACGTAACCTTGATGATAGTTGCACGACAGTGATAACCAAAAAGTTTGAAACGTCGCCAAAACTTAGCAGAATTTAGTTACTTCTCGCCTAATTTGGCGCCAAAAATGATGCAAACATAACGATATCTCATTAATTTCTTGCTATGTCCATAGACCCCAAGCAGATATGACATCATAACTAAGTGAATCGCCGCCATGACCTAAATCTAGTCACCATAGGTGCTAGAAAAATGCCTAAACACTGAAACATTACTAATAAATACCAATTATGTATATTTAATGTTTAATAGTATACAGAGTGTTCCGTTTTAACATGCAAAAACCTCTATTTTCGCAACCGTTAGTCCTAGATGCATACTTTTAGTTGCAAAAATGTTCAAAATCAGATGCAGGGTTAAGGTCTTGAAAGTTTAAACAAAAATAAAAATGAGTCAAAAAATGCAAAATTTAACTTTTTATACGGGCCCTAGGTCCCCTAACTTATCTTTAGGGAAATAATCTCCATTGAAAGATATTACTAGCACAAAAAGATTTACATTTGTGTGACCAAAACTCAAGGAGATAGTCGAAAGCAAAGTTTTAAGGGACAATTTAGAAGATGAGATTGGAACTTATTGTCCTTTCAGAAGAATGGCAGGTTATCGAAATAAAAAAAAACAAAGAATTTATATTTTTCATTGTTATTCAAAAATAAGCCTTGCTAATGCAAATGTTAGGCCATCCTAGGCAAAAACACACTGCAAAGTCGCAATCAATTTGAAAAACCACACTTTATGCTCACATGTAATTTTAAACTCTTGTTAACTGCTTTATTTCCCCTCAAAAGGTGTTATTGACGTCGAGTGTAAAGTGGTGTAAGTCACAAAAAGCTGCGTTTCATATCTCGGTGAATATTGATCGTACTAATGTCAAACGTTTTGGGTCAGTAATAGTTTTCAATGGAGATTATTTCTCTAAGTATAAGTAAGGGGCCCTATAGAGCCCGTATAAAAAGTTAAATTTTGTATTTTTTTAATCTATTTTATTTTTGCTTCAAACTTTCAATACCTTAACTCTGTATCTGATTTTGAACATTTTTGCAATTGGAAGTATGCATCTAGGAATAACGGTTGCGAAAATAGAGGTCTTGCAGGTTAAAACGGAACACCCTGTATATAGTGTACAATAATCTCATTAACAGAAATATATTTATTTAATTCATTTTAAAGTTAAGCTTTGATTACGGATAAAATAATCTTTATCTCATTATATGGATTCAGGTGTATCAGAATCCATGCCTTTATAAAGAAATTAAAATGCATATAAATAAAACAAAATTCCGCTACCAAAATTCTAAATTTTCAGACTTCAAGGATAAAAATTTTGTCCTTTCGTTTGTCATTTGGAAGGAAAATCATATTGTAAATATAATATGATAAGAACACTTACATTATAATATATTTATAATTTGACTTTCCCTGCAGATGACAAGCGAAGGGATATGATGTATGTCCTTGATTCTCTTACCCCCCCCCCTCCAGATATTCCTCTAAATCTTTTAAACTTCTGGTGGCGTTCAGAAGATTTTGAAGTCAATCAGTTTAAGGCCAAGTAATTATGTATATTTTCTCCTGCTTCCACCCTACATAATACAATCCAATAATTTCAAATATGCTTGTGCTACGTCATTGAAATTTTTATATACACTCTCTATAGCTCGAAAATAACTACTTCACAAAATCGTATTTCTTAAGTCCTACTGTAATATAATATCAGAATTTCAGTTAGAATCAGAATGTCCATAGAACAAAGTTTATTTGTAATAAGAACTCCTCAACGATTACATCAAAAATCTGCTTCCTCTTTACTTGATACATTCCACTAATTTCAAATATGCTTTTGCTACGTCATTGAAATTTTATCTACAACTAATCAGTAACTACTTCCCAAAATCTCTTTTTTTTCAATCCCACCGTAGTTAAACATCAGTATTTGAGCTACAAAACTTAATGAAGTCAAAGAAATCCATAATCATTATTTACTTGTAATAAGAAGAACTCCTTAATGATTACAACAACAATCGAAATATTTTTATCACTGAGTTTATTTCTTTCGCTAATCTATCGTGAAGCTGATCCCTGAAGATATCCCTTTGAGAGCTTTGGAATTAACAGGTTGTTTCACAACTTTGGGTATAACTTAGTAACGGTTTGAAGAAGCAGATAAAAATCTTACGTCACTCTTGCTTTCTCTGATGTTTCCATTACAATAGCCCAAGGAAATGTGTAGAAAAACAAGTGTGTGAAGTGATGTAAACAAAACATCGACCTTTCTGGGTTGAATAGTATGAACAAGTTCCGCTTGAACTCATGTCGAATGCTAATGTTCGCTGCACGTGACACGTGATTATACTCCTGAGAAATAAATTACTATCTAAATAGTCTTTGAAAATTAAATATTTCACTGATTTTATTAATGAAATTATATCCTTATTTAAATATTAAATATTTTAAAGGTAAAATTATGGACATTATATCCTCACTTAAAAGTTAAATACTTTAAAGATTATAAAAGGATATTATATCCTTATTAAAAATTGAATATTTTAAAGTTTATATTCAGGAAATTATATACTTATTTAAAAATTAACTATTTTAGAGGTTATATTAAGGACATTATATCTTTACTTAAAAGTTAAGTATTTTAAAGATTATATCATGGATATTATATCGTAATTTAAAAGTTAAATATTTTAAAGCCTATATTAAGGCTATTATATCCTTATTTGAAAATTAAATATTTTATCGATTGCATTAAAGGAATATGTTAAGGACATTATATCGTCAAAAAATGCCTTCCTAAGAGAGTTTGATCTTAGAATGGGATTTCAATAATTTAAAATTTGGATTTATAAATTCCGTAGCTAGGAAGGAAAGAAAAAGCTTAAGCAAAACGGGGGGAGTAATAATCTTTGAGAAACTGAAATTGTCCCTCATTTAAATTTTACTCTAGTAAAAATTAATAGTAAAACCGCTTAAGGAAATCTTGCATTGCTATTTTTTTAGCAATGTTTAATTGTTCTATACCTACTAACTTACAAAACTTTTGCGAAAAATATAATAAGAATAGAAAAATTATTGCACTCTAAACTTCGAGAAGTATTGAGAAGATGACAATAGGCTTTTCATTAAAGAGACTCGCACTCATATATTCAACAACGCTAATATTTCCTCACGAATATGATTGGCGATACTATAGGTAAATTCAAGGCCGTAAGGATGGACTAGAATTTGCGTGTGGGGGGGGGGGGGGAATTAGATACTACTTTAACCTTCAAATATAACTGTTTTGATTACATTACATAAATTGTTTTTAAAAAAAAGGAACAATTGTAGCGGCATTGTTATGATATTATAGTTATAATTATAATTTAACACGAGTTAGTAGTAAGAGGTCAACACTAAAGAGTGCCAAAGGAACTCTCCGCAGTGTTATTAAATCAGTACAATTTGGAGTAAAAATTCATAAATGTATATTAAATTACTTTATAATTGTGAGAATATATATATATATATATATATATATATATATATATATATATATATATATATATATATATATATATATATATATATATATATATATATATATATATATATAAGATATTACTCTACACATATTTTGAAATTTAAGGGTTCTCTTGAGACTAAAAATGTTACACAATGCATGTTTTTGAAAATAAAGATCAAAATATTGTTGATGTCGTTAAGATGTATTGCTCTATGCACACATTTTAAAATCAAAGGATTAAAGTTTTTACAGTATCGTTAAATTATACAATAGGTCATTTCAAAATAATATTAACATCGTAAAGATGTTACTCTAATCGCATTTTAGAAAATACGGATTGAGTTCATCGGTTTTGTAAAGATACATAACCCAGTAGCAGTGGTTGAAAAAAAAAAACTATATATATATATATTTTTTTTTGTAGCGACCTACAACTACTTTGTTACAAATGTAGCTAACTACAACTACTTTTTTTTAAACGCAGCAACTACAAACTACTTTTGTAATGTACTCACCACTTCGCTACTTTTCAAAAAATAAGGTGTCCCACAAAAAATGAAAGTCAATTTTTCAAATCGCATACCCTCTTATATTTTTCCTCCTATGACAAAACAATTGTGAAAAAATGTTTCATATAATTTGAACAACGGCAACCCGTGCTGACTTGCGTCTGAAAATGTAAACCAGCTGGTGTAAAAATCGGAAGAAAAAAAAAAAACGAAAATGTTTTTAAAAACTCAAAATTTCTGTTGATAAAACGTTGCCCCTACACCGCACATGTCCACAAAAACATTTATCTTAGTTTAAAAAAAAAAACCATTTAGATATCGCACACTTTTGCTAAAACTTATAATTTTCTGCAAAAAAATTGATTTCTTTTCTATTTGTCTTTCAAGAATTACATATAAATTTAAATAAAATATGAAGTTTAAAAATTTCTAGCGAACACGTTTTAAGATAAACATTTGCAAATAAATAATAAAATTTTTTTATATTTTAAATGAAAAATTTAACTTAACCTTGAAAAAATCCATATCTTAGAGTAATATGTGGATGACTTAAACACTGTAGGACAGCAAAAATTTCTATTTAACACTAATTACCTACTTTACAGTTTATATTTTTTCAGCTTGATAATTTTGTAAAATTTACTTTACATTTTAAAAAATATGCATAAAGATCATTTTTTTGAAGACAATTGTCAATTTTATTCTAAGTGTGGGATACCTAAATGTTTTTTGATTTGAATAAATATTTTTCTGGTGCATGTGTGGCATAGTGGCAACGTTTTATCCACAGAAATTTCGAGTTTCTAAAAGAAACTTTTATTTGGCTTAGCATTACAAGTGCTGGTTCACACTTTCAGACGGAATTCGGCACTGGTTGCCGTTGTTCAAATAATATGAAACTTTTGTGTCAAAACCAAATGTTTCGACGTAAAAAGAAAAATATAAGAGGGTGCGCGACTTGAAAAATCAACTTTCGATTTTTTTAAGGACACCCTAGTACACATGCGCATTGTAAGAGGATTGAACAAAAAAGATTTAGATTGATAAATTAACTATAATTTATTAACTAATTAAATACAACACTAATGCTCATATTTATTGTAAGCCGGCCAGTGCAGTTCAATATCATCATCTTCTATAACGTTTACTGTAGCTGCTTTATCTGGTGAATACTGTAAATGCACTTATTTTCGAGAGACTTAAATTTACGCAATTTTCGCGTGCCCGTCGTAATCACGAAAATTTTAGCCTCGCGAAATATTTTTGTTTTTCAACTTTCGGTCTGTTCATATAAAATTCAGGAAATTTTCAACTCGCGAAATTACCAGTATCTTCATTTTCGCGAAAATAAGTGCTTTTACAGTATTGGAACAATAATGTCTTTAAAATCTGAATCGTACATCCACAGGACATTCTCGGCAGCCAGAAAAAACAAAGGAGTTACTAAATTGGCCATTATTGCCAATTCATATACTTTTCTTTTTGTCAACCTCTAATCAATACAAATATTGAGGAAAAGTGAAAATTACGATGGCAAACAAACTAATGGCGTCAAACAGAATGCATGGCGTCAAAATGATAGACTGGGGTCAGCCCGTATTTTTATGAGCTTATTTCTCATTGCATCCGCTGACTTACTTCAAATTCGTTTGAACCTTGATTTTTTTTTCTAAGTTTATTTAAAAGTAGTTCCGAGAAATCACCACAAACTACTATTTTTTGTATCAAACTACTCTCTACACTACTTTTTAAAAAAACAGTGTGTGTGCCCTACACTATAAACTAATAAAAAATAACCGCGTCCAAAACACACTTTTCTACCTCTTAAATAACCGCTCCAGCTCCGAAAAAAACCGGTTGAAAAATTCTCTGTTTACATGTAAAAAGAGGTTGCTCAATGCACCAGAGAAAGCGGTTTTTACCCAGCATCCTTAGTGGCTATATCCAGCAAGTAGACGAACTTGTTTCACGTAATGCATTCTAGGTAAAAACTCCGCTTTTACTCCAGAAGGAAGCAGGAGGAGAAAAATTCCACACATACCCGCAAATTACCAGAATGCGGTGAAAAGCAGGTTTTTTCCGGGGTCGAAAGTGCTCGTGGAAACGCGCTTAATGTAGCTACTACATTAACGTCGCTACTTCAAACCACTGCCCCTGAACGCATTTTATAAATGAGGATAAAAGTCATTTTTTACATTTTAAAGATATATTGCTCTATGCACACGCAAAATATATAAAGAGAGGACACAATTTTATTGATATTTTAAAAATTTATTAAATTGTGCACATTTTGAAAAAAGAGGATTCAAGTTCTATTAATTAGGTAAGTGAACCAAAGGTGGCCTGTTAAGCTTTGATGATTTTTCATAATTTTTCGGTTAAATGTATTCGGCTGAATGTTTTTATGTTGAATTTTATGGCAATTTGCAACACACGGGTGCCCACAGGGTGGGGGTGGGGTGGAGGGGGATTATGACACACGTTGCGCCTTTAAAAGTTTTTTTTTGGGGGGGGGGGATTTTCAATTTTTTAAACTTATTTATTTAAATTTATTCATTGATTTATTTTTAATTTAAATAATTTATTTTATTTTACTTTATTATGTTTTTTTATTCATTTATTCTGTTTGTGTGTGTGTATGTCATTGCGGCGTAAAACTTTTCTAATAAAATTATAACAATAATAATTAAAAATAAACAAACATTTTGTTTTAAATAAATAAAATTAAAAAAGAGAGCTAAAAACTAAAACAAAAGATAAAGAGGGTTGAGAAAAAATGGGGGTTGGGAAAATTTGCGCAATTGAACTGGGGGGGGGGGGAATGGGCATCCCTGCTGCAATAAATATACGGTGTAATTTTTTGGAAGATGAAATTATTTTTACAATACGCTTTTAAAATTATAGCTTGTGGGTCAACTTCGGAGCATAGCGTTACAGAGGTGGCCCCTTGAGTTAAAATCAAACAACAACAATGTTGAATTTAAAAATACAATTTGATTACAAGAAAATAACAAAGAAAACAATTACAACACACATTTTTTTTTTTTTTGATAACACTGTGATGGCTTCATTTCATCTGAAAATAATTTAAAATAATACAGAACAAAATAATTCATAATCCATTACCGTGTATCTTAAACTGTACGCATTGAGTCGATTTTCGTTAACTTTTTAACGCTAACCAAATGTCTTTGAAAAAATTAATACACCTTTGGCTGTAGATTGCATTTTCAAAAAAGTGTTTTACAAATTTCTAAAAAGTCTAAAACACCTGCTATGTATTATGACCGGTATTGACACTTGTATAACGAATGTATTAATATTGCAATAGTTTACCGACTCTAATAAATAAAATCACTTTCTGTGTTTTTGCAATGGGAAACCAGAAATGTCCAGTCTCTAATTAGAATTGATTAAAAATCAAACCTTATATGAAATATATAACGGCCAAAGTATTGATCGTTGCTTCGATTTAATATGAGGCCCCAATGAGAAGCAAATGAATGTACCATCCTGTAGTGGTTACCTCTAAAGTTTAAAAAACTTGAAATTCGTTCACTTATTTAAGATCATCACAATCTCGAGCGCATATCTTCAAACTAACACAGCTAGAACTTTGGCTCGATTGCTGCAGCGGATAGGCGTCTTGGCTTCGTATACAGGAGGAAGTTGCTTTTAAACCATCTTGTATACAGGATTCTGTTTTAACCTGCAAGACCTTTATTTTTGATGAATACTTCCAATTGCAAAAATGTTCAAAATCAGATGCAGAGTTAAGATAGTGAAAGTTTGAAATAAAAATAAAAATGAGTCAAAAAATAAAAAATTTAACTTTTTATACGGGCCCTAGGTCCCCTAACTAATGTTTAGAGAAATAATCTCCATTGAAAACTATTACTGACACAAAACACTTGACATTTGTGCGACCAAAAATCAAGGAGATATTCCAGTTTAAACTTTTAAGGGACTATACAGAAGATAATATTGGAACTTATAAGAAAGGTTGTCAAAGTAAAAAAAAAAAAAAACAAGGTATTTATATATTTCTCATTGCTATTCAAAAATTCATGCAAATTTTATGTCGTGATACGCAAAAACACACTGCAAAACCTCGAACAATTTGAGAAGTTACACTCAATGTTTTAACACTTGTTACATGTTGTACAACAAATTTCAGCAAAAACAACTCTGTTGTAAAAATTTCCCCGCCAAGAAAACCTTTAACTCTTCCCCACAAAAAAGAAAGCCTTCATCCTAAACCACAAAAACCTCAGCCTTAAAAATCATGATACCTAGTTTGCCCGCCAAGTATCTGCCAAACTATCATCCTCCCTGTTCTCCTCTTTCATCCCACCTACATCCGTTAGATCCTCCTCCCACCTTCAACTCCTCAGAAATATGGATAGATCTTTTAAATTATTTATCTTGTTTGGCGGGAAGCTTTTCTAGTTGAGGTGGTTACTTGGTGAGCAAAAAGCTTCCCGCCAAACTACATAAACATAGTCTAATCTCATTCAATAATGTTTCTCTGCTTAAAAATAAACAAACAACATAGAATCTTAAAACAGGAAGTCTAATGAGCTAAGTCCGCGCGCATGCGCAGTCGCTGTGGCAAATTTGTGATATCCGCGATTTAACGTCTAGTTGCAACTGTTGGATCTGTTTTATTAGTCTTGATTAAATTTCATTTCCAAAGACCACTTTTGAATAATCGTTAGGCTAGAAAATTGTTCTAGCCTTGTAATTGCAGTCAGAGATTAACAAACCCTATAAGCTGAGAGGAAGTACCTATGATGGTCCAGGGGATTGTATTTTGGTTTACGGCGTCAGGGGCCACTAGAGATTGAGTGTACCAAAAATCAACTCCGGGGGTCTTCATGAGTCTGAGATACAGAGGGGTGAAAAACCCAGAAAACCCCAATTTGTTCTGTCGTGTAAACTGTTCTTGGTTGCTTTTATTTTCTTTCGTCTTTGGCGGTGGATTTGCTTTTGTTGATTACTGACGTTTGGTTTCCTTGGCGGTGGGACGCTTCCGCGTCCCGTGATATAGTTTTAAACACTTGTTAATTGCTATATTTTCCCTCAAAAACGTGTTATTGACGGCGAGTTTAAAGAGGTGTAAGTCACAAAACGCTGCGTTTCATAGCTCGGTGAATATTGGTCGTACTAATTTCAAACTTTTTGTGTTGGAATTGCTTTTCAATTGAGATTATTTCTCTAAGTATAAGTTAAGGGACCTGGGGCATGTATAAAAAATAAAATTTTGTATTTTTTGACTCATTTTTATTTTCAATTTAAATTTTCAATATCTTAACTCTGCATTTGATTTTGAACATTTTTGCAATTGGAAGTTTGTATCTAGGACTAACGGTTGCGAAAAGAGAGGTTTTGCAAGTTAAAACGGAACACTCTGTACACTAATGAAAAATAAATATACATAATCGGTATTTAATAGTAATGTTTCAGTGTTTAGGCATTTTTCTAGCACCTATGGTGACTAGATTTGGGTCCTGCGGCGCTTCACTTAGTGATGATGTCATATCTGCTTGGGGTCTATGGGCATAGCAAAAAATTAAAGAGATATCTAGATAGATAGACTGAGAGATAGAGAGACAAATTTTCAATTTTTTCCTGCGAAACGAAATGGAACTTGAAGAAACTTCCACTAAATAGTCAATTACTGACGGATCACAATACATTAAGAAGATGGCAGCAGCATCCACGAAGAAAATTTAAATTAAGTATACTTAATAAACAATCTGAAGCGCCTATCTCATCTACATATTACGTGGATAGACTATATTCACACTTTTTAATATTCAGAAAGCAATGGATGATAGCCTTGAGAATTATTAACGTTTAATAGCTTAATCATTAGAACAAATTTGCAAAAAACCTATGCGATAAAATCTTTCCCTATTTAAAAAAAAATTCGAAAAAAAGACTTATCTCTGACTTATCAAAAATAATAACGTAGAGAGAGAGAGAAAGAAGTATAGGGAGAGGGATAATCAATTTTAAATCTAACCTCGTAATGAAATTTATGTCACTAATAAATGTGCAGTAATGTTTTAGATGAAAATGCAGACGAGATGTAAAGGGACACTAAACATTTTTAACAAATTTCTGATGCTCAAAACGTTTCTTTAAAATTAGTACACTGGTGTAAGAAATTAAGATAATTTTCAGATTTGGTCAATTATCTCCAGAACTACTGGACCGATTTTAATGAAAATTGGTATATACATACATTAAAACGATACAAAACAAATAACTATTCAAAATTTGAAATACGCACGCATGATCATAAATAACACTCGTTAGAGTCGGATGGTATGAAACAGCGGTTGCAAAATAGAACAAAAAAAAATGGGTTAGTAGGAGGTATGTTCCCCCTCTAAGGATATATAGATGTCTAGCCCAGACATATAGGGCTTGCAGTGTGACTTCATACTTAAAATGAAGCAGTTATGGGGTCCTGGGGCAATCGTTTCCACTCGTTCAACAACGCTGTTTTCAGGCTATGGATTGTCCCGTATGGGGTGTTGCGAGTTGCTATTGCCCTCCCGAGAGCGTCCCAGACATGCTCTATAGGATTGGAGTCAAGATATATGCTTGGCCAATCCATACAGTGAATATCCTCCCTTTCCCGAGATTCGTCGATCAGAAGAGCACCATGTGGCCTTGTGTTAACATCTGTTAAAATTAACTCAGGAATAACAGCGCCCCTCAAGAGGTGAGCATAGGGTTCCAAGAATACATCCCTAAACCTCGCAACTGTCCCAGATCCACTGTCAAAGACATGGAGGGGTGTGCAGCCATCCAACTTGATGCCTGCCCAGACCGTCAAACCACCAACGCCATAATGGTCGATTTCGCGGATATTGGAGGGGAGGTAGCGGGTTCCTGCTTCTATCCATATGAATGTAGGACAATAATAGTCAGTTAAGCTGAATCGGAACCCACTACTTGCCCTCCAATCGACCATTATGGAGGAGGAGGTTCGACGGTCTGAGCAGGCGTCATGTTGGATGGTTGCACGCCCCTCCATGCCTTTGATCGAGGCTCTGTGACAGTTGCGAGGTATAGGGATGTGGTCTTGGAGCAATATGCTCACCTCTTGAGGTGCACTGTTAGCCCTGAGTTAATTTTAATGGATGTTAACACAAGGCAACTTAGAGCTCTTCTGGTCGACAAATTTTCTGAAGGGGAGGATATTCACCGAATGAATTGGCCAAGCAGATCTCTATACTCCAATCCTATAGAACATGTCTGGGACGCTCTCGGGAGGGCCAATAGCAACTCGTAACACCCCTACGGGGACCATCCATAGCCTGAGAACAACGTTGTTGAACGAGTGGAAACAATTACCCCAGGATCCCATAAACTGCTTTAGTTTAAGTATGAAGTCACACTGCAAGGCCTATATGTCTGTTAGAGGGAACCATAACCCAGACTAACCCATTTTTTTGCTCACTTTTGCAAACCGCTGTTTCATACCATCCGGCTCTGACGAGCGTTATTTATGATCATTCTTGTGTATTTTAAGTTTTGGATGGTTATTTGTTTTGTATTGCTTCAATGTATGTACATACCAAATTTCATTAAAATCGATCCAGAAGTTCTGGAGATAATTGATCAAATCTGAAAATTCTCTTAATTTCTTACACCAGTGTATACTAATAATCACTCTTTAATACATAGTAGAATCCATGTCAATTCAACCAGAGTGTTACCTTGATAGTCTTGGAATTTTTGGAATGTAACGTATGTTAAAACTCATGAAAAAGTAAGTTTGGGTATATTTTGGTTTTATTCAAAAAAAAAAAAAAAAAAAAATGCGTGGGCTGAGATACAGGTCGCAAAAGATGGCAACACGGGTATCATTTCTCACTTGCGATTTTCGACAAAATCGTTAACGTTCTTTATCTCAAGAACGAAACAATATATTTTGCTGCGGTTTAATGAGGTTTTCCAGGAACGGTATATGTAAAAGGAGATTTGAAAATTCAAAATTTTATTTAGCAGATCCCACTTTTAGTTTAGTTATATAGCCCTATTTTCCTTTTTAGTTGCCGCTTCATCAAAGAATTTTATTTTTTTATAAAAATAAGAACAAGCCAATTTGCTGGTTCCGTAAACTTTTTCCGCACGCCTCCTTTCAGCGTGGTGCCAAAAGATTCGTTTAGCGTAGTGCCACCTTTTTTTCGTTAAAATCAACATCCTGGATAAAGGGGAGACTAAAAATAAAAATTTCGCTATATAACTAAGTTGAAAGTGTTTTCTGGCCACTTGCTGCTAAAGAAAATTTTGAATTTCCAAGTCTACCATTACACATACAGAGTTCCTGAAAAAAAAAAAAACGATTTTTTTCATGTGCTCCTAAAATCTGTTAAACGAAAAAGTGGAAACTCTCCTTTTTCAGGGAATGCAGTGCTTAGTGATTAACAGGAAAATAGTAATCAACAGGGGAAAAAAAAATAAAATTGTTGAAATCGGCAATTTTGAAAAAAATTTAAAAAATCAGGGTGTTATTATACATAAGTATAAGCAAAAATGGAGTCCGAAGCCTTACTTTATGCGTCCAAAAGTAAGTTTTATTATTCGCTTTTGATTGCTTCTTATTTGGATTATTTTCATTACTAGTATCGTATGGTTTTCTGGTTAGTAAGGCCCTGCACGGATTAAGGATTAAACAATTTGTGCAATTGTTTTCTAGTTTAAAAAATATTACTTTTTTTTTTTTAATTTCAGCCTATCGAGATGAAGAAGGTAGACCTTGGGTTCTTCCTGTAGTGCGAAGAGTCGAAGAAGAAATCACATCTGGTAATAATCTCAGCCATGAATACTTAGGACAACTAGGTCTGGAAGAACTAAGCAAAGAAGCCACTAAGTTGCTGTTAGGAAGTGACAATCCAGCTCTCAAACAAGGCAGGGTACGTTCAACTCTTAATTTACATTTCATACTTAACGCATGAAATTATCAAATGAGCATAAAACCTGAGGATTTCGGTAAGTGACACTTTCTGTTTTATTAATGAAGCTCTCGTCAGTCAGAGAAGAGTCTAAAATACGGTAAGAATTTTTATTAAGATTTTTTTTGCAAGGATTTACAATGAAATCCGACACACCGTATTACAAAAATACATGCCTCCCATACGAAAGTAATGACGATTTGTTCCCTTCCTCATAACTTTGTGTACAATTATTAAATAAAATTTACCTTACAAATAAAATTCACAAAAGTTCTCGATTTATTTTGTGCTACGTCGAAATAAGTACGTGCTACAGACGTTAAGACTTAAGTCATGATTTAAAAATGTGTGATCTTGCAAGTGCGTTACAAAAACCTGAACCCCCCGTGGTGATTGGTTCATATTTTTCTTGAAAACCTCCGGTAATGAAGACTGCTTCCAGATTAAATGCTCACGGGAAATTGAAGAAATCTTTCCAGAACCTAACAATCAATCTTATCATGAATTTTAATTCATTTATAGTTTTCCATTTACTTGCATTTTGTGTTTTTATTAGCATTATCACTCAAAGGTAAATTAATTAATAACAGGAGCATTTTTTCCCTCTAATTATAGTTTGATATAACTAAAAGCGAAGGTGGAATATATTTAAGGCGAGTTTTATGTTCAATTTAAGGAATTAATTGCATGAAAAAGATTTGACTGCAATTTTCCTAGCAGTCAAATATGCATGAAAATTCATGATAATTTCTTTTAAATGTCAAACTTTGTTCACTGTTCCAAAACTGCTGGTAGGAATTGCTGCAATTGACATCAACCGACTCAGCAATCAAGAGCAACCACGCCTTCAAAAAGAATCAAGGTAACTTGAACAGTGATAATTAAAATCCCGTTTAAAAACAAAGAGTTTAACTAAGGATGATAAATAAAATGAAGTAACGTAATTGAAAGTACAAATGAAAGTGATAAAAAAGAGTAATAAAATTCACATACAGCTATTTCAAGCCTAACAAAGAGAGACAGAATACAAATAACTAGAAAGTGAACAGGAAATCAACTAGAAGCCGGAAAAGTAATTGCAAACCAAAAGGCGAGAAAAGACAGTAGAATAACTGCACTCAGGGGAATGACGACAAAAAGGGGGAAAACGCAAGAATAAGGGATTTTTAAACAGTTGAGGATTAGGGTGATTCGAAAACAAAAATCGATTTTTTTTTTAAAATTCGGAATCGCACGTTACCTCTCAAAAGTTGCAGTATCCCCGATTAGGGAGAAAAGAAAATCTAAATGAGCTTGCGTATAATTCTGAAAATTTGAAAAAATACGTTAAAAATTGAATTTTGTAGCGTAGTTTTTTGTAATTTTTTTATGTGCAACAGCCATCAAGTACCAACATATTGCGTATTTTGAACCTAATAAAATATTTTATTGCTTTTACATAAGATCTTAAATTCAAGCATATACGCCTTAAATTGCGCTAAAATCACCTAAAACTTGAAATTTAAGAGTTTAATATACAATACCTTAAAAAATATTTTTATAGTTTTTACATAAGATCTTAAGTTTGTGCATATACGCCTTAAATTTGGTTAAAATCGCCTAAAATTTTAAATTTAAGTGTTTACTATACATTAATACACACATGACATATTTACGTTTCAAAAGTATTTTAAAAATTCTAAATTTGTTGAATATAATCTTCTATTATAGTATTTTACGTACAAGTATAGCTACACACATATTTATATGCATATAAAAATATTACATGCCATGGCAATCATTCTACAATTAGCTATAATACATGTGTGTACATATAAATGTTTGTGTAACTATGCTTGTACGTATAATACTGTAATATAAGATTATGTTCAATAAATTTAGAATTTTAAAAATACTTTTGAAACGTAAATAGGCCATGCATGTATTATTGTATATTAAACACGTAAATTTCAAATTTTAGGTGATTTTAGCCCAATTCAAGGCGTATGCGTGAACTAAAGATCTTATGCAAAACCTATTAAATATTTTTAGGTTCAAACTACGCCATATACTGATAATTTATAGTTGTTGAACTATAAAAGTTTAAAAAATATGCATTTTTAAATTTTTTAAAAATTTAATTTTTAATATATTTTTTCAAACTATCAGCCTTATGCGCGAACAAAAGATGTCAACTGATAATTTTATTTTTATTTTTCTCCAATTGAGGATACCAAACTACAACTTTTGAGAGCTAACGCGATTCCAAAATAAAAAGAACGGTTTTTTCGAACCGTACTATTGAGGATACCCCGAAAAAAAAATCAAAGTTGAAAATAATTAGGGAACATGACAAATAGGGAACTCACAGTGTTTCTTTCCTATGTGAATGTATTTCATTTTATATGGGTGAAACTCAGGGGCGGATACAGGATTTCCTTTTAGGGGGGGGGGGGGCATGCTTAAGAACATAGTCTTACGTACAAAAATTTTCTCATACGAACAACACCCTCCCCCCCCCCCCCCCCTCCAGTAAAAATTCTCCAAATTTTCAAACGAAAACCATTGAAATAATACAAGCTCTTCAAATATGCGTACAAAAATCATCAAATTCATTGATAAAAATAATCTAAAAAGTTTTCTTTTAAAATAATTTTTCAGTTTTAGAATGTTCGCTGAAAATTTTCTGAAACGGCAGCTCAAAGTTTTTGGAAATTTCGGATCACAAAACCCCTGGTCGATTAAATATTTGCATAATACTCGACACATATCCATCTTAGATTGTAAATTTGCATGATACTCGACACATCCATCTTATGTGTAAAAAAATAACACCACTTAAAATAACAGTGAAACAGCACGTAAAAAAATAGTAAAACATCACTTAAAAATAGTAAAAAATGCGACGAAAATCTAATTAAAAATTAAATATTCCTTAAATATAATGCGGACTTGATAAATTACTCACCGACTGATTAATCCCAATTGTAGAAAATCGGAGGTTGACGAAGACATTGCAGTCTCAGAGTCTGATAAAGGAACTCCAGATATGTTTCCGTCGGTTTTGGGTTCATCAGTTTTTTTCTACAGTCCAAAAAAAGAGACTACACTGCTTTGTCACCCGAACGCTTTATTGTTTTTGTTATAGGTCAGGGGTTCCCAAAGTGGATGCCGCGGCACCCTGAGTTGCCGCAAGGAAGGGCGAGGGGGTGCCGCGAGCTGTCCATATTTTCAATACGCGAGTATAATTGAAATATATTAGGGTGACGTGAAAAAATTATAATTCGTCAAAGGACGCCGTGAGTCGGAAAGAATAGGGAACCCCTGTTATATATAGTTCTTTTCTAACAAATGCGACTTTTTTCAACAGGGTTTCCATCTAATACGGTGGGCTAGTTTACGAGAACATTTGCATAATGAGGTTTTGCGCTAACACGACACTCAAATTTTACATTTCTTGTACGATACTAAATCCAAAACACTGATTTAAACTAATAAACTATTTACAGCACCATTTAAAAATAAACTTTGCACGAGCACGACTAAAAACGAAACTATCTAAAAATTACAACAGAAAGAAATTATAATCAAGAAACTTTACATAAAATAAAACATTCATACACTCAAATGTTATATCGATTGAAGTGATGCCTGCAGCTTTGGATATGGTTTTACAATAACTATCCTTGATTATAAATTTGTTGCATAAAAAGCGATCGGGCGACAGACACTTCTTTATTACTTTTCATTATACTGGCTCCTGAACCTAGCGCCGCAGACTAACCGTCTCAAGAAAAGCTATTTTACTGTTTACATATTTCAAATACATATGCTATAAATAGAAAAGTGACAGTTAATACCCCTCCCCCCCCCAAAAAAAAAAAAAAAAAAATTCGGCAACTAGTTACTATTTCTTATTATTGTTTCTGTCCAGCTTTTCTTTTATCTTTTTTTTTTAAGCAGTCATTTTCACTACTCAAATACAATGAACCTTAAAACAGATTACAAAGTATTGACACAGATTTTGATTGGGGGGGGGAGTCATGATCCCCATGATCATGACCCCCCATGATCCCCCCTCCTTGTATCCACTTCTTACGATTTCCATCTAGTTTTTTATTTTTTCGAGCAAACATTCAAATACTATTTCCGGTTTTGGGGTTGGGGGGATCACGATCCCCCCCCCCCCTTGTATCCGCCACTGGTGAAACTAAGCATGCATTTAGAGGTCGGTAGGAAAAACGTGAAAATCAAGTTTTAGAATGTTCTACCATTCCACAGTGTTGTTGGTCGCGAAATTTCGTTTTGGAGTCCTCTACTTTTGATACGAACTTCCGAAAGAATTCTACTTTTCTCCCTAAGGACTTTTCCTTGCGCTTTTCTGGTAAAGTTACTGATTTCAGGCTGCCTGTGGCTAGATATGTCCTCTATTGTCCTGTTTCTGCTCATTTCCCAATTTCCTGTGCTACTATGG
Source organism: Uloborus diversus (assembly GCF_026930045.1). Taxonomy (NCBI): domain Eukaryota; kingdom Metazoa; phylum Arthropoda; class Arachnida; order Araneae; family Uloboridae; genus Uloborus; species Uloborus diversus. The sequence goes on from NC_072733.1 coordinate 173,751,652, forward strand.
ACCTTTCGTTTTTCTTTCTTTTCTTCTTATTTTTTGCTCTGATTAAAAGACTCACTTTGTTAGTCTAGAAACGGCACGGCTGTTTGCGAATTTTATGCCTCTTTTTATCAGTTTAGTTTCTACTCTTAACTACGTTGCGTCAGTTTGATGCTCATATTTTAGTACAAAGTTTTTAATTCTTTTTGAAAATTAAATACAGGTTCTCTTCTTCTAAATATCCAACCAATTTATTGTTTCCCATATGATATATTGACATATGAGGGGAAAAAGGCTACTAAACTTGCATTTCGAAGTCTTGCTTATGGTGGCACAAATTCATGAAAAGTTTCCGGAAAGCTGACCAATCAGAGTATTTATTTTTTATGATGATGAAAGCCTTCAAATCATCAATTACCTGTTTCTGATAACGATTAATAGCGGTTGACTGTAACCAATTGCTAATTACGTTACAGCAATGCCTTTTTAATTCCTCATTTTCTCCGAAGTATTACACAGAGAAATGTATTGTTGCCTGGTTACTTGACCAGTGGTAAGCTTGTCCCTCATCTTTATGATAAAAGAAGCATTTTCAGAAAAATATATCAAAATGTTAAAACGCACATTTGAAATATTTACTCAAATCCAAATTCCTAACAAAATACAGGGTGTTCCGTTTTAACCTGCAAGGCCTCTATTTTCGCGACGGTTAGTCCCAGATGCATTCTTCTAATTGCAAAAATGTTCAAAATCAGATGCAGGGTTAAGATCTTGAAAGCTTGAAGCAAAAATAAAAATGAGTCAAGAAATAAAAAAAATAACTTTTTATACTGGCCCCAGGTTTCTTAACTTATATTTAGAGAAATAATCTCCATTAAAAACTATTACTGACACAAAAAAATTGACATTTGTGCGACCAAAATTGAAGGAGACATTCCAGTTTAAAGTTTAAAGGGACAATACAGAAGATGAGATTGGAAATTACGCCCCTTCAGAAGAATGGCGGGTTGTCAAAGTAAAAAACACAATGTATTTATATTTTTCATTGCTATTCAACAATAAACGCAAATGTTATACCGTGATACGCAAAAACACACTACAAAACCTCGAACAATTTGAAAAACCACACTCTATGCACACATATAATTTTAAACGCTTGTTAACTGCTATATTTTCCCCAAAAGGTGTTATTGACAGCGAGCGAAAAGTGGTGTAAGTCACAAAACGCTGCGTTTCATATCTCGGTAAATATTGGTCGTACTAATTTCAAACTTCTTGTGTTGGAATTATTTTTCAGTGGAGAATATTTCCCTAAATTTGAGTTAGGGGACCTATGGCCCGTATAAAAAGTTAATTTTTTTTATTTTCCGACTCATTTTTATTTTTGTTTCAAAGTTTCAATGTCTGAACTCCGCATCTGATTTTGAACATTTTGCAATTGGAAGTATGCATCTAGGAACAACGGTTGCGAATATAAAGGTCTTGCAGGTTAAAACGGAACACCCTGTATTCTAAGAATTCCAATGAAACCACTTGTGTAATTCATTGTACTTGTGTTGGTGTACATCACCAAAGGCGATGTACACTAATCCGCCTCCGGCGGTTCGCATGAGCCCCCACAGGCAGCGAGGTCGAGGCAACCGCTGACTGAAGACAAGTTGAAATTGTAAGGGGTGCGAGTTGCCCCGCAACCTCGACGTCCGACAAATCTGCTACTGTGCATAAAATATCCCGCAATCGTAAAATCAAGAAACATTTGTTGCAGGGCTGCCCAAAAGTTAGAGATCCGGCCCTGACCGGCCCTGTGCAGGGCTCATGTAAGATATCAGGGGCCCAAGGTCAAGCGCTTTTTCGAAGTTTCTTTGTAGTCATAACTTACAATTTTAACCTTTTTTGGGCCCCTAAACAGCCGAAGCCTAGCCCAAGGCCTTTTTGGCTTATCCAGTAATCAGACCTTGGCCCTGTGGGCCTTTTTCTGGTTGAGTCACTGAGTGGTACATTATTCTGATCAGTTTAAAAAAGATAAGAATAAAGCATGATATCTTTCTAAATATTCATTTGAAAGTAAATGATGCGATAACTAATAATTCTTATTGATTCGTTTTCAACCAGTATTTTTTTTCGTGTTAATTAGTTTGAAAAATATTACATTCTGATTAATAGACTGACATAATGGTGACCCTTTTAGAAATAATCCTTTTTTGAACTGCGCCGTTTGCCTATGCTTTGAGCTTCGAATGCTGAGAAGTGCTTATTTTTATTCTTTTGCCCCTTGTCCATTTCAGTGAAGTCTTCCTTATCTTCCAAAAGTCAGCAAATAATTTTTAGCCTTGTAATTCAAGCAAAAAAAAAAAAAAAATCATATTCATTTTTAGTTGATGGCATCGATAGGGGGCTGGCTCTGAAGAAAAAGACAAATAGGATTTTTCGTTTCGAAATGACAAGGTCAAAAACACCTTAAGGAAATTCTGGGGAAAGAGTTTCGAAAAAAAAAAGGGAGAGAGGAATTATTTTATAATCTTTCTTTTTCTTAGCCTCCCCCCGTCCCTCCCCCGCCACAATCTCTCTGTGCCCCTAAGCAATGTACAGGCTTCCCCCTCCTCTCGACGGCACAGGACAATCATGTGATGTGGCGTAGTTTCTAATAAATGCAATGATAACTAAAATGACTGACAAAAAAATAATAATAATAAATAGAAGGAAACAAAATGCAGACGATTGAAAAATTCAATAATTACTTTGAATTCACAAACAGAATAGTTTACTGAAATTTTCACCATTTTTCTGTAATTAATATTTTGTGCTGCTATCTATTGAGCTTAAAATGAGATGAGAACAAATAATTTTATTAGACTAGTGTCTGCATGCGCAAACCAAATAATGATAACACAACTGAACAATTATTTTCACTTTTAGTATACGTTACATTATTTTTATTTGCCTAGATTCATTTAGTCAATTTTATTTAGTTACTTCTATTTGTTTAGTTTTCTCTACTTCATTTGCCTAGTAAAAAAAACTAGTAACATATGCGTGGTGCCTGACACTGCAAAACAAGTGATCATGTAATTCAAGAATTTAACAGCATTGTTTTAAATGATGGGGTGATACACAGTGTTTTCTAGAAGTTGCCGAAGTAAATCGAAAAGCCATCTCCCTCCATCGAATAAAGATCAGAACAAAACAACGATAGTCTCGAACAAAAGGATGTAAAGAAGATAAAACTGCAATATAGTTTTTTAAATATTGTAAGAGTAAAAACTGCATTAAATTTGTCTAATAGTTTGGCTTTTACTAAAAACTTCTAGCAAATTTCTGTGTAATCACATGAAGCACTCAAAATTCACCAAAACTTTACAACTATTTGAGCAATGAACAGTAAGCATCATCTTTTTATATGGTTGAAATCTTGTCAGTATATTAGGATGGATAAATGTAGCAAAATTAGAGGATGTCTATATAGGGGGTTAATACCATTATTACTGAGCACAAATGAATTCTTACTTCAACGTCCAAAAATTAGGAACAAAAAATATCTTTAAAAAATGAAATGTTTAAAAATTATATTTTCTCACGTTACTTATTCTGTATAGTTATATTCTGTATAGCTCATGATTTAAAATGATACTAAGATTTCCATATTCCAGATCTAATGAAATGAACGTGGTAAAACAAAAGAGTTTAGTGTTAAAAAAATTGTGAAAGTTCATGGTCCTGCTCCTGGTGAAAGTGCTGAACGGTCAAAATCTAAAACTTACTGAGCTGGTAAAAGATTGAAATCATCAGTAACGCAATAAAAAACGTTAGTTAGTTAAATTCAATGTGAATTCGAGCGAAAATGTTCAAACTTAACACCATCCCTACATTCATTCCTTTTTTGATTACAAGAGAGTTCACGTCTGCGTTCTATCAAAGACACCCGTAAATGAATAAAACTCTGAAAAAGAAACTCTTTGAAACCATTCTACAGATATACCTTTGCAACCGTTGCCAATCAAAAGTAGCTAACCTATATATATAAAAATGAATGTTTGTCTGTATGTCATCCATGAACTCAAAAACTACAAGGCAGATTTGGCTGAAACTTTCACCGTTTGTTATTTTTGGTACTGGAAATGTTTATAGACCAGTTCGAAAAAAATCCGATTGATAGTTCCTTTTTTATTCCAATTTAAGTCACAATCCATTGGATAAATACGAATAAAATTATCGGCTGCAGAAATTAATTCGCGTGAAAGATCTCATTGATAAGAAGTTAGCTGTTGCCATTTTTCTTGAGTTTGAACAAATAAATTCTTTCTTTATTGTTTTATGGCTTTTCATGCAACGGGAGGATTTAAAACTTTTTCTATTTGATATTTTTAGCGATTGATTGATCTTGCAAACTGCCTGAGTACAAAATTTGAGTATAATCACTGCTTCATTTGATACCTGGACCGATTATTATGAAAATTGCTATATATATATATATTTTTTTTTCCACGGAGAAGGTGCATAATATACTCATTGAAGCCACTCGCCACCAGGTGGCACTGCAGAGTAGCAATTTCTGCCCCGTTCAACCGATTGTCATGAAAATCAGTATAATGATGTTTTTTTTTTTTTTGTTGTTGTTGACGTAGCAACGCGCGTCGGATACAGCTAGTTAAAAATAATTATTTCTTCTTGATAAAACATTGTACCAGCAAGGAAGCGAAATCGCCTGTTGCACGATGCCAATAAACAAACAGTGAAGTAAGCGCGATTAAAATGCTTTCATTTGATTGGTTAAAGCGTTTTTGTACACAAATATTTTCATGTGAGCGAGAAAAGTTATGTGAATATCTGAAAACATTCCTTAAATCTGCACAACAATGACATAAACGAATATATTTGGCAAATTTCATCTTTGGTAAAAATTCGATGCGTGTCGATATGTGTGTGTAAACCGTTCGATGTGTGTCAAAATTGAAGCGTGTGAATTCTCTCCCTCCACCTCCCAACCAAATGAGAATTTGGAAATTTTGCTTAAAAATTGAACAAAAAGTGGTTTAGGGGAGGGGGGATTTGAGTTTAAAAAAAAAAGAAAACACCCGTTTGATCCTAATTACTTTTTTGCCAAATTTCACAACTCCAATGATGAAAATAGCAATGTGAGCCACAATGACTGAAAATGTAAAACAAAAAATGAAATTTGGACCTATGAGTGAAAAGGGACCAAAAAAAAAGAAAAAAAAGTAACAAAAGGAAAACTGAAATAAAAATTAAAAAAAAAAAAAGTGAAAATTCGAAGGAATAACCAAAAGTCAACAGCAGTACTACCAGTCTGGTTTCCGTGTTCTTTAAACGTTAATTACGGATGTTCAAATCCGCTTAGAAAATTCGAACAAAGTTCACCTACATAGAAAATTTAGACTTTCGATTAGCATGAAAGTTTAAAACACAAGAAGATTGTTTTTCTCCCTGAGTAGAAAACTTATGTAAAAATGTCGCTTAAAATTGGAATTGAAACAAAAATTGAATTTAAAAAATGCTTTTACATGTACATCTACGGTACAGCACAGTTCAAATAACAAGGGCCTGATTAACGCACAGGTCAACTAGGCCTGGACCTGGGGCTTCAAATTACTTAAAGAATTATGCATACTATTACAGCTATACAAAAAATACAAGTATTTTTAAAATAATGATTTGTTAATTGGGAAAAAAAACATCCTTAAAGGATAATATTCAGTCATAACTAGATATACATGTATAACGCAAAATTTTCTTTTCTTACTTTATCACTGATGAGCTCAAATTTAGTTCTCAGCCTCTTTTTTATCGCTTGAAAAAGTATTTTAAGAATTCGATTTAGATGGGTCATCACTTCACTATCACCAGGACGAAAGAGTTGAGCAATCAGTGAAACATTCTTTCTCAACGAACGTTGACGTTTATGATCAATGTTCTAAAAGAAGTTTATGTTCCTTGCTTTTGGAAATAAAGAAATGATGAAACAATGCATCTTTAATGTGAATCTTTTGGTTCTAACCTTACATTCTGTAAAAATTAAAATTACAGAATGTTTACTTATTTAATTGAAAAAAAAGCTGCATACAGCAGAAAAATCGAATTACAGTGGTCAAGGCTGAAACAAAAGGCTTAAAAAAAAAACGCATATCAGTTTCTTACAAATTAAAAGTTTTTGCAAATATTATATGCAGACAGGTCTCTAGATCCCCAGTGTACATTTCTAAAAATTATAATTTTGCACGAATTTCAGTTAACCTTTCCATATTTTTAATTCGTTTTAAATATCATGATAGATTGGCGAAGTTTTTGTAAAACGCGCTCAGTGTTTCATCCAAAGATTAAAATATTGAAACAAATATTTTCCATTACGTAATGCCGAAAGTTTTGCATGTACATAATTGCGTTAGCTGGACAGTTTAGCAAGTTTTTAAACTGTTGTCAAAGTTTTAAATGCCATAAAGTAGGAAGTATTATTTTCGGTCGTATTGTCGATGTAGGAAAATTAAAACGATTATTGCCGAAAATTTCGTGATTGCACCAAAATCTGAAATATGGAAATACATTTTGTTGTATTTATAGTGAAAATATAATAAAGTTGAGAAAATTTGAAATTGCGCCGAGTGTAATCCGTTATGATAATCTCACAAACCTTTTTAGTATTTTTTGATGACCTAATTTACTTTCGAGAGGGTTTTTTTAAAAAACATTTTTACGCAACTTATGGGACAATTATAATAACTTGGAGTGTGCTAAATTGGCGATAAATTCCCCATGCAGTATTCACAATGTTTTGTCAGTTTTAATGTTTTTTATAACGTATTTTTTATTGTGAAGATAAAAAAAAATATGTGTTTGCATATTTTTAAATGCAAACTTAAATGCTGGATTTCTTTTTTTAAATTCATGAATGCATCGATGGATAGAAATATCGTTAATTTTTTAGTTACGTATCCTCGGCTGGTTTTTTGAAGAAAAGATATTACAGATGAAAAGAAATGAAGAAAATATGTGAATAAAAGAATGAAGAAAATATCACGGGACGCGGGAGCGTCCCGCCCCGCCAGGGAAACCAAACGTCAGCAGCCAATAGAAGCAAATCCATCGCCAAAGACGAAGGAAAATAAAAGCGACCAAGACCAAGATTACACGACAGAACAAGTTGGGGTTTTTTGGGTTTTTCACTCCTCTGTATCTCAGCCCCATGAAGACCCCCGGAGTTGATTTTCGGTACACTCAATCTCTAGTGGCCCCTGACGCCGTAAACCAAAATGCAATCCCCTGGACCATCAGGGGGAGGAGGTATTTAAGTTATAAAATCGCTGTTCAAAAAAGTTTTCGCTTTCTTTGACAGGGCTACAGCCCAGACGAAGAAAGGAATCAAGCTGAAATTTCGCACACACATTCCTTGTGCCCAACTGATGTGCCTTTTGTGCCATTTAAACCCCCTCCCCTCCTCGTTTTTACCCCCCCAAATTGTACCTTCCCAGGGTTCTATCACAGCCTCCCGGGGGGCTACGGTAATGATTTTTTGTATACATATTCTTGGGGGGGCCATTGAGTACATATACGAAAATTCAACCCCCAGGGACATCATTGGCCGGAGTAATTGAAGTTTGAAAATCACTAATTTTTCCTAAATTCTTATGTATTTACTCTCAGCTCACAGGGTTTGTTTATCTCGGACTGCAATTGCAAGGTTAGAACAGATCTAAGTTATTCCAAAATTGTCTTAGAAAATGAAATTCAATCAAGACTAAAACACATCCAATAGTTGCAACTAGATGTTAAATCGCGGATATCACAAATTTTCCACAGCGACTGCACATGAGCGCAGACTTGGCTCATTGGACTTTCTGTTTTCAGATTCTATGTTGTTTGTTTATACTTAAGCAGAGAAACAAATTAATGAATGAGATTAGAATGCTGTTCTCCCCCCCCCCAAAGTTTTGCCGATACGAAATTTCCTTTCCCCTGTTTTTCAGTTTTGATATATTTATGGAGAGAAGAAATTTTACATGTCGGAGCGAAACTGGGGTTAAATCACTACAATATTTTGCGTGACAAATTATATGAAACTGTACGCATATGAATACGGCACATATAACTTTTTAATTGAAAGCGAAAAATAGCACTTTTTTATTGGTTTGCTTATTTTCTAAATTAATGGATTTTTCACAAACAACACATAATGAATTGAAAATGTATGAAATACTTGTGTGGATATCCGTGCTTTGCAGTAATTTGTTAGCTGAAAAAATTTTTGCAAGTAATTTAAGCAAGACTTTTGATGAGCTTAGTCCGCGCGCAACATGCGCATTCGCTATGGCAAATTTGGGATATCCGCGATTTGACATCGAGTAAAGTTATATAGATCTTCTGACACATTCAAATTCAAAATATTTAATGGCTTAGTTTTTTTTTTTTTTTGCTTGGTGATAACATGCGTTATTTCGTTTTTTAAATGAACTTTAAAAAAAAAACTAGGTATTAAACAAGACAAAGACTTCTATCAAGAAAAAGATAAATCACCAAACAATTAAAATTATCCCATGAAACGTAAAATAATCCACGATTTAAGAAAAAATGTAATTAAACAAAAAGTGAAAAGCTAGATTAAAATAACCCTCAAGCTGTAAAACATTTAAAGAAACCTTCATGAAAATGTTGAATAATCTGTCAAATAAAGAAACTGTAATAGAATTTATTGCGAAGTTGTAAAATACTCGAAAACAGTATCATTTAAAATATAGTATTTTATTATCCAAGAAGTTTTCTTTGCAACAGAGAGGATACAAGAATTGCAATAAAATTTAAACCGCCCAATTCTCGCAAAATGAACATAGAATCTTAATAGTCAGAAAATAACTTGACGTAAAATTAGGCTAGCCATTATTGTTCCTTAAAAACACAAAACAGCGTTGTTTCAATTGAACATTTTCTGACTGAAGTTCTCAATTCTAAAAATACAATCAAGTAATAATATCAATGCAAAAAGAAGTGATATCTCATCAAAAACAACCCTGCTGTAAAAATTTCCCCACCAAGAAAACCTTTAACTTTTCCGCACAAAAAAGAAAACCTGCATCCTAAATCCAAAAACCCTCAGCCATAAAAAGTTATGATATCTAGTTTGCCCGCCAAGTACCTGGCAAACTATCATCCTCCCTCTTCTCCTTTTTCATCACAGCTACTTCCATTAGAACCTCCTCCCACCTTCAACTCCTCAGAAGTATGGATAGATCTTTTAAATTATTTATCTTGTTTGGCGGGAAGCTTTTCAAAGTGAAGTGGTTGCTTGTTGAGCAAAAAGCTTCCCGCCAAACAAGATAAACAATTTAAAAGATCTATTCATATTTCTGAGGAGTTGAAGGTGGGAGGAGGTTCTAATGGAAGTAGCTGTGATGAAAAAGGAGAAGAGGGAGGATGATAGTTTGGCAGGTACTTGGCGGGTAAACTAGATATCATAACTTTTTATGGCTGACGGTTTTGGGTTTAGGATGCAGGTTTTCTTTTTTGTGTGGAAAAGTTAAAGGTTTTCTTGGCGGGAAAATTTTTACAACAGGGTTGTTTTTGATGAGATGTTACATCTACGTTGCAGATGTAACATATTTTCTTGCGTCAAAGCTAATTGGTTAATTTTTCAAAATCTTCGAAGTTCTTGACAGAATTTAAATTTTTCTACGTCAAAAAAAGGGCTGAATTTCCGATAAGCTTTTACAAATAAATCATTAGTGTAATTATTTTTCGAGTAGATATTCAAGGAAAAGGATCCTGTGACTGGTCGGGGAAACCAAAAAGAAAATAGTTTGCTTCCTTACGACGACTGATATCAAAGCCCGATCAATAACAAACATCTTGAGTGGTCAAAAATACTGATCAAAGTTGCAATGGGGTCGTTTCTAAAATTTCAAAAGTATTTTTTTCTGAAAGAGCATGCTTAAAAACATAGTCAAATTATTTAAAAAATGGTCAGATCCTAAGTTGACTATTTTTAAAAAAATATTTTAATCGGCGCGCTTTCATTGTTTATACTTCTGCCGATGACATCACAAATGGTGAAATGCCATTCACTGTTGCCATTCGCAGAACGTAACATTTAATTCGCTTTTTTACTCACGTGTACTGGCAACGATATGGTTGATAGCAGGCGTAGAGCGCAATATTTCATTCGCTTCTGGATTATCATAACGTGGAATCGCGGCAGACAGATGCGCCAAATACATCATTTGTGACGTCATAAAGACCACGCCTTGTTTGAAAAATTGGACATTTAAAAAAAATTTAAAAACAACTGTTGGAAAAATGAAAGTATTTTCTGGGTCCATGTTTTTTTTTTTTTTTTTTGCTAATTCTATCAATTTCAGTGACTAAAAGTCGTACTTTTGATTGAAAGAAACAACCACATTATGACAAATAGAGAATTTAAAAGAAATACAAGCCTCTAGTTTTGAAATGAACAAAAAGACGTGTAAAAAATGAACAAGCTGCTAAAGTTTATAAAACTTTTTACATTTGGTGTTTCAATGTCTTGAAATTTCCTGCCGTTTAAGATAAATTCCTCTTTATAATCACAAAACTATAGCCTTATATTCTTCAATAGCTAAAAGATCGGCGGTAGAAGGATATGATTGCCATTAATACGACATTCATGCTTTTCGGTACTTCCCAAAGGTGCATTAAAAATTACGAAGGTAATAAAATATGTGAATATATCTGTATATTCTTTATTTTAGGCTTTTGGCGTGCAGACTGTTGGTGGAACTGGAGCATTAAGAGTTGGCGCTGATTTTTTAGTGAAGTGTGCAAAATTAGAAATATTTTACATGGCAGATCCATGCTGGCGTAAGTAATAAATGCTTTTCAAGAATTTTTAAATGTTATGAGAACACTTAACTTCTGTTAAGCTAAACTCGGAGGACAAACTAGAAATAAGTTCATTTTTATTTACATGAAACTATGAAATATGATTTTTGCTTCTTGGTAATAAATATCATTTTCAACTTGCATCTACAAGGTCCGGCTATTAATTTCCAGAACTGACGTAACTGTAAGAGAACGAAAACCCCGAAGATGGCGCAAATGGTTGCATATTGAAGAGCGTTTTCTTGCGCATGTGCAGTGCAATCGGCGCCATTCTGAAGTAAGTCGTTCTCGTGGAAAAGTGCATTAAACATAGCTCTTCAATTCCTGTTGTCACCACGATGCGAACTTTTTCAATTGCTTTCAGCGTGCGTACGGACTGCTGCCGACCTGCGTATGGATTATCATCGAAGCTTTTGCACCCGTCCCGAAAGTGTTTAAGCCATTCAAGAGTTCAAGTGAACTTGTTTCAATATTTTGTATGATTCGGCAGCTGTCTTGCCCAGGTTGAAGAAAATTTAGTGTTACTTCTTTGCTCCATTTTCACTTTGACGACAGGAGTTTGAAAGCTAAGTTTTAATGCGCCTTTCCACGAGAACCACTTTCTCTAGAATGACGCCGATCGCACTGCACATGCGCAAGAAAACGCTCTTCAATATGCATTCATTAGCGCCATGTTCCGGCTTTTTGTTCTTCTACAGTTACGTCAGTCCTGGAAATTAATAGCCTGACCTTGTACAATAAAAACACGAAAATACTTGATCCCCTGCATGAACTTAACTTTCGTGTTCAGGACAACTAAAATAAGTGGAAATTTAGGTACTCTGCCGTGCTAAGCACAGATGTGGTATTTGCAGTAGAGCTCAAAATGAGAAATTGATGATTAAAGTTTTACAACTCGTTTCTTTGATTTATGACTTAATTAAATGCTCAACTTGCGGTAGTTGTTTCGTAAATAACTTATCTAAAAACCGTAAGAGAGTATTTTTGTAAAAATCTTAATTTAAAATTAATAAATGTAGTTACGACACATTACCTTTTCAAAACCTTTTCATATACTAAGCTATTTTCACAGTAAGTGACAATTACTAGGCATTTTTAGGGGTATCTGCACAGATACGACAAAAGTAGCTCAGAAAAACGTGCTCAATGTATCATTAAATAATACTGAAAACATCTGCTTTCTTTGGACTTAGCTGTTTCGTTTATTTTGTTAATACAAATCTAACAGAATCTACCTTCTGAAAGATACCATTTTCAAAACTCCGGACAGTTAAAACTGTAATCCATAACAATTTTCTGTTTTTTATATTCAAAGAATGTGTTTTTTTTAATAATGTTTTATTTTCTAGATTCATTTTTACCGAGCATAGAGATAATTTTGGCAGCAGACGATACTTAAATAAAAATATTACTGGCCGTAGAATAAAATGCGTTTTTTTTTTTTTTTTTTGCATGAAAGAATTAGATATGAATATTTTACATGCATTTCATTTTTAGAATTTGAAAAAATCATTTAAATAGAAAAAGCTGAATATTTACTTTAACAATTATGCAAAGTTGTATTAGTTTTTATTATCAACCTGTATCAACTATTCAAGGGTAAACTGATTTTAATATTCTGTGTTACAATAAAATGCTACATTATTAAATATGCTGTTTTACTAAGGTATAAAGGTCGTATCTACAAATTACTAAGGAAAAAAGTGGTAACTGCGCAGATACCACTTTAAGGGCTTAGTATTTGTCACTTACGTTCAAATTGCCTTAGCAAACTAAGCAAATTTGCAGTTACGACTTTTTTCTTAAAGCTTTTTTTAATATTTCGCGTTCACAAATCGTCAAAAAACTTGAGATTTAGGTAAATTAAATTACTAACGACCACTTGGTGACAATAACTCAATTTTGATTAAATGTGCAGATACCACATCTGTGCTTAGCACGGCAGTACTGTGATTGAGAAAACTTATAAATTTTTGGGTTTCTCTTTAGAGATAAAATGGGAGCATATTTTAAATCAATAGTTTATTTCAACCAAGATTCTACATTTAAGACAAGTAAGCTAGACATGTGCAGTTTTTTAAAATTTGCTTTTCATTTTAGCTTTACAAATAAGTTCTGAAAACTAGTGCCCATCAAATGTTAGTTGCAGGATATTTTAAACAAGACTTTTGGACAGTTATATAATCCGTGAAGTCCAAATGGGATTTAAGTGAAAAAAAACAAGGTTTTGAGTAACTGAATTGTATATAGCTTGACCATGGAGAGATGGCGGATGAGCTGGAAGTGAAAATATCATTTGTAATTGGTAGAATCAGCCCGAACATGGCCGAGCAGTAAGACGTGCGGTCTAGCTGATCCTATCTATTGCAAAATAATAACCAACAGCCTATTACAAATAATAAATATAATGTTTCCGCTTTCAGTTCATCCGTCAGTTCTCCATGGTCCAGCTTTAGTAGTATCCTCTTTTGCGCAAAAAACACACTATTGCTGCTCCGTTTTACAATTACTGGCAAATGGGTTGAACATTGATGTGCACCACTTGTGCATGAAGTAGAAGGAGGTATTAAACTAATTTTTCATGGTGTATATACGAATTATGAAAAAAAATTGACTTTCAACTACTTTTGCGCTAAACGACTGACTTATTTTAGAAAAACCTCTGCTCACAAGAAGGGGAAACAAAAGAATAAAAAACCGTTAAAGTTAACAGCTATTTTACTACCACAGTGACAGCCACCAAAGCAAAGCTTCAGAGACAGTGGCGCAACCACAGGAAGACCCACATGACTATGTCTCCCTCCCTTCCGAATGCTGAGTTGAATGTTTTTCAAAATTATTCTTTCTTATTGAAGAAAAGAACAAGGGCATATAAAGTTATTTTAATAAGAAAAAAATAAATAATGAAGGGAAAAAATCGTAGTTCGTTAACACAGAAACTTGTAAATGAAAAGTTTCCTATAGTTGCAGTTTATTGGTCAGTTAATTACGCTTCCTCTACCTCCTCTTTGTTTCATTCCCTTTTTATGACCCTTTGCTAGTCCGTCTGAAAATAAGAGTCTTCAAAATATTACGCCCACGAAGACCCTCTTCCACTCCAAAGTCATAACAGTGCGTCACGTCACCAGTTATGGTCTACAATAGTCTTTTCATGACTACAATTAAAAAAAAACTTCCTTGGAGAAATCCCAAACCCGTTCCCAGTAATATCACAAAAGAAAGAAAAAAGTTAAGTTTTTAAAACTTCAGTATTGAAAAATTTGAGGAGAGCCGCTTAACCCCCCTCCCCCTCTAACATCACTCAAGATAGTCTAGAAACGTCATATTTATGACTTCAATTTCAAAGCATTTCCAGTAGAGAATCACACAGAAACCTATTTCCCCTAACATCATCAAATATAATCTGCAATAGGATCTACATGGGCTTTTAAATTTCATTTTCGAAACATTTCGATGGGGAAGTAATCCATTCGAAAAATCAACCAGGGACAGTCCCTGAGCATATGCCTTCCCTCCTCAGGGGCGTCTCAAACTTAGATTTTTGGCGGATGGAAATTTTTAATTTACCGAATGAAACTCCGAACTTGACTGAATGATAAAATAAGAGCATTCAGCTAATAGGGAAAGATATCAGACATCATTAAAAATAAAATAAGAGCATTCAGCTAATAGGGAAAGATATCAGACATCATTAAAAAAATAAATACAGAAAATGAATTGCTGTGAAGCAATACTGTCCCAAACCATACCGAATCGTCAGGCAAAAATTTGGGAGTTCACAAAACCCGCAAGAACTTTTTGGGAGGTTACAGTGACCTGCTGTGACGTCCTATTGGGATGCTCTGTTCCCCCTAAAGTCAACAATTATGAACTATAATTGAGTTTATCAATCAATTCCGAAAAAATTACTTGGAGGGTCCCAAAACCTTTCCTACCCCTAACTTTACCAAACACCGTTTAAAACTGAGTTTTCATTTTTCAATGAAGAAAATGTTTTGGGGGAAAAACCTCCGCGTTCTCCTCTATTTCTTTGTGCTCATATTCGAACAATGACAAAGTAATTTAAAATTATCCCTCTAAACCCATTTTTTGGTTGTGCCACCGGTATAATTACTCTACTTTTGCTGCTTAATTCAACAAAAATAATACTATCAAGCACGAAACAGATCTCTTTGAATTTTTTTATACAGTGCTATTTATGAAAGTTTATACTGCTAAGAATAGACTCACCTTATTTAGCAAATGTTCTGCTTCTATGTTTTGCTAAGAGACGCATCCTGTCAACAAAAATGTCATTTAGTACCAAAACTAATTCATTTACAGCTAAATTTAAATATGAATACAACATTAAAAAAATTATCACGTTTGAAGTGCACAAGTGATAATAAATACAACAGATACGTGTTTCGGGGTTACAATTACCCCTAATTTTATTAAAAAAATATATATATTGTACCTTTGCATCGTTGCCGAATAATAACAGTAAATCATTAAAATCTTGAATGAAAATACAAATATTACATCTTAATAATCATTTATATCAAAAAATAAAATCCTTTGCAGTTTTTCTTTTGCATGAAAAATGAGTTTTTTAAAAATCATGCATGAGATTTTTGATCCCTAACATCTATTAATGTTTAATCTACGAAGAAAATTTTGTTTTTTATTGATACACTTTTTTAAAAAATTATGGGCAGAAAACTAAAAAGATGTTTTACAGCTGAAAGAATACGTGATTTTGTGATTAAAAAAACATATGATTTTTCCAACGTAAAACAGTTATGCTGAAATTGTTATAGATTTTATTTCTTCTCAAATTAATACAATTTCATTTGTACAATTATGTTTTGTATACAACTCGAAAAAAATTTGGCGAATCGTTATGTTTTAAGAGAGATTTTTTAAGTTTCGTTTTTCATAATAATATTTTTCAGATTTCAAAATTACCTTCGTTAAAACTAAAAAGTTGGTGATTTTGCATTTATAATTTTGAATCTTACAAAAATCATTAACGAAAATCTGTTTTGTTTATGATTGAAGTAATTATTTCTTTTATTTTTTAGATAAAACTTAGTATATTGATATTAAAGAAATATTTGCAATTCAATGCATTGATAGAGACGCTTGAAATTGAGATTTTACTTCAGTCTAAATAAATGATCGACTTTATTGCTGCACTTACAACCTAGTTAAAAAACCTTTGATTTCTTTTTTCCAAAAATTAGTTTAATAATTTACTCTTTGCTAGCATATGTCAAGTTGTGTCAATGAAACATCATAGCACAAAGTTGTGTGTGTGTGGGTGTGTATGTATATATTATTTTTTGAATGCTAATATTTGCAATTTTTTTCCTTAAAAGAAAAAGAGCACAAGTAAGATTGGGCACGCCATTCTAAGAAAAATTCAAAAGAAGAAAGAAACCTATTTTTTTTTTCTATTAAAATACTTAATAGATTTTTGTTTTCTATTAAATAATTTTAAAAAATGCAAATATTTCTCCTTTGTTATTTTCTCTTCCATAAATGCTTCGTATTACTGATGACTATTCTTAACTACATAGTGTTGAAACAATTATTTGTATCACTGAATCGAGCTCGCGCTAGTTGTATAGATCCAGTTACTTTTCAATTTGTTTGTGCATTGAATGCTTCTAGAAATATTAAGTACACCTAAAAACTCAAGGAATTTCTTTTCTTACATGAAAATTTGTGTGCGAAACATATTTGATGTGGTGATATGCATGTCAGTAATATTAAATTTATTTAAAGGTTCAAAAAAAAAAAAAAAGAGAGCACGATGTATGCACAACGTATTTAAGAAAGTTTATCTCAAAAAAAAAAAAAAAAAAATTGTGAACAATTTTAAATTACACTAGCTATGCCTCCGAAGTTTGAACGTCTTGGGGATATTTTTATCATTCTGAAATCAAACTCAAGGCCAAAAGTTCCTATTGGTGAACCATTTATTTTTTAGAGGGTGAGGGTAAGATTAATTTAATATAAAACGAGTTGATGTGTGCATCAAATGACTTCCTTTTACGCCAATTTAATGATAATAGTGCCTTGAAGTAAGCAAAGGAACACTTTAAATATTTTTATCCCAAGTTTGTTGCGAACTGAAGCAAAAAAAATCGTTTTATACAGATTACTTTTCCCAATATTGGACATTTTAATGTGATTCAATGGTTAACTCTAAATATCGCCAATAGGGGCCAAAATGAAACCAGATTTAAAATTAAAAAAAAAAAAAAACATGCCAAATTTGTCGCTAAGTTAGCGAAAAAAATTTGGCGGTAAAAAGTTTAGCGATATATCGTCAGGTGTTTGCCGAATTATAACATCACTTGAGTTTGCATTGAAATTAACAAAGATTTCCCCCCAAAAAGCTGTAAAAGACCCCCTTTGGAGCATCCGAATGCAACCAAAAAGGAAGGTGCACAACTAGGAGTTTACGTACCAAATTTCAACTTTCCAGAACATACCGTTTTTGAGTTATACGAGATACATACACACATACGTACATACGGACGTCACGAGAAAACTCGCTGTATTTAATTCGGGGATCGTTAAAATGGCTATTTCGGGTGTCTATACGTTCTTAGGCATATATGCACGTGTTGTCGGGTTGAAAAAAAAAAAAAACCTTAATATTCATTCGGGGGCGAGCAAAATGGAATTTAAGGCCGATTTTTGGGTTAAATTTTTTTCGCGAATACAAAACTTCTTTTACTTCATAAAAGGAAGTAAAAAGCACATTTTATTTTCGTTTTGTCAGCCAAGTTAATAGTATATTTATTTCTATAACTATTACGTAATAAAGAAATATTTGATGAATATTCTGTGAAATTTTCATTCATTTTTATGAAGAAACTAGCAGTACCCGCGCGGCGATGCCCGTGCTAAGAAGTTAAAGGAAGTCCGTTGAACAAAAAAAATCCACGACCCCCCCCCCCCTGCCCCTCTTCTGATGTGAAATGATTATGTTTCTTCAATTAAAATGCGTACATACCTTTTCAAAAGAACTATTAATGTCTCTTTGGAATTTAAAACTATTCGCCAAAACACATAAAAATATTAACAGTAGCTTTAAAACTGAAAATAATCCTTCAACTACATAGTTCATCGCTTAACGCGCCAAGCAACCACGCTACCGTAACCCTGCCCTTGAGCGAGTGAAGCGGTTTTTTCCCTGCAATTTAAAGTGTTTCGTCAAATAAACACAACTGAATAATACGACAAATCAAATTATTTACTTAGATATGTTACTATCTTCAACTATAAGAACAAAAACAAACGTTGAATAAATAAGGAAAACAAAATCCAATAGAAAAATCAAATTATGTACCTGATCATGGGGAAAAAAACCGCATTCAAAAATCTGTTCGCTGATCACAACAGCGTAGCATGGGCATGGTTCTTTGCAGCTATAGACACTATCGGCCAGCGCCCCCTCGAAAAATTAACTTACCCACCCATCTATTAGGAATTCATAGAACTAAACAATTAATTAAACATTTAATTTGCAATTATAAATATTTCGGTTAATCTGATTTAAAAAAAAACAGCCTCTTGCCTTCCACAAATAAATGGGCTATTCATTACTATGATCTCGACCAAATGGACTATCAATTATTAGTTAATTAATAAGAAAAATTAGACAATGATACGTATATACATATATTTCTTTTACAAATCACTTTTAGCATCTTTTAGTGTTTTCTCTGAAAAGTACCCTCGAGATTTGCCTCAATGCTGTTTCGAACCTACTCCCACTGAATTGCGGAGCCCGCACTTTCAGGTCGAGTCACCGTGGCTACGCATATCCTGCGTTCCAAGCATTTTGATTATAATGTAAATTTTCTCGTTTTCATAACATTTTTTATTGCTGCTGCTCCACTCGTATTAGTCATAGCGTGATGTTCTATAGCCTAAAGCCTTCCTCAATCAATGGGCCATTCAACACAAAAAGAATTTTTCAATTAGAATCAGTAGTTTCTGAGATTAGCTCGTTCAAACAAACAAACTGTACAGTTTTATATTATTAGTATAGATGCGCCATTGACAGCAACTCTCTGCGGACGTCTCACGCCAAAAAAAAAAAAAAAAAAGTTTCATTGTGGTGCCCCTCATCACTCATCACTGTATCATTTAGAATTAAAAATTAAAATTATTTTATTAGTTTGAAAGTTTCTGCTGGTAACAACGTCTAGCTTGTTTTCTTTAATTAAGGCAGTGAGAAGCAAAGAGATGCAAGTGGACAATTTAAAGTTTCGAGTAAAACGCGTTTAAAGTTCAGCTCCTAAGTAGGCTTTCATTGATTTTCCCCCCCTGAATCATGCTGTATAGCAGCACCTACAAGGGCTACTGAAACTACCATTTGTACTGAATATCTCTAAATTTTTAGTTTTGTCACTTATATCATCTTGCTTCTAATTGTCTCAATTGATTTCTTATTTTTTACAGTACTTAGAAGTCAAAACAGCTTTTTTTAACCCCCCCCCCCAAAAAAAAAAAAATTCCTTTTTGAAATTATGTAAATTTCTTTAAAAAATGACGTTATCGGCAGAAGTTGATTCACTAATGAAATCTGTTCAGGCTTTCGATTTCAGATGATCAAGTGATTACTTATGAGGGGTACTACAATGAAGATTTATTTTACTCTTTTATCCTGAGACGTCCGAGGAAAGTCACTGTGAATGGCTCATTTCTTCGTAGAGAATAATGAAACCTTCACAGAATATTTTTCAAATGTTGCTTTATTATAAAGTACATAATTACAAAAATTGTATAGTAACTTTTTTATGAAAATAAATTATGGAAATCATACTTTTTCTTTTGTATCTAATCAGCTTTTCTCCCCCTTAAATTGATTTTATTTTCTCTACATTATACTTTCGATATGTCCAGAGATTTTTATATAAAAAAGTCAGTAAGTTTTTAAAATTAACTATTGCTTTTTCTTTAAAACAAAAACGCATTTTTAAAATATGTGTGATGAAATTTACGTAATTATACAACACATGTAAATTTATTTCGCAAGAAAACCTTACGTGATAGAAGTAAAGGGATTGAAACTCTGATTTAGCCCATCGACATTATATAAAATCAATTTTTTTACTATGGACCGCAAACAAAATTTTTAAATTAGCAAGCTAATGTTCTTTTTTGAGCACTAAAATGTATTATTTTTTAAAAATTATAAATGCATGCTCCAAAGTTAATATGCTTTGTTCCACACTTGTTTTTTTTTCCTATTTTAAATCTTTAATTACTCTGCAAAACCAAACATTTCAGCATAAGAATCGACATTTTCCAGATCCAAAATTGAAATTTTCCTGCTTCCAAGCTGTTTCAAAACAAAGCTGCAGTAGTTTTATTCTTAAGGCAGAATAACTTTACAGAAAAATTCCGAACTTTATTTTGAAAATATATTTATTTTACAGCAAGTCATCACCTTGTCTTCCCTTACGCTGGATTTGCTATTTGTAGAATCTATAGGTACTGGCATTCCATGAAAAAGTGCTTGGATATAGAAGGTCTCTTAGAAGATTTAAGAGTAAGTTTGAGAATGACACATTTTTTTTACTTTAATAGTATTTGTCCACAATTTCTTATTTTTGTAATAAAAGTTTTAATCAGTGGCGTACACAGAAATTTTGTAAGGGGAGGGTTCATAGTCGAAAGCCTCATTCTCATATTATACCACAATACGCCGTCAAACATGATTTTATCGATTCCCGAGAACGACCCCAAACAGAAAAAATAAACTATCAATTATTAGTTAATTAATAAGAAAAATTAGACAATGATACGTATATACATATATTTCTTTTACAAATCACTTTTAGCATCTTTTAGTGTTTTCTCTGAAAAGTACCCTCGAGATTTGCCTCAATGCTGTTTCGAACCTACTCCCACTGAATTGCGGAGCATTATTTAATGAAATATACTTACTTAAATAACCAGAAAGCATAATAATTTACTTTTACTTTTCTCAGAGTTAAAAAATGGATTCAAGTTTATAGAATCAAATTTTCATTTATAGCTACAAAACTAAAAACATGGTTATAACAATGCTTTAATAATCACCATTCAGCTTCATATACGCAATTCTTTATAGGAGAAATACACAATACTTTTGATCTTTTAACATGAGGATTTTATTTTTTCACTTAATAAAACTGAAATTATTGTTACCCTCGTTCGAAATTATTCTGCGGACAAAATACATAGAATCGTAATCACTCTCTAAAAAAAAGCAAGATCTATGGGAGGGGTCTGGATCCCCTGGATCCCCTCCCCCTTGTGTGCGCCACTGGTTTTAATTCATCTCATAAAATTATGACTGCTGTTGATCAAACAGTCCAATATAGAAAATAGTCAGGCGGAGATGTATAAATATAATATATTCTCCGACTTGGAAGTTAATTTGAAGATTTAGTGCCAATTGTTGTTGGTCGGTAATGAAAATAATGTGATCAATTCATTTGAAATTTTGGTCATGAGTACGACATTTTGAAATTAAAGGCTTTTTAGTTTTTAAGACGCAAAAGCAAAAATAGCACACTTGTTTCGGTGTTTGATATAAAGGATAAAATTTGGGGATAAAGGCTTGGGAATCTTGTGTTTGATTCGGTTGGTGCTAATTCACTTTAAAAATTGAAATAAATTGCAGTAGAACATTTTTTCCTGTAGAAAATTACTGTAAGAACGCTTCTATCTACATTTTTTAGGATGCTCCTCAGTACTCCGTTGTTATACTTCACGTCTGTGCACACAACCCCACTGGAATCGATCCGTCGAAAGAGCAATGGAAACGCATTGCAGATGTAATGGAGGTATGTGAATCTTGTTTAATTATTGAATAACACTAGGATTTTGATATCCGTAACTTCTGTACTGCGAGACGTGTTTAAATGCTGACATATAGCAAAAGAGTTCTGTTATTTCTAATACCCTCCTGGAAGATATCTCAATCAAGCTAAATCGATGAAGAGAGAACTGCCGATGAACCTGTGAGGTTGGAGTTCGAATTTGCCCTGTTTATAGAATAGGAAGAATGTCACGTACTCCGCTACAGTGCCAGGGCCGAATTTAGTTTCATGCCGCCCCTAGGCAGATTTGAAATCAGCCGCCCCCTCCACTTACGTGATTTATCCAAGGTCAATTTAAATACTGAAAAGCACATTTTTTCACGATTCTTTAATTTTCACGAGCCCATCGTAATAGAGAAAATTTTAGACTGGCGAAATATTTGAACTTTATGCATATTATAATCAAATTTTGATTCTGTTTATAGTAAATTCACAAAATATTTGAAACGCGAAATCACCGATAGCTTTATTTTCGTGAAATCATATACATATATACATGTATGTACTCTTAATACTTCTTATAGTGATGTAGTACTACATGCACGCCATGTCTTTCCTTTTAAATATTGCAAGTATTTTGATTGCTATTAAAATTCGCAATCACAAACTTTTCAGGCAATCTGTAAGGCATGCAGAATCTCTATGGGGCTTTAAATCTGCACAAGGCTTGGAGGCTATTTTTAAATCTTTTCTGTTCGTTTCAAAAGCGTTATTAATTCAAAAATTATTTATTAAAATTATGTTCTGCCTTTTAGTATTTGTGTCTGAAATGTTGCATTCGATTTTAAACACTTTCATAAGACTCTAACAACGGCACTTAAATTGACAAAAACAAAATTTAGTTCTTTTTTTCGTTAACAAAGTAACCGGACAAATTTAACTGCGCAATAAAAAACACCGCAATTTCAAAATCCTTCGGTTTACTTACCCTTTTTTTTTTAATATTCAAACATTGGACGTTATGTCCGACATTCATTAAAACAATCAAATTGTGGCACTTTAAAGCGTCCCCCCATCTAAAGAACATAAACAATACATATTAAAAATTAAAAAAATATTTTGATTCGTTCTACAAATAAATGATTTCTACAAATTGATGGACTAAACAGTATTTAAGCTTTTCCAAACGAAGTATGTTTTAACTAACTCACTGAGCGGAAGTAATAATCCCAAATTTCTTTCCAATTCAATGTTTCGTGATGAACACTCCAAAGGGTATAAGAGGAATAAAATGCTCTTTTTAAACTCAAAAGGAGATAATGGTCACTCAGCCCTTCCAGTTCTGCACATTCTTCATGCGCTCCGGAAGGACCTTCTTTCGATTAAGGGAAGGAAATTCCTGGAAGGTATAGATCAAAGTGTATGTTTTCTATAGGGGGTGTTTTCCGTCCTTGCCGCAAGTTAAAACTGAAACTGATTACCCATTACCGGAAGTCTGTCACACCGCATTTTCTGTGGTTTCGACAATTATACGGTCAAGTCCGCTGACAAGTTAGGATTAGTTACGTCGTTGTTTTGGGGAAGAATTAAGAAAAAAAAAACTGATGTTTTATTTTCAAGAAAAATAATTTAAAAAATGAGACTAGAGCGAAATTTGCCGCCCCTAAAATATTTGCCGCCCTAGGCAGCTGCCTACTCTGTCAATTGGTAGATTGGGATCTGTACAGTGCCTCAATGACGCACAGTGGGACCAAATCCCGAAAAGCTTACCAAAACCTCAAATAAACTTAGATTTGTGCCCAAATTGGTATAGAGGGGTTTTTAAGGTCGCTGATTATAAATCTGAAGTCAAAATTGCTGTAAACAAAATGGCGTATCCACTATTGTGAACGCATCGTGTGAAAAATATGCAAGGAGTTTATAAAAATTAATATATGGATAATAATCAATATGAAAAGATTTTATTTATTGTATAAAAAATATTTTGAAATTAAGGAATTAAAAATATTTAAAGAAAAAAGTAATAAAGAAAGAAAAAAAGAATGGGAACAAAGAATCAAATAATCCACTAATATACCGGGAAATAAAATACATTTTATCAATCAAACTCAATATCAGATTCGGAATTTATGTTAAAATCAGAATCTATTCTTTAAAAAAACACGTTCAAAGGCATCTATAAATTTTCGAATGCATGTTTTTGCGAATTATTTAAATGCGAAAAATAACATGTTAGGCAGCTAATGACAGTTAATGGTTACGAATTTCGCAAGACAAGGGAGTGAACTAAAGCCCTAAACTTGAATCTTAGCGTTATATGGCGTTATATATATAACTTTTCATCTAGTTGAAAATCGAAATCTCTACCATTATTTAGCTTTTGTCAGGGCACAGAATTTTGATTTATTTTAACAGGATACAAATGAAATTTCGATCATATCAATGTAAAAACATTTTCTACATGCCTATAGAAAACGTTTCCATGTTTTAGATTAAAATTTGGACACTTCACTTCAAAATTATAGACCTTATAATACAGCCCTATTTTTGCTACGTTCTAGCGACAAATCCTTTTTAGTGAAACTTGGGGGGAAAAAGCCTACTAGAATAAATTTCCCATGACTGTTTTCCAATTTTCATCGAAAAAAATGGAAATCGTCATTATCTTGCATTTGACATTCATAGAAATATTGATGTAAATGAAGAGGAGGTTTTAAATGATCCGGCGAAAAAAAACCCACGAAAAATGAATGTAAGATTTAAGCAAATGTAATGATAGATATATTGAGCTTTTTCTCCCATCCCCCTTTTTTCGTTTTAAATCCGTTGTGATAGCAATACGAATTTTGAATTATTTTAGGAATGTGATAAAAATAAATAATTACAAAGCCATAGGAACTGCTTAATTACATTTATAATAAAATTTTCGAATTATTGATGAATAAGAAAAAAAGCAACACTTTTCGATTTCGAAAACCCCTCCCAGAAATTTTTTCTGGCTTCGCCACTACTCCGCGACTAAGTGCTGTCTAGATAAACCATAAAATATCCGAAAGCTATGCTATGATTTCCTATCTATTTTTTTTTATTTTTCTCTGTGGTCTTAACTCAAAATTTCAGTCATTTTTTACACGATTTCCACCTTTTTTTAATGTCTAAAATAGACGTCATAGTTGAGCAGAAAACTTGGTTTTAAAAGTGTGTGTGCGTGTGTTTATCCCTTTTGTATGACAGAATAAATTATAAATAAGGATTAATATATGACAAGGGATCATACCCTCTTTTTAGAAAAACTCTTTTTTTGGCATTTTCTATATCTTTCAGATGACCTTAAGCGAACCCCTCGGTTCCAGAAATACAAACGCAACAAATCATAATTTATTAAAGGGTAAAGTTTGAATTTTCTATCAAAAGGTAACAAATACGTCCCTTATTATTTTTAACGTCATTTCGAACAAAAGGGAACGTATTTTAATTGAATCTATTAAACGATTTTTTTTTCTTCTTTCAAAAGACCGTATGTTCAAAATCTCCTAATTTTGATACATTAATTTTAGGTTTAAGTACTTCGATATGAGGTGGTGACGTTTTTTAGTGAAATTGGAGATATCAACATTCAGGTTTTCAACCAAGAGGGCACAGTATTTTGCTTCTTTTTTAAACGAAAAGACATATCCAAAAGTAAAATGGCGATACCTCCCTCATTTTTATGTAAAAATTTTTTACTCTCGACATGATTTTTCATGTGCTAAATTTCGTACGCAGACTACATAATTAAGCTATTTTTCTGTTAGCCTAATTCGTGTTTTTCACCTCCTGAACATTTTTTGGGAAATGTATATACTCCATGATAAATTAGACCTCAAATATCTTATAAGACCAAAGGTCACATTTGTCCTCGAACGTGTTTGCTTTTTATTCTCATTATAATCTCTCTTGAGTTTGTCTCAAAAAAGATTTCTCGTAAGTAAGGTTTAATTAATTTTGTGTCTAATATCCTTCTTGCTGATGTTCTGTTTATTTTATATTTTTCTTTGATATATTCAGTTCTCAATTATGGTATTCTCGCTAGGGGCCCAACAACTAAAAATAATCTAAATAGAATAAATATTTTATTAAAAAGATTTCACAGAATAATTAATAGAGATAATATTGTGGGTAACAGTAATAGAATCTTTTTAAAGACCGTGGAACAAATTTATAAATATACTGTTGGTATTTTTATGCGTGATTTAGTAATAAAGGGTTTTAAATTTGAAAATAGTAACAATCCGTGAAATGGTTCACAATTATCCCACTAGAAACCGTAAAAATGTTATACCTATTAATGCAATAAAAAATTATTAAATAAAAACAAAAAACCCGACTGCGTAAAAACCAAAAAAACTAAAAAGAAAATGTATAAGCCCAGCAGTTTAGAATGTAATAAGTACTACTGAATAACTACACCGTTGAAATAGTTTTATAACCGTACACAAATAAGACAAATCATAAATTCAAAAGCAGAATAGAAGGATGTACATTGTACAGTTAGGGCCCATTCCTTTCTGATTCAAGGAACCCCGTAAAATTTGAATGGGCCCCCACTGTTGATCCTTCTATTCTGCTTCTGAATTTATGATTTGTCTCATTTGTGTACGGTTATAAAACTTTTTCAACGGTGTAGTTATTCAGTAGTACTTATTACATTCTAAACTACTGGGCTTATACATTTTCTGTTTAATTTTTTTGGTTTTTACGCAGTCGGGTTTTTTGTTTTTATTTAATATTTTTTTACTTTACACTTTTTAGTTAATTTTCATTGACTTAGTTACTATGGTTATAAGACGGTACATTTCGCAACCTTGTTATTTCATTGAAAGAGTTTGTATCTTGAGGTTTATTAAGTAACTTGCGGTGGTCTAAACTACTGATAATTAGTCCCTCTAGGGACCTAACTCGGCTTAAAGCTTTGTGCTTGACCTTCGGCAAAAATGCGGGAACTTAGGTCAACAACAGCACAGCTATATAAACAGCCTGTATAGCTCATGATGATGCGAAATCGGAAGCGTCCCCCCGTCAATCAAATCTTTCTCGCAGAACTAAAAAAGCCTCTCAAGAAAGTACACGTCGCGAAACTCAATGCCTTGAATCACGACAGAAACAAATGCAACATGTTAGCGATGAAAATCGAATTAGTAGACTTTCTTTCTTTTGGTGCTTATTGCACGCGCAGTCGGGTAAAAAGTCGATTGCTTGATCCAAACCTTAAACAGAGTTTCCTAGTTATTGGCAGTCTATCTGTGGTACACAAATAAGTATCGAGTTTCGTACTAACCTTTAATCAACAGCTATCCGCCTGCTTATCAATAACCTTAGCGTGTCGATCCATTTCGTAATTGCTTGAACGTGCAAAATCTTAGCAAGGAACAGACAAAAATTAAGTTATAAAGCTTTGGTTTATTGACAACATTTCGAGTTCGTGTACTTGGTCACACAGGACCCGTTTATGAACTCACGTCCAATATGACAGACAGCACAATACAGGCACATAGGCTACATTCGGAATCAGGCACCGGTAGCACCGGTGCCACCGCTAGCGTTCGGAAACGTTCGAGTCGCAATGAGTTTTCAATTAGGGACTCAACCGTTTCGACCGCTTGCGGTGGCACCGGTGCGACCGGTGCCTGTTTCCGAATGTAAACATTGTGTAGGACAGAATTAACAGCATAGAGGGGGAAGTTACAACCAGGGCAACGGGCGGGAATCGACCCCACCACCTCGGGATTACTACAATGACGCGCCAACCAACTGCACTACCGAGGTCCCAAAAAAGTTATAAAGCTGAAGCAGCAAAATAAGTCAAGACTGCCAGCTGCCAAACAGTGTCACACGTTGCCAAAGTTTTTAAGCACACTTAAAATGCGATTTTTTTTTTTTTTTTTTTTTTTTTGCGCTTTTTATTCATGTAAAAAGAAGTCAGAAAACCTTGTAACAATGAAAAAAAATTCTGTAAAATTCAAATTACTGTGTAGTCCTGTGGGATTCATCGATGAAAATATCCTAGAATAATGTAAAAAGATGCTAGAAAGCCTTATAACAATGAAAAACATTTCTCAAAAATTGACATTACAATGGGGTCCATGATGAAAATACCCTAGAACAACGATTACATTTTTGAACATGTTAGTCTGTTTTTTTAAGTGACATTAAATCATACAATTTTTAATAATGGAATCAAATGACGTTAAAGGAACCTTCGTGGCCGAACGGAGGAACACTCTTGCTCCGGAAGCTGCCTTAGCACTGTAAATGCGATCGTGGGCTCGATTGGGGCACCTTGCTTGAATTTGTTCTCCTTGTCACACCTTCACTGCGTATTTTGTCCGGGGTTAAAGTGCTATGCTCACGATCCTGTCTTATGTGTAAGGCTGGTCAAGTTCTTGTACAGTAATGTACTAACCAACGTATAAAATGCAACATTTTTACATTTTTTTTTTTTTTTAAATTTGGGCGACTCGGTCAACTTGACAGTTTAATGTAAAAAGTTTCCTAAAAGCAAATTTCAATGTCAGTATGATCCCTCATAGTACCAGACTAGAAATGAAATAAAATGTTTAGACATTGGTACAGATAAAAGATTTTTAACGCAATTATTAATATGAGCTTACTAACATATCACCTACCTCTGGAGCTGGCATTTTATTTTTTTAATGCGAAATTAAAGTCCAAGGTTAGAAATATTCGTTTACTGCAGAAGATCCAAGAAACTACCATCATTGGTTCCATTAAAATTAAAATGAAGCCTTTAGGCCACTAATTCCGATAACAAAAAATGCAAGCAGCGAAAACGCGTGCGATACGATGCCGAATTAACAACAAAGCAACTGGTTGTTGCTATGGTGAATTTTGATTACTGCGTTTAGTCACACTTGTAAGGTTAAGACAAATCGACTGACGTAAGAATCATCAAAATTGGCCAAGGCGTTTAGTTTCTACAACGCCACATATGTAGGAACAAACATACCCCGTCAAGAACAAAAAAGCCCGTCAAGAAAGTACACGTTGCGAAACTCAGTCTCTTGAATCACGACAGAAAAAAATGCAACATGTTAGAGATGAAAACCGAATTAGTAGACTTTCTTTTGGTGCTTATTGCACGGATTTATTTTGATGAGGACTACAATCTGGGTGTCTTGCCTTCGTTACGCATAATATATTTTTTATTACTGTACAGATTACACATAAAGAACACATGAAAGAATTTACATCAGAAAGAGGGGAGAGTACATCCGGAGCAAAGGTGTCTTGACCCACCGCCTCAAGCGGGAGAAGCAATTGCTTAGACCACTCGGCCACTGAGACCCCAATTAGTAGACTTAGTAAACAAAAAATTCAGGCAGAGAAAACTACCTGCATTTGTCGCACGCAGGTAGCGTGCGACACAATGTGCGACACCCAGCGTGCGCCGATCCCAAACTGACAAAATGGCAACTGGTTTTTGAAATAGTACTTTTGATTACTGTCATGTGTTTAGTGACACTCCCAAGGTTAAGACAAATCGATCGACGTAAGAATACCAAAATTGACCAAGGCGTTTAGCCTGTAGAACGCCACATAGGAACAGACATACATACATGCATGCGCAGTCGGGTAAAAACAAATCTATTGTTTAATAGCATTAACTCTTACGGACCAAGATTGTGGAACACCTTACCCAATTGTTTAAAAACCATAAATATTAAAAATTTGTGTAAGAAAAAGCTAAAAATGTTATCCTCAACTTTACTGCAATTAATTTAGGCATATTTGTAATAGTATACCTTGATTTTGTTATAAAATTCGACATACTTTATTGCATTACTTGTGTTGTGTTTATGTGTTCTTTGTATGATTATGCATTTATTTTTGCTATTACTATCTTATGTTATATGCTGGCTCTAAATTAAGTTCTTTTCTGAGTGGTAGGAGCTAGTAAGGCTATTGGAGCTAGTCAGGCTATTGTTACAGCCTTTACACCCACCTACTCAATCAGGGATTTTCAAACACACAGGGTGAAATATGTTTCTGTTTGTAATTTCTTTTATTTTATCTGTGAAATGCATTTTTGTAAAAAATATTACCCTGATTGAAATAAAATGAATTGGATTGAATTGAATCAACAAACTATTAAAGGTTTCTAACTACTCTTACTAATTTGAACAGGAAAGGAATTTGTTTCCCTTTTTTGATTGCGCCTACCAAGGAATTGCATCTGGTGATCTCGAAAAGGATGCATGGCCTGTTCGTTACTTCGCAGAAAGGGGGTTTGAACTGCTTTGCGCTCAGTCCTTCTCCAAAAATATGGGACTATACAGTAAGTATCAAAACAAGATTTATTCATTTAAACCTATCATTAATTTAAACCCAAAATATAAAATTCACACTCGTTAATATACTACTCGAAAATTATCTAGTACTTGTAAGTGTACTAGATAATTTTCGAGTGCGGTGTTTAATGACTGAACTTATTGGAATTTCGAAGTTATATTGTAAGCGTCTAATTCAGAACTCTAGCTCATTGGAGTCTATTCATATTGATGTGACTAACTCCTGCAGCGGTGAAACATTTTAAAGCCAAGTGAAATATTTCATTCTTACTAATGAGGCAGTGTGAAGCAAAAGGATCTAAGTGCCAAAATTATAAAAAAAAAGGAAGACAACCAGTACGAATGGTAGGTGAACCTGTCTTATGTCTTAGGGCAAGATATATTACTCACAGCCCTGGTAGGTGCAGCTATACATGCAGCATGATTTAGAAAAACTTTTCAATGAAAGTCTACCAAGGACCGTAATTTTAAACACGTTTTGCTCAAAACTTAAAAATATCCACTAACAGTCTAACATCACTTTTTTTTTCTCTCACTACCTCAAATGTGGAAGTCAACAATTATGAAACCTTGAGCGCAATGCAACAAATCTCAGTCCTACTGATGTCTACAAAATTTTACAAAAATGTTTAAAATTTTATTTTCAAACATTCAATTTTTTTTATTTACACTATTAAAAACCGAGAGTAAATACACAAATTTATTACTTCTACGTCCAACAATCTTCTTCCACGCGGCTGGGAGTCCAGTTCTGACCAGGAAACCGCACGATTATGTAATAATGCAAAACATTTGAATAAGTAGCATTTGAAATGTTTCTGGGCGCATTTGCTCTCACGTCCCTGTTATCGAAATACGAGGTCTTAAAGTCTGCTGAAATTTAAAGAAAGGTTGCAAAATTTATCGAGTTTCGATGAGCAATGGAAGGCATCTTTCACATGCCTTGCAGATGGATGTCCTGCGGTGAAATCACATGATACCTTCATTTTCTCACCAAGCCTTTACATTTGACATTTTTTTTTAAACAATTTTAGCAGACTTTAAGACCTTATGTCTCTATCACTGGCGGACGAAGCAAATATTTTTTGCTCCAAAAAAATGCCTCACTATGCTTTTTCGATTGATATCTATTTATTTATTTATTTTTTTTCATTACTACACCATTCGTATGATTTTGTTGTGAGATCAATACCAAATAATTTGAAAAATTCCCGTGAATCCATTTCTACCGGTCTCATCTCTGTGGGACTTTAAATAGCCAAGATATCCATTAAAATCTACAATAAGTTGCAATATTTTCAGCATTTAGTTTAAGAGTATATATTTAAAGTAAGCAGATGATAGAGCTACCTGGAGTAATTCTTTATCATTCGCTTTTTAGCGCGAAAATTGTTTACCAAATTTTCGTTTAAAAACATGAAATTTGAATGAAATATTCACTATTGCTTAGAATTCTAGAGCACTTTACTTCAGTATGACTGCATTTACTTAATTGTAATATGCTGGTTAGTTTATAAAACTTAGCATTTTTTAATCTGCTTACTAAACTTACTTTACATATATGTAGGTTCCAAAACATTCCATATATTTACAAACCCTTCACCTTCTGTTACAATTCAATCATTTGTGTTATTTTTTTTTTCAAATTGTCTAAAATATCTGTCAGCTTTTGATTAGTTCTTCCACATCTATTGTAAATACTAAACTCAAGTACATACATAATTTCAGTTCTTTTAGTTGACTGTTGTATATATTAACTGAAAACACTATAAAAACATACATTGAATGCAAAGAAATAAGGAAAAAAAGAAGCAGAAGTTAAATGATACTGGGTTTAAAGATATTGCAGGACGCCCAATGTTACGGAGTTACACTTTAAAGTGTAAGTGAGATTTCAATAAAAAAAATTTCATTAAAACTTACATTTCCCCTTTGAGTTTAATAGTTGACGATTAAATGAATTATGAAAAACACCAAACTATGAAAAACAAAACTATTTTTACTTTTAACGAATTATAAAAATTAAAACAAAAAAAGATTTTTACTGCTTTTTTTCCCAACTTTCAAGTTATTTGTTGCTTCGTGACGGAATGATATTTTTGCCAACCAAGCATTTGTACTTCCTAGTATGAAACGAAATTATGAATAATGCATAAATTCACTATTTTCACAGATAGGTGTTTTAAAGATACAGACATTAACAGTAAATCTCGGTTATTTTGAACAATTTTTAACTTTGTTGATTTAAATAATTAAAATTTATGTCTTGTGCCGGAATGACAAGTATTTACCAAGTTCATTTATTACAATAAAAGTGACCATATTTTATACGAAATAAAAATATATACTGCACTTGGCTCATAAAAACAGTATAATGAATGAAATAACTTATAAAATCATTCCAGTAAAATTTGTTTAAAAAAAATATTTTCTTAAAAAAGTTGTCATTTTTATGAAATTACACTATTTAGAGATTGCGAAGTGTTGATTTTTTTTTTATTCAAAAAATCATCTTGTCTGCTGCTTAACTAAGACTTCTGGGCTTACTTATTTGATATAATGTATTATTTATCAATTACTGCTTTATAACCATTTAAAAATGCATTATGTCCAAAAAAAAAACTAGACGATCATTAATTACCCCAGAGGTGATCAAGAAATACCTCGATCTAGGGGTGATTCATGATCACTGAAAATTTGAAATATTTTAAACTCGACTTTAATTTTCAAGGAAAAGAAGGTTGCACAAGACTTGTCTCATAAGGGATCAAACTTACAGCAAAAATTTAAGCTCTTTATTAAGCAGTTTTTCTTAATCTACAACCACACCAGCGAGTCACTCTAAACATAAAACGGAACAAATTTAGTTCATGAAGAAATTTCCCGTCCTTAGTTATTAATATTTTCGTCAACACTTTTTGTATGAAAAATGTCGGTTTTATTTTTATTTACTTTGTTCATTTATTTATTTCGCAATAATATTAAACTTATTTCTTAACAGCAAGAGTGCCGCTTTTCAGTACTGAAGACGGAATTCCGCCTTTAAAGAAATCGATAGACGGATTTCCGTCCTTAAATTAAAAGATTTTAAATATCTCTTTATTAAACAACGGAAATCCATCCACGTCTTTTTTTTTTTTTTAAGAAAACGGCATTTTGTCTTCAGTACTGAAAAGTAGCACCCATCCGTTACCAGCGCCTTGCATCTCGTGCGTGATCTGAGAGGCTCGATTTTGTCTGATACAACAGTCTAAAAACCCAAGAAAAAACTTCTCTCAGTAAAGTAAACACACCAGTAGTGACCAGTGCTTCATTAGTGGCCACTTCAAGGTTTAGAACGCACTTATAGTGGCCACAGTGGATTTTATCTTTTTTAAACTGTTGGTCTACAGGTCTACAATATGAATTACCTCTCTTGAAACTCAATGAGCGTATTATAGCCCAAGTCTTCATTAATCCTCCCATTTTCTAAAAAATGCCAGAACTTCAATTTGTTCATCTTTTTAACCATTTTATCTCAAACCTCAAATTTGTTCCTGTAGTGGCCACTCCAAAATCTGAAAATGTCAGTACAGTCGAGTCCCGCTACAACGCGATCCGACTTACGCGAAATGGCTATGACGCGATTTTTTCCCCAGTGAAAAATTTTAGACCTAGCGCGAATTCCTCTCCCGCGACATGAAAATTTATGGAAGGGAATCGCTGTGTGTAAGTTTCCGCTTTGTTACGAGCTACTAAAAAAATGTTTTTTTTTTCCGTGTATGGGCCTTCATTCCTTCAGCGTCGCTGAGAGTGGAAGTACCTCCGCCGTGTACTTATCTGAACATCTATATATATAAAAATGAATGTTTGTCTGTATGTCATCCATGAACTCAAAAGCTACCCGGCAGATTTGGCTGAAACTTTCACCGTTTGTTATTTTTGGTACTGGGAATGTTTATAGACCAGTTCGAAAAAAATCCGATCGATAGTTTCTTTTTTATTCCAATTTAAGTCACAATCCATTGGATAAAAATACGAATAAAATTATCGGCTGCAGAAATTAATTCGCGTGAAAGATCTCATTGATAAGAAGTTAGCTGTTGCCTTTTTTCTTGAGTTTGAACAAATAAATTCTTTCTTTATTGTTTTATGGCTTTTCATGCAACGGGGGGATTTAAAACTTTTTCTATTTGATATTTTTAGCGATTGATTGATCTTGCAAACTGCGTGAGTACAAAATTTGAGTATAGTCACGGCTTCACTTGATACCTGGACCGATTATTATGAAAATTGCTATATATATGTATTTTTCCACAGAGAAGGTGCATAATATGCTCATTGAAGCCACTCGCCACCAGGTGGCACTGCAGAGTAGCAACTTCTGTCCCGTTCAACCGATTGTCATGAAAATCAGTATAATGATGTATTTTTTTGTTGGCGTAGCAACGCGCGTCGGGTACAGCTAGTAGCTTATACAAATAACTACAACTCATTTTGCCATTTATTTTTTTCATTCTAAATGCGAAAGTTAACGAAATATAATTAAAATAGAAAATTATCTAATATTTTCTACCTAAGATCGCTGTTTCATCTACAGTTTGTGAAGATAGAAAGAAAAAGAAAAGGTTTCTGACAATTAAAGAAAAGCTAAAGCTTCTTAAAAGCTGAAGCTCAACTAAAAAAATGCGTCGAAGGGTAGCACAACAATTAGGTATGAGTGAATCTTCCGTACGTACAACGCCGTACGTCAAGAAAAGGAAATCCATAAAAGTTCACCTTTCTACGGTTACTTTCTCAACGGAACATAAAAATCGGTAACCAAGTGATCGTTCTTCCTCCCACTAACTTCCTTGGTAATAGTATCCAAGCAAAATACAAAAATTGTGAAAATGGAAGCTGCTCTTATGTAAAATAAAGAAATCAGGAAGAGGGGTATTGCCAAATATGGAAACGTCATAATAGAACTAGTGAAGCAACTGAATTTAAAAATTTATTAGAATAACGATTTGATCACGCAGCATAAATCAACATCATGTTCACTTTTTTTAAGTTACAAATATCATTAATGGATCTATTGTACAGAACAGCTAAAGTGCATTTGTTTTTCTTACTACATACTATACGCACCGTACTGGATTATTTTGTCTTTCTTTCCCACTGATCATTGATTTAGTGCATCATAGAAATAAACGGGGGTTTTTTTAAATAAAAATAAAAATTAAGTTTTTTATGTAAGAAACAGTAATGTATAGTTAAGAAATGTTTTTTAACTGTTTGAGGTGGTGTTTACAAGTGCCTAAAATGATTGGTTATGTTTATAAAAGTTTTTACAAATACTCTTTCCCACAACGCGAAATTTCAACTTACGCGAGGGATCTTGGAACGCATCCCTCGCGTAAGTCGGGACTCGACTGTAGTGGCTATCTTACATTATCCCATCCGAAGAATTTGCATTACTTAAATTTGGATTCAAATAAATGATGAACAATTTAAAAAAACTAATTTAGAAAATTAAAAAAGGCTTGAGGGCGCATAGGCGGGAGGGCGCGTCGGCCCTCGGGCCGATGGGCCAGTCCGCACCTGGTGTAAATCCTTTTTGTATATATAATTTATATTTACACCATCAGAAAGTAATTTTAGCCTCATTCTACTTCGTGCGAAAGTAGTGTTCGTCTAGGTTCAACTACTTGCTGATAGACCGTAATCGTAAAACGGGACAGCAGTAGTCAGGCCCGTGTGAACATCAGGTATTGCTTCGGATTTTATAGGAGGGGCAAAGCAAAATACACTCTTGAATCTATTAACTTTTTCAACTTTATGATCAATGTGGAAAGAAATTTTATTCCTAAATATTATAATACAGTTAACTCATTTAATTGAACGTCACATGAATTGAAAATAAGTTATGCGTAAAATTAAATGATTTACATGTTTATTTTGCCATTGAAATATTAGGATGTGGGTTATAACAATATGAAACGACGACTTGACTTTAAAATTAGTGCATTCAATTAGCGGGGAGTCATTTTCCTCATTATGAACAAACAAGAAACGTGTTTTTTACATTAAACATTTAAAGAGGACAAACACAGGATTACCTAAATACGGCAAAAATGTGTGGAACTGAGCACCCGTGGCTATGGCCTTGGCGTTCTCGCTTTATACAAAAATGGTTACTAAACCATTAAATTACTCAAAATAGTGTTTCATTGACTCAATATGTTTAATCCTTTCGCCGCGTAGCATGCGATTTCTAAAATTTGCTGATTCCACGAGTTCCACCTGCATGACGTATATTTAAAGCCTCATTTCGCTATTTCATCGTTTAAATGTCAATAACGCATCTTCTGAAGCATTAAAATTATTTAGGTTGATCACTCGTCAATTTTGCCTCCTAATTCAATGAAGAAAGAATTTCACTGAAAGTGCACTGTTAGTTATTCAAATAAATAGAGGAAAAATCGTAAACGAAAACCAAACTTAGTGTAAAAATGCAAAGTCGAATTTTTCCTTGAATCTTGTTTTGAGATTTATCACACGAAGCGTAATTTCTAAGTTAATGTGTCTAAAGTTAATTTAAGTATTTTGTATTAGTTTTTATGCTTAAAAAATACGCATTTTTCGTAGCGACTCCTTTTAAAAATTTGAGCAGCCAGTGGATTAATTGAATCATAAAAAAATGATACTCAAGATATCAAGATACTGTAACTAACTGTTGAAATTTAGTTTCACTTTACAATTTTGGTCGATGGACGAAAAATGATGTTTAAAGGCAAAATCAGAAATTTTTGTGGAAATGTGTAAACTTCGGCTTTCAGTGGCGTACTGGGTTGAAAATGTGTAACGGGAAAAAGAGCTTGAGAGGTGCCTTTCCGATTTTCGAACCCATCCCTCCCTTTTCTGCTCAACTAAACTATACATTTGTCGAACGGAATGAAAATAGAATTACTAATTTAAATAAAGAACAAAACTTATTATATGAGTGCAAGTTTGGTAGTGCTTCCAAGACTGAAAATATTTCGAGCACCTTCCCCCCTCTCACTGTTCATATGTTTACTCAAGAAAAACGAGCTGATGTGTGCATCACATGACTTCCTTTTACTCCAATTTAACGTCATTTCCACATTATTGGCAATTTTAATGTCATTCAATTATTTACTCTCTAAATATCACCAACAGTGGCCAAATTGAAGCGAAATTTAAAAAAAGAAAAAGTCGCCAAATTTGTCGCCAAGTTGGCGACAAAACTTGGCGACCAAAAGACTGGCGATATATCACCGTGTCCGACAAATTATAGCACCTATTAAGTTTACATCGAAATTAACAAAGGTTTCCCCCCAAAAAGTAGCAAAAGACCCCCTTAGGAACATCCGAATGTAACCAAAAGAGAAGGTGCACAACTAGACCTCACTCGGAATCTACGTACCAAATTTCAACTTTCTAGGACATACCGTTTTTGAGTTATACGAGATACATACACACATACATACGTACATACGGACGTCACGAGAAAATTCGTTGTAATTAACTGGGGGTCGTCAAAATGGATATTTCAGGTGTTTGTACGTTTCCAGGCATATATCCACGTGTGGTCGGGTCGAAAAAAAACTCAACATTCATTCATGGGTGAGAAAAATGGAAATTAAGGCCGGTTTTTGAGTGAAAATGTTTTCGCGATTACAATACTTCCTTTTTTGTAAAAGGAAGTAATAATAAATACATATGTTGTTGATTTTAACTAGTGAGGTTTGTGCTTAGTTAAGTTTTTAGTACTTAGTTAAGTTTTTAGCAATAAAAACCTTAGTGTAGTATTGAACAGGAATTTGGGTTGGGGAATATTGGTCGGACTTATGTCAAACGTTTTGTGTTAGAATTATTTTTCAATGGAGATTATTTGCTTAAATATAAGTTAAGGGGACCTAGAATCCGCATAAAAAGTTGAAAATTAGTGAAAAAACACGAAATCTTTTTTTGCTTCAAACTTCAATATCTTAACGCTGCACCTTATTTTGACCATTTTTGCGATTAGAAGTATGCATCTAAGACTAACGGTTGCGAAAATAGAAGTCTTGCAGGTTTTAACAAAATTGAGAAAAATATTATTCAGGAAACCAATTTGAAATAAACTCTCCATGTTTTTAGGTTTTCAGAAAGCATGAGAGTGAAACGTTAACTTCGGAAGCAAATCAAAGTTTCTGTCGTCGAAAAGCAGAAGAAGGATACAAGTGCAGAAATCGTGATTTATCAGAGGCCCATTTTTTCACTGTCTGAGCGGAAAAATACAACCATTCATTTTTTTTTAATTGGAAAATGCCACGACACCGTAATTTACCGTATTCCATGGCATGACGTTTTATCGATGGACTGGAATCCAGGCAAACACGAAGATTTGTAGGTCTAAAATTCCCAGTCAAATGTTTTCTGCTTCTTTTTTGCTGTATTACATCTTAATACACATATATACTCCATTTTATGCCTTTGCAGGGGTACCTCACAAAGGTTTCTTCACTTTTGTGTGATTGCTCCCTAATTGTTTTGAGCAGTGTAGTATAATGAAACTTTTTCTTCGGTTTTCAGCTTCAAATGAACCTTTAGTAATAAAAACAGCTTAATTAACATAAAATATTTACAATGGAGGCAAAAACATTTCACGCTCTGCTTAGTTTTTCCATTTTTTTTTTAATTTTTTTAATAACATTTTCTTTTTCTTTTATGACAATTTTTGTTATATTTTTTAAATTATCAGTAATTTCTCAATATTTACAGATAAAAATAATTTGGACTGAGCTGGTTTTGAACTAAATCGGCCTTTATGATTTTCGTTTCAAATCTCAAATTTATGTGGCATCTCATTACCAATAAATTCAATTGGATTTGAAAAGGAAATTTGTGTCAATACATTTTATGACATGTATTCGACTGTAAAATCAAAAAGGTGAGTCAAAGCAATTTATTGAAACAATGCTGCTGATGTTACCTGTGCATATTTTAGTGTTTGTTCAGTACAAGTATGGATTGAGATGGCTTGAAATAAAACCTGCTCTGTTAATGGGTTTCGTTCCAAATCGCTATGTAGTGTGATAGCAGAAAACGCGAAATAAAAATTTTGAAAACTCATGGTTTGCATACTAAACGTCTCACAAAGATCCATGCAAATCATAGAAGTGAACTGTACTACAACATTTTCTAACTACTAACAGATTACACTACAGAAAACCCCGTACTAAGCCTTAGATCGTACCTTAAGTAGTGACCGCCATCTTTCGGCTAAATGCAGCTTTCTTCCAATGCTTGCTACAAGGAAGTAGAGTGATTTGCTCTTGAGTAGCACCATTCCATGGACACTTTCGACCCCGGAAAAAACCTGCTTTTCACCGCATTCCGGTTATTTGCGGGGTATATGTGGAGTTTTTTCCTCCTGCTTGCTTCTGGAGTGAAATCGGAATTTTTACCCAGAATGCATTACGTGAAAAACAAGTTCGTCTATTAGCCGCTAAGAATGCTGGGTAAAAACCACTTTCTCTGGTACAATGCGAAACCTCTTTTTAGATGGAAACGGGGAATTTTTCAATCGTTTTTTTGCGGAGCCAGGGCGGGGATTTATTGGGTCAAAAAGTGTGTTGTGGACGCGGCGAGGTGCTTTATGATTTCGGAATAACATGGAGTTCATGAAAACCACAATCAAGGAGCAAAACACGCTACTTCACCATAGCAGACATAGGAAAAAAGCATCGTTTAGTCCAAAGTCTACTTTTTCTTTGATTCAGGGCTTTACCTAACACTACCCGTATATTAACCAGTTGGATGGAGCGAGTGGGGACTGCTCTGTTTTTATTTTTTTTAATCCAGACCAGAAGCTGAGCAACCCTTTTTCCAGCACCCACCAGATGTTTCGATGTGAAATAGAAACTTGAATGATTCTGTGACTACTAGACACGACCGATTTAGGTGTGTATTCAACTTGATTGCATTCGAATCGATCGATTTCTTTCTACCAGTAGCGAAGCCAGAAATTGTCTTCTGGGTGGGGCAAAGGAAGTTTCAGACTGCGCTATTGATAGATAGAACTTGATCGAACAGAATACGATCAACTGCGTTGGAGTTGAATATGCTAATTATGAAAAAGTCGATTTTTCATTTACAGAAAAAAAGTCAATTACTGATAATGGAGGAACGGAGTTATCTTAGGGTTGACCGTATCTGTTTTTTGCTCATCATAAGTGCTTGCGCACAACATTATTAATGTACCATTTAAATCTTTTTAGGTGAACGAGTAGGAAACCTGACTCTTGTCTTCAAAGATCCGAAGGTGATTCCCAATGTTCGATCTCATATAACTATGATGATTCGAGGGAATTACTGCAACCCTCCCCGTCATGGTGCTGGAATTGCAACAAGGATTCTTAATGACAGCAAACTGATCGATGAATGGTAAGATAGTGTATTTTAACAGCTTTGCTAACAGCAATGAGTTTCTTCTGTCCGCACTTGCCACAATAGTATTTAGGAAACAGCCAGCTTGTCTAAACCATGTCCCCACAGAAAGAATGCCCTTTTAGCTCCCATATACTAGAACCCCTATAATTGGAGAGGCCGACGCATCCGCCATTTTGGAGCAAGCGTACAACAGGGAAAGCTACCTTTATTGGCAATCATTCGCCAAAGAGGGAACGAAAGAGTCGGAGAGCGAAGGTGAACATTGGCGAAATTTTGGAAATAGTTGGCGTCGTTTCCAGGCTGCCAGTCACTTCGAGGGCTATTATTTATCCATTTCTTTTTTCTTTCTGCATCTGCTGGAAATCTGAAGAGTTGAAATCCTTTTTTCGAGCTGTTTACACTATTAACAGCCGAACAACCACCCATTTGACTTAATTTAACACATGCTAAAGAAATGTAAACATCAGCAGCAATGCTATCGCTACGAAGCACTGGATCAAGTTTGCTCCAACATGGCGGATGCGTCGGCTCTTCCACTATAGGGGCCTTACCATATACTAAATGTAGATCAGAAATATCATTTTTGTGCAATAAGTTTTATTAAAAGTGAACTATGGAATTTATTTTGGA
Organism: Uloborus diversus; assembly: GCF_026930045.1. Classification (NCBI taxonomy): domain Eukaryota; kingdom Metazoa; phylum Arthropoda; class Arachnida; order Araneae; family Uloboridae; genus Uloborus; species Uloborus diversus. The sequence continues at coordinate 173,792,696 of NC_072733.1, forward strand.
CAAATAAAATCTTTATCGAAGAAATACCTGGGAACTCCTATGTAAAACTAGCATGGATTCCAAATATATTTCTTTTAAATAAACCTAAGATTACTGGAATTGTGAATTGTATAATGTAAGATTTGAATTAAACATTTTAATGATAATTAAATAGAAAAGTAAATATTTTTGCTTTCGAACCAAGAATAGCATAAACATATTCAGAAAAATGTACCTTCAGAAGACGACTGAAAAGTCAAACTGTGTTTGTGACTCTCGAAAAACGTTTTAGGTACTAATGGCGTGAATTCTCTCAATAAATAAATCAACAGCAAACTTTACTCCAAATCTTTGTCGGCTACATTTTCTGCTCAAAAGTGAAAATTAAAGCGTTTTACAGCTAGCCTACGAGATACTGTTACACAAATAAAATCTCTTAGTTATGTTAAATAATTTTGGTACATCCAGGTTTAATTTGCTTGGAAGCTCACGGTAGCTGATCTCCTGCAATTCTTTTCCATTTTATGATAATTTTAAAACTTGAGACCAAGTTCAGGCTAGTTTACGTGTTAAAAAACCTTCTGTGAACTAGACTGCTGTGGGAAGGTAAAAGGCCGCATCTGCAAATTTTTCATCTTTCATTTTTTGCATTTTTGTCATTTATTGTACTTTAGCTTTATTGTGCAAGCTTGCTTATTTCTTTTTCGCTGAAAATAAAGCACGAAAAACAGTCTAATTCCGACATTCGTCTATAGTAAGTATGAAATCCAAAACCTCATTTCTGCAGATACTACCCTTTACCTTAACACTTTAAGTCCTGAGGCTTTCCTCAAGTATCCACACTTTTCGGATGCAAAAATTAACAATCAATTTTCGTATCTATTTCTGGATTTTACAACATCAGGCACTAAACACTTATAAACTTCGCATTTTAAACACATTTTTACACGGAAGAACTAGTTTGTTATTTCAGTGAAATTAAACATAAATAGCGTCTTAAACCGCGCACTAAGTGTTCATCGATAGGAACTTTTCTTCCCTTACAAGCACTTTTCTCGTGTCGTAATCTTTAAATGGATAGTCAGATAACTCCAATATGAAATCGTCTGCGAGGTTTGCATTTTTGTAGTTAACCTCTTGTCATACAATGATGCCTCGGAGATGTCAAAAAGATGAAATGAGTGACATCTCGGAGACGTGAAAGAGTTTCTAATGGCACATGAAATGAATGACATTTCGGAAACGTCAGTCAGCGATGATACTTGAAGTGAATGACATCTCGGAGACATCGGTCTAAATGGCACATGAAATAAATGACATCTCTCATACGTTACTGCATAGCAAGATTTTGAAGTTATTGTTAACTTGTCGTAACTGCAAGTGATTTTTAAGTATTTTTAAAGGGGTTAACTAACAACAAATATATTTATCGAATTTGTTCCTGCTGCAAATACAGGGCAAATTCAATCTCAATAGCTGGAGTAAAGCAGTTAAGTGATTCCCCAGTGATTCTTTCAGTTTATCCTAGTATTGACACAAGCATTTACACACACACAATGAAATCCTGTTACAAAGCATTTCACGAGATTGCAAATTTTGTTCACAGTAACGGGAGTTTCGTTGCAATGGAATTCAAGTAATGTAATGGCAATTAAATCGGGACTGAAAATATATTTCATTGTATCGGTATTCATATATCTCTCATTAAGTATAAGCTCTCATGTTTTAAGACTTTTCCCTAACAACTAATCTGTGAAAATTGTCTATGAAATTGAGTTCGCATACGTGAGAGATGTATTCTACATGTTTAAAGGTTTTTGTAGTTATAAATATTGGACATGAAACTTTAAGTAATAAAATCAGCATTCGTCAGCTTTAGCTAGACACGTGTGCTTTATTTCCAAACTTCGGCTTCAATTATTGAAAATGCTTGAATTTTAGAACACCAAGATCCTACAAATGAGAAAGTTATAGGCGAATACAAAATATAAAGGTCTACTTCAGTACATAATAATATTGACTCAAAAATAATAATAATAAATGAATAAAACTGAAAATCCTCATTGAAGGATGAGTATGATGTAAATTTAAATTCTTTTTCACAAATTCATGAAGGTAATACTCATTTCATTTTATACGATTGTCATTAAAAAAAAAAGAAAGAAATTTAGATGTGTTGGAAAACAAAGAGAACAAAGTTCCTAATCATTTACATGATACGTCATCGTTCGCTTAAAAATCATAAGTAGTATATAAAAAAGATTTCCAAAGAGGCATTCTTTAAAAAATAGTTTCTTATTGAGAATCTCCAATATATGCTTCGTTGAAGAGAAAAATTACTGAAATGAGCGACTAAAAATTTAAGAATACAGAACAAATGGGTAAAAAGATAAATAATTGCTGAAATTTATCTCGCGTTTTCAGTATAAAGCACTTGTGTAGTTTCTGTATATTTTTTAGAAAGGATTTTATTTAATTTAAAATAATGCTTTTAAAGTCTTGCCACGCTTCTAAAAATAATAGTGATTTGCCGCGCTTTACAGAGGTTTGTGAGAGAAAAAAACTCATTAACAGTTTTATTACATTTTCATTCAGGAAACACAATATCAAAACTATTGCCATTCGCATCAAGAAAATGAGGTGGGCACTCAGAACTAAGCTCCAGGAACTTGGTACTCCAGGATCTTGGGACCACATTACAAGACAGATCGGAATGTTCTGTTTCTCAGGACTGACAGGTAACGTTTTGTACGACAGAAATATCACGGTAACGACATGAATAACATATTAACTAGTTATTTCATTGTTGAAAAAAAAGTCCGTAACGATTAAAGTCGTTACATTTGTGTGCTACTTTCGTTTAACTATGTTAAAAGAATGGGTAAAAGAAAAAGTGAAACAAGCAGTAAATGGGAATTAAAAACAGTACATAGAATACAATAGATGACAGGAGACTTCAAATTTATAATGATGGTAACACTTTAGAATAACTACACTGGTTCTCAAATTTAAGAGATTTCACACTTTTTGTTGATTATCTGAAAAATTTCTTGGTAAACTTTACTGGTACTAAGTACGTACACAAGTTGATCTATTGCCAAAAGTAGCAATGTAACTGCTATGGTTAGACCTGTAATTTAGAATGATCAGGAGGAGACAATTGTCCCCCTCCTCCTAATCCTCCACTTGTCTTTAGGAGATGTGTTTAAATACATTTTTTACCTTTCCTTTACACCTCCACATCCTTGAATAAGTTTAAAATGACATTCCCTGGTTGTGGTACATAAGCATGATCACAAATGACATTAATTGGCACTGGAGGGTTTAAAAGAGAGCTTTGAATACTGATCAAATATTGGTTGATTGTAGATATAGAGCTCTCCCTTGCAGTTACATTGCTTTCAGAACCTATATCGGTACCATACACTGTAAGAATCAGGGGTTCCAGATGAGTGAATATATTCCCTCTAAGGTGAAAGCATGGTACCATAAGGTGCAATACTGGCCAGGAAATAGAGCAGAGGAGCCAAAAGAACATGCAATCACAGAAAGACTTGCTGCGCATGCGCTTTTGTCTTAGACATGCATTCAACCACTTCAATATGGCGGACAAATGGTGGTTGCATCTATGTGTCTTTCACATTGAATGAAGTACACTATTGGATTAAAACACAACTTTTCTAGGATTAATTATCTGAAATAACAAATAAGTACAGATTTTGATCACTTCGTAGCTTTTAGGGCTTTCAAACATAGTTAAAAGTATTTAAAAGTGCATTTACTGCTTTTCAGTTACCGTTACTGTCGTTTAGGTTCAGTTCATTGTTACTGGCATGAAATTTCCATTATTCAAAACGCTACCGAAAATATCTATCATTATTTTCTTGAGTACTCGATAAGCAGTCATTTAATCACCAAAATAACCAGCTAAAATTTTCAATAATCAACAAGTGAGGACCAGAACAAAAATGATTCTTGTGCTTCGTAGGATGTAACAGACTTAGCATGCGAAAACGTAAACAGCAAAAAAAAAAAAAAAAAAAAATCTTTCTCCGTCTGGCTTTTTTTTTTCCTTTTTCATTCAAGTGTTTGAATCATTTCCTGTTAGCGGTTAATGCCTCGATAGCGTTAGAAGTTTCTTTTGGTTTTTAAACTATGGAAAAACTTCTTGTGCATTTTATTTTGTTACTCTTGATTAACTTTATGAAACGATTTTGTTTTTCCGTAACTGCAATATCCCAGAATATTTTTTGCTCTTCGTGTAAATAATTCATAAGTACCTCTATACTTCATTTTCGACACGGGTCAGGTTTTAGTAAATGTATAATTTCTCACATTATTTAAATAATTACTCGTCTTTAAATTATAACATATTTGTGACAGCTCTTAGATACCAAGTGAAGGGTAGATATTTATTGTTATATTAACTTTTAACGTTACTTGGTAAAAAAAAAAAACTCATCAGAACGCCGACTTTTTTCACAAGTTTTTAACGGCCCGCGAGTTATTATTATTATTTATTTTATGAATTTTTAAGAAAACGATTACGATTTCATTGGTCCGAAGAGTTTTTCCATTTGCTTTTACCAGCCCGTGGGTCAAAAGAGACCCACACCAGAAACACTGAGTTAGAGCACTATCAGATAAATTAAAGCAATGAGCACTTCTTAACTATGTTGAAAACTCTGAAACATGATCAAATGCTGTAATTACAAGTTTTTATCATTTCCAGTCCTGAGTTCAATGCGAAAAATGTCCAAAACGTAGAATATCATGAATCAAAAGAAAACTATTTTAAAAAAAACTGTATTCAAAAACGGACACAATACGGAGGAGGGGGGGAGGAGGATCTACAGTAAGGGTGTCATTTCTCTCTCTGAAGGTTCTTTTTTTTCACCCCGGCTGCCTATTTTTTAAAAGGTGCCTGTTTTTCACCCTATTTAGAGGTGTCAATTCGGCTCCGTATTGGGTGTCGCTGGTGAACAAGTGTTTCTCCCCTGAAAGGTGCCGAATGCATCCTGTAGTTTTAACAGTGTAGTGCAGAGATTGACGATCGTAACAACAAATGCTATATTTTTGAAAGCCTTTGTTGCTGTAATCTTCAAAATAATTTGGATTTTGCCACCCTAAAGTTACAAAAGCTACTTGTAAGCACTTCATACATTGCGTACTGAGGGCGTTTTTAGTTTAGACTGATAGTACTAGCTCGGACACTAGTAGTGCTGAACGCCTTATTGGTTCATGCAAACCTTTTATGAACTTTCACTAACCCTTTGACATTCAGGACGTACGATATGTTAAGTCCTGATTTTATCGCTGTTTACTTTCAGACGTACAGCATATGTGTCGTTTGTTATTCGTATCTGAGCTGTCGTTTTATTTTCTAATAGGGTTCTCCTTTTTCCGAAGACACATTTGGCTATGTTGAACATACCAGCATAGTACTCTCTTTTCAAGTTATGACTTCAATCAAATGACGTGGGTAGGCGTGGAAAGTCAAACTTTTAAATACAAATTTACATTGAACGCTGATACATACTTACGTACCTGAAAAAAATCGATCTACATGTCAAGTGGTTAAAAGGAATATCGAACGATTAGTCTTTACGATGAAATAATATCGGTTTAATATAACCCTTACTCTCAAGGTTACGTAGAATAAAAACTAGTCCTGTTTAGTCATCATCATCCTACCTTAAATTATTTAATTATTTTTCTTTTTCATTTCAGAAAAACAAGTACAGTACTTGATTCAACGATATCACATATACCTTCCAACAGCAGGTCGTATTAACATTTGTGGGCTGAATGAAAAAAACGTAGACTACGTTGCTAGAGCCATTAGAGATGCAGTCATCATGTATCCGTCTGATGACGCATGAAATGAAGAAGCAAATTTTCAATCATGAAACACCCTTTCTTAACCTTTCTTAATTGAAAAAAATATTGGCGCACATTTTTGAGGGGAATTTTGAAATTTGCTGTCCAGTTAGCCATCATTTTTGTTTATTGAACGTTATTAATTATGAATTTAAGCTTTAAACAGTTGATATGCTTCTGTTGATTCTGTTCTGAGGCATTGTTTGTTACTGTATCAAGATATTTCTCAGAAGTGTTCATCTCTGTTTTATATTTAAGTTGTTATTCATCGTTGTTATAACTGTATGTATTGCATTTTGGTGCATTGTCTCTGAAATAAAATACTATTTTTGTATTCAGTTCTCATGTTTTTACTGTTTGTGATACAATGAAACCTGTGTAAGTTGACACCTTTCGGTGCACTACTTTAGTGGTTCAATTAAACAGGTGGTCAACTTATAGAACTTGATTTATATGATATAGAACTATTTCTGTACCTGAAAAAAAGAAGCGGTCAGCTTAGACAGGTGGCCAACTTACAAGGTAGGTCAACTTTACAGGTTTTACTGTAGCCAAAAATTTCAATTGTAATTTCTACTTTCGATCATGTTTTCGTTAAACAAGATTGAAGCACAATTCTCCTGCAGGTCCTTCCTATTTTTAGTCGTAAAGCCTACTTCCCGCTACACGTTCCCTGGCTCGTCATTTGGGCGGTCAAGAGGTGTTAATTGTTTCCGTTTGCTTTGGAAAATTGATGTAGTATTTGCATTTAAGTAGGTGCATTTTTGCGGGGTTTTGATATAATTTACATAGATTAGGCTAATGTGGGGCAAAGTTAAATAGTTAAGACAACTTACTTTTTTCAGAACGAACAAATGGGAAATTTGTTTTCAAATTTCGGCACAGAAATAAAGAACAATATTTTACTATTGAACTTGCATTGAAACTTTTTTTTAGTTTTTGGCAGTAAATTTGTACTTTCAAAAAAATGTGGATATTTACTTTTTTTTTCCGCGGGGCAAAATGAAAAAATATTTTCTAATAAAATTGACTTTACCTGATGATTAAGAGTATTTTTTAGTCAAAATTATGAGTAAATAAAACAATGAATAAAGAAATGAATAGATAATGAACTAATCAACGAATAAATGAAAAAATAATTAATATATGAGAAAAAATAAATTGAGTGAATAAAATAGGGAATGAATAAATAAAAAAGTGAATTATAAAACGAAGGAATACAAATAAATTAATTAATTAATGAAAACTTAAGTGATTTAATAAGTGAATCAGTAAACGAAATGAACTATATTTCACTTTGTCCCGCATGCTCTTGACTTGACAAATTGTATGAAACATTTAAAATAAAAATAATCTTTAAATGAATTAAATAAATACTGCACAGAACATTAGGTCTCTATTAGTTCTCAAAATGTTAATAACAGGAAATTATCATTTATAACAACAAAAATAGTATTCGACTTACTACAAAATATTGCAATATCAATATCAATTTTTGAAAATTGCTTGTTTTATCATATGGGTTGATCTTCAGAGGTAACTTTTCCTAAATGGAATAGACTACATGTGGTACTATATTGTTAAACTATTACCAGATAGGCTGCGCTAAAAAAGGGATAAATGTTTCACCATTTCATTTTGCCAGACATACCCCCTATATACCCTTTGTCACCGTTCCCCTCCCCTCTCCTATAAAAGTTTGAAATGAAGGACCTGCATGTTCCTAAATCGAGACTTAAATGTAATTAATGTACCAATTGCAGTTCCTACTTCATATCTAACTAGGTGCGTTGCCCGGGATTGCACGGTGTACCTCGAAAATAAAAGTTGGGTCAAGTGACAATGTTCAACAATCAGGCTTAAATAAGACAAACAAAAGTAAGATTTCCTGTCTGCGTAGAGAAGAGCAATTGTATGAATCAAAATTTTAATTTAGATTTCTTTGGATTTTTTTTTTTTTCAATTCCAAAAATTTAGTCGTTGTTGATAAATATTCCATTTCACGGAGCTTTTGTTGACCCCCCCCCCTTATATCAATGAGCATCAAAGGACCTCTGTACCAAATTTGGCAAAGATCAGACATATACTGGATTTGTACAAGGAAACCCCCTTTCGTAAATTCCCGAGTATCGAAGGACCTCTGTGTTGAATTTGGCAAAGATCCGAAGTAATCTGTGAATTTTTACAAAGAACATGCACCCAAAGGCGTAGCGTCGGTGGCACAGGGAAGACGTTCCCCCCCCCCCCCCCCCCCCCCCAACTTGATTGGCACTTAATCTTTGTCACCTGAATTGCTGTGATAGTTAAACGAAAATCGTCCAGAAAATCATTACGATTATTCCTATGTTTCTAACCTTACTTACGGAACCCAGTGGTGGTGTTCCTAATATACGGATTCTTCGCGTTTCAAGGGAAGGAAGCTGTTGCGAATACAAAATATTGAATAATGTAAGTCGATAGATATGAAGAAAAGGCAAAAAAATAATAATTTTACGTGACAACCCTCAAGGTGCCTTTCAAAGTTCCAAGGAGTAAATTTAAAAAGCGTAAAAAAAATCCATATCTTAAGGAGCTAAGGAAATCATTTACTGTAACATATTTTCAAAAAGTACATGCAGCATAAAGCAAGTATTTTCTGTTTAAAAAAATCCTAGTGATTGAAGAAAGAAATACAACCAGGAATTTAATATATATATATATATATATATATATATTGGCACCCATATTATCACGAATTTGGGAATCGTTGGACTTTCTCTATGCTGACAGTGACGAATCATTGATTTTTCCCGAGGCGGGGAAAATATTTGAAACTGGCGCCCTTACCCATCTTCCTTCAAGTTTGTAGATCAAATTTCAGTTTAAAAATATACATATATAATATTTTAAAAAAGAAAAAAAGGGGAGTTTATAAAATGTTGCATAAGTTTAATATTTAAAAATTATTTAAGTGCAATGTATTGCTTCTGAGAGATTAAAAAAAAAATCAAAAGTAATAATTCCTAAATACTCAATTGCAGACTTTCTTTGGTGACGCCAGAGGAAAGAATTGGTGGATCGGGAAATTTCATTTGGAGTTTTTTGAAACCGAGTCCTGAAAATCCTTACATATTATTTCTGTAGCCTGTGTTTGGTTTCTACGCGAGATTTTCCTCAATTCTTGATCGATTTCTTTGATTTACACCTTATTTTAAAGCTTATCGTGCAGGCTACTGACGAAAAATAGACCCACGGTCTAAAAATTATTTTTTCGGGCAAAAAAAAAACCTGTTTTAAAGAACCAGAATGAGGTTTTCGGTTAAATTTATAACTTTAACTTGCACTATTACCGAGCTGAATAGCTTGATCGGCAGAGCGTTCGACTGGTAACCAGGAGAATGCGTGTTCGGGCTCACGTCCGGACAATCTGCATCAAAAAATTAGAAAAATATCGCGCATTACATGAACAATGGATAACAAATATGAGGGAATACATGAGACGCTCCTAGCTGTTATGAAAACTTGATGCAACATGGAGCTGAATTGAGGAACTGATGTGATATACCCCAACCCTTGGCGACTTTTTCCTGTTGGCGCCAAGAAAGCATCGCCAAGAAAACGGTGTATGACGACATATGAAATACATCGTTTTTAGCGATGCTTATTTTTAGCGCCAACAGGAAAAAATCAGATAAAAAAACATGATCAAAGCACTTCAGAACACAATATATATAAAAACAACATAAAACCACAACAAAAACCATCACGAATATAAGCTTCAAAAATACCAGAAACTAGAAAGGTTTTGTACACAAAGAACAATTACTAGAAAGTATTTAAAATGCTTAAATTGACAAATTACTATAACAGCTCACCAATGAAATATGTACCAATTAGAAATAAAAGCTATTTTCCAACATGCATTTCATCGAACAAAAACTTTTCTCATACTCTGCTAAAAAAGAGCAAAGCGATTCAAATCGAGATGTTTAAAAGCGGAAAACATCCTCAAAATAAATAACTATTTCAGCCAAAAAAGCGCTTAGTTACTCAAATTTCGATGTATGAAAAGTAGAAATGTCTCAGCAAAACATCCTAAACATAAACAATACAAAAATACCATACATTTATTTGCTATACAGACATGCTCTCAAAATACCTATTATATTTTACATAAAATAACACCTTTATATTTTTATAAAATGCTGGAGTCAACTTATTTTCAGAAATTCAGTACCTAAAGGAGGCACGTTAATAGAATATGTCTAAATAAATTCGTGGCATTGATAAGAATTAACTTTTAGAACAAAATAACCGAACTATTTTTGTAAAATTAATTAACATACAGTAAAAATAAAGTTAAAAGCTACAAGAACCCCTCAAGGATTTGTAAAAAACAAAGAATTTCCGAAGTGAGAATTTTTATGTGAATTCTAAAATAAAGAACTTGCCTTTTTATGGTATAAATCCTCACACTCAGTCCAAAACAAAACATCATCTGACAATGGCGCGTTACAGATACACACCATGTTGGAGTTAACTTTTAATTAACGTTCAAGTTTGAAGAAACTGGCATTTTCTAATGTTTTTACTTCAAAACACAACTACTGAATTTAAACTAACACAAAATAAGCTTTCCTGTAAGGTATATTGCACGAAACAACACGTATCTCTCCTGCGTAAAACCGAGTAAACAACCCAAGTAAACAAGTTTGAACAAGATTGCCTCCGCGTTGCCAAACACAGGGTTAGATTCACTAGGGACGCCCATGCTTAAAAAATTATCGCTTCATTGGCGAGAAAAATATTTCAATTTTGTGCAAAAAATCAGATGTCGCCAAATGGGGGGGGGGGTATATCACATCTGTACCAAGTCGTATGTTGAAATATAGATTCTTCTAATGAGTTTTTGACTCTTTGTACAAATAAAAAAAATACTTCCTCAATTTAAAGGGTAATATATATATTTTTCGTCTTTTTGCAAAAAAAACAAATAGCGTATCACATTTTTACTACATTTGAAAAGCTACGCTTAAAAAATAACTTAGTTCAAATTATTTTGTATTTTAACCGTGCTGTTAAATGATGAACACGTGCTGCCATCTAAGCCATAACGGTTCAAACAGACTGCGATAACAAATTGTAAAAATTTTCAAAAATAAAAACACCATAAGGCTGTTCGAAAAGGATAGAGGAAAGGGCAGGGGATTTCCTACGGAAATTTCTTTTCAAACTGAAGTTAATTTTAGCCCATCTTTGGAAAGGAAAAATTCAGGGATTCTTCCGCAGAAAATTCAGAGAACGAAATTTTGCCAACGGTAAGCAGAGGGGAAGGGGATTTGTGTGCCCCTCTTCCGGAAAGTGAATGAGTCAATTAAGAGCTGAATGCAACGACTGAAGAAATTTTAGGATATTAGATGCTTAATTTTGTTTATTGGCACTCGTCTAAAAGGTCTAAATGCATGTAGAAAAAGTAGAACAGATTTAATGTTAAAGTAGCATTAGGATGAGGATTAAACTCCATGTGTATTATGCCAGGATGGTCACAAGGTAGGGTAAGTGCTCCAGTAGTCGGCCACAAGGGCATAAAACTGCTAATAAATAATATATGCATGATTCAAAATCGGAAGTGACGCATACCTGCATTCATTTACCCTATTCCGTCGAGAAGGGAAGGGGCCTATGCACAGGGGCCCGTGAGTGATTAGGGGGACCGCGAAGTGGGTTTAAGAAAAAGAAAAAATCCCTCCCACCACTTTTTTTTTTTTTTTAAAGCTTTTTAGTTTGAAGGAACTTTTTCTCTTTGAAATTACAAGTTTTCAATCTTGCAAGTTAGAAATGAGAAATTCTGTTTGTTCTTATCTTCATAGCCCTCTATCGACTCCATCAACCAAAAATAAATATTTTCTTTTGCTTAAATTGCAAGGCATTAAAAAAAAAAAGCACTTTTTTCTGAAAAACTACCAGAACTTTAGTGAAATGGACTAGTACCCTTATAGGGGGGCACATGTGAACAAGTCGGGCAAATATGAACACGATTGAAAAATGAAGAACAAGCATCATATTTCAACGAAAAATTCTTTAGTATGAAACATACGTATGTACCAATTGCATTGAAGGGTTTTTAACCCATACTTTGTCAGTTCGAATTGTATAGTAACTGTCAATAAGAAAATATTTCTCCGAACTATGTAACTCTGCTCACTGCCAAATTTAAAAGTTTAGTAGCATGTGCTGTTCACTGGATCGACAAGAAAAAACTTATAAGACTAAACAATACAAAGAATGTTTTGTAATGTAAAGTTTATTCTTGTTATACAGGGTGTTCTGTTTTAACCTTCAAAAACCTCTATTTTCGCAATCACTAGTCCTAGATGCATACTTCCAATTTTAAAAATGTTCAAAATCAGATGCAGAGTTAAGATATTGAAAATTTGAAGTAAAAATAAAAATGAGTAAAAAAATACAAAATTTAACCTTTGGACAATGCCACTGAAAAGGGGTACTGATAACCAATTTTTCAAAATCCTTTTTTTCTCAAAAATTAGGTATCATTTTGAAGCTCATGAGTTGGATTATATGAAAATAATAAAAATTACCACAAAAGTTTATGTTTGTAAGAGTTACAGGCCTTTGAACAAAGGCATTTTCGACATGCTGCCACAATGGTTTTTTTGATATCTTGTTGGAATTTGTATTTAAAACCATAGTTGCAATATTTTTCAAATTTTAACTGATTCAGATGCCTACCACAACACTTTAGAACAAATGTACACAAAAAATGAGACCTAAATAAAACATTTCTGTCTTTAAAAGCTTATTTATAACAGGCACTTTGGATAAAATTACGTCCGACACTAAATTGCCTAAAAGTTTGTGCTGTATAAAATAGGATGGGATATTTTACGAAACATTTTACCTGCAAATCAGAACATCAGTTACTATTGAAAATGTGCAATCTTAACAAAATTCAAGGAATAGTTTTTTTGTTATTTTATGGTATCGGACATAAAAAAATAATTAAATCCGACACCACATTACGTCCAACACCAAGCTTTTTAAAATTATTACCTCGTTCGGATTACGTAATTTCTCCGATTCAAAATAGAAGGGATGGAAAACAGCAATAATATTTCTTTATACTTTAGTCATTAAAAATTTCTTTATTAATAATTATTCTTACTTGAAAACATCTTTTCTAAACCATGGAACTGGAAATTGATTAATCACAACTGGTTCAATTTGTTACTTAATATTTTTTTTTTCTAGAAGCACTGAACTTAAAAGGATTTTCTTTTTTTTTTAACATCTCAAAATGCGACAATTTTACAGCAGAACGAAATCCAATCTGGCAATCTAGGCACAAGCCCAAGCCACGATCTCCACATCCCATGCGTGGATTTCCAAAGAAATCTCTCAAACTTTTGCAATAATTTTTGACACTTTGGATCATACCAAATTCGCTGTGCATAAATTTGTAAGTCACCTTTTAGGATATCTTAAAACCAAATACCCAAGCACTAAAAATATACAAGTTTTCTCAGATGGACCCAGCTTACAATTAAAGCAAAGATACCTATTAACAAAATTTACATTTATTTGAGCAGAAATTCAACACAAAATTAACTTGGAATTTCTCTGCAGGGGACAGGAGCTGTAGACAGTATAGCTGGTAAGATTTTTGAAAAAAATGCGTGGCGTAATGCAAAGGCTGGAAGTAAAATGGGGGGGGGGGTAAACGAAATCAGATCACCACTGCCACCAGAGGTCCATTCTACTAGAAAAGCTGGAATAGTGTTGATCGGTATGCCACAAGGATTATGGATCTGTGGCTTCTTCATAAATCAGAAATGTATATTTTAAGTATATCATCAGAAGAGATCGTGCATAATTCAGCAACATTGCACAAATATTAGAGAAAAACCTTATTATTCCCTGCATGCACTGAGTCAAAGAAATTTCATTGAATGAAATTACTATCTCAGACACTTCTTACCCAAAACACTTAAGATGGTTATTCTATTTAAAGAAGAATTATCTGATAGTGATGCATTGGATGAATTTGAAGATATGGAATTTCAATTGCATAACTGGGTTGCGATTAACTATGAGTCTGTACATTACCCAGTATGCATCCCCCAGTTAAATAGTGAAATGATTGAAGTATCTGTGATGTATAAGAACAGAAGGGCACTTTAAATGGCTAAAAGAGAAAGACAAAATCTTCTATACAAAAGAAAATATTTTAAAGAATTTTTTTTCCAACTATCCCAATTAGAAGTGGGTTATAATTATCATTTACGAAAAATATTTGATTTTTAATGTCGTAATTGTCTAAAAATATCATTTATTGTCATTAACATATTACTCAAAGTTTAAAGCAAAGTTTAAAGTAATTTAAATAGCTTTTAAACCCTAATGTTTACGTCCGACACCAAGTTTTTACGTCCAACACAAATATCAAATTCCCTATCTTGACACTTAATACATCGAAAATGAAATTTTTTTATTAGCTATTAATATATCATTATTGCTCATTGACATAAAAGTAGTTACATTGTTGCAGATTAAGCCATTGACCTGAATCATAGATTTTAGTTTTGCTAGTCTCATTCTTCAGATTCAGCTCATACGTCTCCGACACACCATGAGTTAAATATTTTTCTTCTTAAAATAAAATATTATCTCTGAAATTCTTATTATGCTTCTCAATTCTACATACCGTCGCCTCAGAGCAACAGTAAGATATCTAATCCCAGAAATAACACTAAGATATCTTACTGTTGCTCTGAGGCGACGATACATTGGTAAATATTAAAAAAAATATTTTGATCTGCTTCAAAATTGTTAACCAATAAATGCGTTGGTTTTTTTTTTTTTTTTTTTTTAAGTAAATTTCGTGCAATTTTTACATCCGACACCGTGGAATTTCCCTTTTTATACGGGAATCAGGTCCCCTAACTTATATTTAAGAAAATAATCTCCATTCAAAACCAATTCCAACACAAAAAGTTTGAAATTAGTACGACCAATATTCACCGAGATATGAAACGCAGCGTTTTGTGACTTACACCACTTTACACTCACCGTCAATAACACCTTTTGGGGGAAATTATAGCAGATAACAAGTGTTTAATTTAAAATTATATGTGTGCAGAGTGTAGTTTTTCAAATTGTTTGAGGTTTTGCAGTGTGTTTTTGCGGATCACGGCATAACATTTGCATGAATTTTTGAATGGCAATGAAAAATATAAATACCTTTTTTTTTTTTTTGCTTTGACAACCTGTCCTTCTTTTAAGAGGGCGATAAGTTCCAGTTATCTTCGGTATGGTCTCTTAAAATTTTGAATTGGAATATCTCCTGGAGTTTTAGTCGCACAAATGTATAGATGTAAAATTTCCGGAAATTTTTGAAGTTGTGGCAAAAAACCGGTTTTTTTTACCCTTTTTTTTGGAAAAAAATTGTAAAAATGGAAAATTTGATTTTTTTATGAATAAAAATAGGGTTTCTTAATAGCTCTGTGTTTCTTGGAACATATAAAGGGTTAAGCATTAAAATATATTTGCAATCCACAAGTCTTCTTTTTCTGTTTGACAGAAGTACACACATGAAGGTAAGTTTATTTAGGGAAAAAAAACCTTTTTGTTTTATAACAGATCTTTCTTGGTGAAACACCAGAAATAAACCAAGCCGTCGTGCAGCCAATTTTATTGGGTAAGGTGTGTCTAATCATAATTACCTTTTTTATTTTAGATTGCCTGTGAAACTTAAAATAATGTTTGTAATTTTTTTCAAACATGATTGATATTAAGATAAATAAATACCTTTGTGCTGAATAGTAAAGTCAGACAAAACAACGTAAGTAGAAGCACAAATTTGTAAATTACAGCAGACACGTGTTTCGGCGTTACAGGGAACGCCTTTTTCAATGCAAAAAATAATGAGCTTATGGATGAAAAGACATCCGACAAAAGCCAAGAGCAGATAAGCATGCAGCTTAAAAGATAAAAACAGCGGATTAGCCAAACACCAATGACAAAGTTATAAACCGATCAGGAACCAATAGGAATGCAAGCAAAGGCCAAGAGCTTTCTCTTAGGTACGAACCCAGAAAGAAAGAATCCAATTGGACAAAGATTAAGCCGAAGCTTAAACAAAAAGAAAAGAAATTGTCAGTAACCGTGAACCGCAAGAAAGGAAAAGCAGAATGGAAAACCATGAAATAAAAAAATTTTGAAAAAAAAATAGAACCAACTTCAAAATTGCTCTAAAAAGTGAAAAATAATTTTATTCTTTAAACACCATCGATAATGCTTTTAAACATAATTTTTGAAGTTGGCGCAAAAACAAAACGTAAAATCCAGTGTAACCATGCTTCGTTCATATTTTTTTTCAGAAAAGCATCCGAAATTACGAACGAAACATTTATATCGGTATTCAAATATGCTGTCATCAATGCATAATTAATGTGATAGTGAAAAAACTGGTCCTGGTTAAATTTACAGTTGTATTTGGGTTATGGCTGTGAATGATTTTATCTATCGTTTTTGCGCCAACTTCAAAAATTATGTTTAAAAGCATTATCGATGGTGTTTAAAGAATAAAACTATTTTTCACTTTTTAGAGCAATTTTGAAGTTGGTTCTATTTTTTTTTCAAAATTTTTTTATTTCATTCTTTTTAGTGTAAATGTAGGTATTTCAGAAATAATAAGAAGTTACCATCACGAAACTTCACATTTTTTTCTTAAAAATGCTCCATACTAAAAAAAAAACTATTGACACGCGTTAAACTTTAAGCGATTGGCACTAAAAACTTATCTTTGTTCCTCTCTGGAAATCATGCGTAGTTAATTTAATTATAACCATTTAAGTATTACGTTTTTCCGAACTAATTTACATTCCACAGCATCTAAGTTGCTCATGATGCAATCCTGTATTTTCTTACATAGCCCCGATCATCTGTTATCGGCAACGATAAAAATACTACAGAGTAGTTGAGTCAAACCTAATGGTAGCATTGTGAAGGCTAAGCAGATCCTAATCACTGCATCACCTCGCTTCCAGGTTAGGTTTACCCCTACTATGGATCAATGACACTGAAGAAAGGAAGATTTTGATAATTCACATAGGGTTACTATAAATCAGCAGGGTTACTAAAATAAAATTATTTACGCCAAAAATGAGACGACAGCGCCAGATTCCATATTATCGAAATATCCCTTGAAGAAATTTAATGCTTGCTTCAGAGAAGCCTTCATTCAAAATTATCATTACAATTACTATTAATGTTACTGTTATATGGCACCAAACTTTTATAACAGTGAGTTTCCTATTGTCGCGTAGATGAAGATAGCGAAGACAATGTGAAAGCCAAATGAAGCGAATACTCTTTAGTCTCAACTCGAGAACTTTATTCAGAACCACGAATGAACGTTACATCTCCTTATATACAACTTGAGAAAGTGCTGGAACTTTCCAGACTTAGAAAGATACAAAAATTAATAGAAGATTCGAGAAAATACGGGAAACAGTAGAAACGAAATTTTAGTAAAATTCACTTTGTCCTAGTCGGGATTTGAACCCGGGTCGCTCGTGTGAGAGGCGAGAATTCTACCACTGAACCACCGTTATCCACGGATGAGAAGTGCGAACTTCGCTACAAAATCATTTAATAGGGAAATTGCATAAAATTTACTGTTTTTTGCCCATAACTTTTTTTCTAATGAACAAATATGGTCAAACAAAGTAATGGGACCTAAGTTGAGCCATCCTCTATCCATTAAAAAAAGAATCATCAAAATCGCTTCACTAGGTGAGACGCTATGAGTGGACAAACAAAAAAAAAAACATACATACGGTATGAATTGATAACCGCCTCCTTTTTGAAGTCGGTTAATAAAATAAAAAGAAACAAAAAATATTCGAAAAAAGGAAAAATAAAGATAAATAGAAGAAAATTGGGGGGTTGTTTATTTTTACCTTTTTGTCTTGATTGACCCCCCCCCCCCCCAATTTTCTTCTATTTATCTTTATTTTTCCTTTTTTCGAATATTTCTTGTTTCTTTTTATTTTATTTCATGGTTTTCCATTCTGCTTTTCCTTTCTTGCGGTTCACGGTTACTGACAATTTCTTTTCTTTTTGTTTAAGCTTCGGCTTAATCTTTGTCCAATTGGATTCCTTCTTTCTGGGTTCGTACCTAAGAGAAAGCTCTTGGCCTTTGCTTGCATTCCTATTGGTTCCTGATCGGTTTATAACTTTGTCATTGGTGTTTGCCTAATTCGCTGTTTTTATCTTTTAAGCTGCATGCTTATCTGCTCTTGGCTTTTGTCGGATGTCTTTTCATCCATAAGCTCATTATTTTTTGCATTGAAAAAGGCGTTCCCTGTAACGCCGAAACACGTGTCTGCTGTAATTTACAAATTTGTGCTTCTACTTACGTTGTTTTGTCTGACTTTATGATTGATATTGTTTCAAAGAAAAATAAGTATGCTTTCCCTTCCTTACAATGTAACTTTACTGTCTGAAAAAATTTTGAAAAAAAAATAGAACCGACTTCAAAATTGCTCTAAAAAGTGAAAAATAATTTTATTCTTTAAACACCATCGATAATACTTTTAAACATAATTTTTGAAGTTGGCGCAAAAACGATCGTTAAATCATTCACAGCCATAACTCAACTACAAGTATAAATTTAACCAGGTCCAGTTTCTTCACTACCACATGCATTACGCATTGATGACAGCATATTTGAGTAACGATATAAATGTTTCGTTCCTAACTTTGGATGATTTTTTGATAAAAATATGAACGAAGCATGGTTACAATGGATTTTACTTTTTGTTTTTGCGCCAACTTCAAAAATTATGTTTAAAAGTATTATCGATGGTGTTTAAAGAATAAAATTATTTTTCACTTTTTAGAGCAATTTTGAAGTCGGTTCTATTTTTTTTTTCAAAATTTTTTTATTTCATTCTTTTTAGTGTAAATGTAGATATTTCAGTAAAAGTAAGAAGTTACCTAGTAAGAAGTTCTGCTCTATATCACTGTATTGCTTTAGAAAAGCCTTTATTCAAAATTATCATTACAATTACTATTAATGTTACTGTTATATGGCACCAAACTTTTATAACAATGAGTTTCATATTGTCGCGTAGATGAAGATAGCGAAGACTTTGTGAAAGCCAAATGAAGCGAATCGAGATCTTTATTCAGAACCACGAATGAACGTTACATCTCCTTATATATAACTTGAGAAAGTGCTGAAACTTTCCAGACTTGGAAAGATACAGAAATTAATAGAACATTCGAGAAAATACGGGAAACAGTAGAAACGAAATTTTAGTAAAAATCACTTTGTCCTAGTCGGGATTTGAACCCGGGTCGTTCGTGTGGGAGGCGATAATTCTACCACTGAGCCGCCGTTATCCGCGGATGAAAAGTGTGAACTTCGCTACAATATCATTTAATAGGGAAATTGCACAAAAATAACTGTTTTTTGCCCATAACTTTTTTTTCTAAAGAACAAATATGGTCAAACAAAGTAATGGGACCTAAGTTGAGTCATCCCCTATCCATTAAAAAAAGAATCATCAAAATCGGTTCACTAGGTGAGACGCTATGAGTGGACAAACAAAAAAAAAAAACATACATACGGTATGAACTGATAACCGCCTCCTTTTTGAAGTCGGTTAAAAATGAAAGCTATTGAGTTTTAATGTTTTCCAATCCAGTCTAAGTCCAAATCAAAACTAAATTGGTTTTTCTTTTTTTTCCCCAACAGAAACCCCAAACCAAAACTGCGTAATGGTTTCTAAAGCTGAACCAAAACTTAAACTGGAGTTTCAGTTTATTCATACGGCCATGCTAAGCACAGTATTAAAAGTAGTCATACCTGCACTTTTGAACATTACTGGGTTATTACAACTAAGTTTTTCTCTATTACGTATTTTACTTAAATAAAATGTTAAAGGGTCATTTGATCGGGAACTATTTTTTTTTTTTTTTAATCTGAAAAAAAAGGCATCGGAAACAAATATATTGAACTCAACTGCAAATTCCACTTTTCTGCTTAGCAAAAACAGGGTGCGGGGGGGGGGGGGAACTCGGACAAACATTGCATCATCAAAGGGAAGTAAAGTTATTTTATGTTAATGAGTTTTATTTATTTTTGTCTCTCACTTAATTAGAAAATAATTTACAATATATCTCCTAGTTTATGTATTGTTTTTCCGTTTTATTACAATTTTAAGCAAAAGACCTGCTATTTTAAAGTTGTTTAACCAAGTGGAACGACATAGACCGGGATCCCTCGCCCTTTTTCGTTATTCATTGCTAACTAGCTAATTTTCCGTTAGTAGCTTCATTTTGTCGAGACGCCCAACATTAGCCAGCACAAAAATTTTGTAAGTGGTAGCTAACAGGGGTAATAAGGACATAGTTTGATGATTTGGCGGTTATCAAATATTTATGACTAACTGTTTTTTTTAAATAATTCTCATAATAATTATCTAAATTAGCTGAAAAAAAATGTCCTATAAAATGCACGATTTGATCAAAGATGTCCCACTTTTGCAACATGTACTATTTACGAAGACATGAAATATAATTACTAACCAGCTGAATTTTTTTTTTGGTCAGTTAGTTAATATTTATATAATTTAAGACACATATTGTCCTACAAATTGCGTGGAATGTTTTTCTGGTTCGACACTACCAAAGTTCTCAATACCACAGGACCATTTTTTTATTAACCGTAGGACACTAATATCACGTGATATATTAGTGTGTTTTGTACCCAAATAAAACAATGTCCTACGAGATAACAGGTATATATCCCTAGTCCTACAATAATTGTTAGTTTCGTTTTCCCATGTAAAACATAACGTGAAGTGAAAATATATTTATTGAAATAAATCAACTTTATTATCTTATATAAACAAAAAAATTTTACTTTTACACAAGAAATAAATTAATTTTCATCTGAGTCATCAGACAAATATTCGTCATCGTCGCTGCTAGTATCGCTCTCATCTTCATTTTATTCGTCTGTGATATCTAAATCTGTAATAACATGAAAAAATTAAACCCCCAAGCGATGGCCACCCCGTAAGTGTGACGGAGTACCCATCCAGAATAAAAGCCCTCAAAAAAGAAAGAAATATCCCTTGAAAAAACTGCCTTAAAAATTCCAATGACGCAATTTGCGGCAAAACGTACCACGCAATTTGTAGCACAATGTGGGTGTTAAATCATGTAAATATTAACTGATGAAATAAAATTAAGCTGGTTAGTAATTATATTTCATGACCTCGTTAATGATACATGTTAGAAAGAGGGGACCTCGTTGATAAAATCTTGAATTTTGTAGGACAAATTTTTTTGGCTAATATCAATAATTATTTTGGCAATTAATAAAAAAATTTATTACTAACTGGGGTTTTTTTTATCATCAAATCAACATATTATATACCTACTCCTCCTCTTAGTTACCACAATCGAGAATTTTTGCAAAGGAAACTGTTGGGCGTCTCATTGAAACGAAACTACTCACGAAGATTTAACTTGATAGTAATTATTTTTATATTTGGGATTTGTACTACAACTTTGGAGTGTCGGACCAGAAAAGCACACCACGCAATTTGTAGGACAATGTGTGTCTTAAATTATGTAAATATAAACTAACTGACCAAAAAAACTCAGCTGGTTAGTAATTATATTTCATGTTTTCGTAAATAGTACATGTTGAAAAAGTGGGACATCTTTGATCAAATCGTGCATTTTGTAGGACAATTTTTTTTCGGCTAATTTAGATAATTATTATGAGAATTATATAAAAAAGAACAGTTATAAATATTTGATAACCGCCAAATCAACAAACTATGTCCTTGTCACCCCTGTTAGCTACCACTTACAAAATTTTTGTACTGGCTAATGTTAGGCGTCTCGACAAAATGAAGCTACTAACGGAAAATTAGCTTGTTAGTAATGAATAACGAAAAAGGGCGAGAGATCCCGGTCTAACAGCTTGTTTGCTTATTGTGCCTCGGCAAACAGTATTTGATGCGTTATGCCGCTTCAAGTGGCTTGGAAATGATAGTCGATGTCTGGCAAAAATACAAAAACGAACAATGAACATTTCAGTTAATCGTCAGAGTATCCCAAATTGGAGTTCAATGAAATCTTTGGGTTTCCTATAGAGAAGTCGTTCGTAAGATGGGGAATTTGTGACTGATAAGTGCAACTAAGGACAAAAACAGCTCAAACAGAAGTTTTACGCGTTCCAAAAAGTTCAGGCACTCGTATGACTCCATAGATGCCAGAAACGTTTGAGACGGGCCGCAAGTCCACGCTGGAAGAGATACCTTTCACTGATTTACCGTTCAACCAGCTCCCATAGCGCCCAAAATAATAGGATTTGGTCTGTAGACACTCCCAAGCACCTCAGAAAATGTTAAACATCTCCAAAATCCGAAGTCAGGCTTTGTCTGTGATGGAATCACTGTGATGTACCAGAAGGATATTTTAGAAGCTGTTGTACTTCTATGGACCTAAGAGCACTTCAGCATAGTAATGTGGACTAGACATTTCAATTTGACTCCACACCAGTTCATACGGCCAAAACGACAAGAGTGGTGAAAGACGCATTGTTTTTGACATGATATCGTCTTTAGAGTAGCCGCTCTACTCACTAGACCTCAATCCCGTTTACTACCCTGTATGACTTATTTTTGAGTTAAAAGTCTCCCCTGAACTGCACATAAATTTGGACTCTCTAAACCAATTGCTTTATAGGGAATAGGATTGATAAAAGGACTTGCGGCTCTTGAATGAAAATTTCAATAAGCAATTGCACCTCTGTATTACTTCAAAAGGCGGCTAGTTTGTAACCAATTTATTAATTGCTAAAGGTCTTCTTATATTATTATTTTTTGTGTTTTGTTAATTTATTCATTTTTAATAAAGTTACATAGAAAATTGCTTGCCCAGTAACGATGTTTTTTTTTTTTTTTTGCAAAAATAGTTCCTTGATCTATATGCAAATTATATTATACAACAACTTGCATTATTAAAGTTAGGCTGTATTTTAACATATAAGGAGGGAGTGGCATCAGCATTTATGTATGAGAAATTTCTAATCACTTTTTGCGGAAAATTTCAATTAAACCTTCCTGAAAAGTTGAAAAAATTCATTTTTTCCGGAGTGAAAATTAACCCCTTCGGAAAAAAAAAGATTTTTTCCCCAGTTTTCATCTCTACACAGATGTCAAGTTTTTTGTGTCAGCAATAGTTTTCAATGGAGATTATTTCTCTAAATATTAGTTAGGGGACCTAGGGCCCGTATAAAAGTTAAATTTTGTATTTTTTGACTCATTTTTACGTTTGCTTCAAACTTTCAATATCTTAACTCCGTGAAATACATCGCCAGCTCAGTCATTTCCAGCCGAGGACTGCAGTTTCGTGCTTATTAGCACTCATCAGCCCGGCATAGGAAAGTGACTGAGCTGGAGATGGAAAAACCTCTTAAGGAAGCCAAGAGTGCGAAACAAACTGGTAGCTAATATAGAATTAGCAGACCAGACGAGTGACCGAAACAATGGTTCGGTTCAACTCGAATATTGAAGGCAAGGCATGGTATATTCAGTAAATTACCGGCCAATAGCCAGGGCTAAAGCAGAAATACATGAAATACACCGCCAGCTCAGTCATTTCCAGCCGAGGACTGCAGTTTCGTGCTAATTAGCAATCATCAGCCCGGCATAGGAAAGTGACTGAGCTGGAGATGGAAAAACCTCTTAAGGAAGTTTGTTTCGCACTCTTGGCTTCCTTAAGAGGTTTTTCCATCTCCAGCTCAGTCACTTTCCTATGCCGGGCTGATGAGTGCTAATAAGCACGAAACTGCAGTCCTCGGCTGGAAATGACTGAGCTGGCGGTGTATTTCACGTATTTCTGCTTTAGCCCTGGCTAATGGGCGGTAATTTACTGAATATCTTAACTCCGTATGTGATTTTTATCATTTTTGCAATTGGAAGTATGCATCTAGGACTAACGGTTGCGAAAATAGAGGTCTTGCAGGCTAAAACGGAACACCCTGTATAGTGCGTTTAAGTTTCGTAACGAATATGATGATACGTTTTAAAATTATTTTAAACCTCAGTTTTAGTTAAAGAAAAACAATGACTTTTTTTCTTGTAAATTGTAAATATTATACAGCACTAAATTTTCGGCCAACTATTTAGAAACAAAAGAATTTAAAAAATAAAAATAGTAAAATAAACAAACAAATATTTAAAAATAATGTTATGAAAATTAACAATAAATTTTTCAAACTGATTGTAGTAAAATAATTATAAATCTTACACCTTTTTTAACACTTATAAATAACCCTACACTTACATCCATATTATGGAAAATATATAGAATCTGTTCACATATGCCCCTACATGTGTTCACAAGTACCCCGTCATCTACCTTAGAACTAATTTTCAAATATAAGAAAATATTAATTAAATTTAAAAATTCAAACCTTGTCTTAAATTTACTTGAATTTTTATGTAAAGGATTTCAATAATTAAGTTTGGTATATTATTTAGTTTGAAATATGTTTTCATGTGAAAAAACAAATCTAAAATTAAATACACACCTGCGAAAACAATGAAGTTGTCACCAGAGAAATATAAACTGGCGCATAGCCCTAAAAGTTTGACCAAGAAGTAGGTACTGCCATTAGTTGAAAATTTTCAGGATTTTTTGTTTGACGTTATCCTAGTAAAGCATAACCATGCTCACATCTGCCCTCCTTTTCCTTCCTATCTGCTACTTACCTGCTCAAAACCGTTGGCCAAAAAATGCTGCTGTGATCAGGTAAAGGGCATAACAACTGCAGCTTAAATAACTGCAATTTTTTTCTTTTTGCAATCTATTGTACTTTAGCTTTATTGTGCAAGCTTGCTTATTTGGTTTCCTATAAAAAAAACAAGAAAAAAAAAGTCTAATAAGAACATAGCTATTCTTAAAGGACTTTTCATCCAAATGCTCACGCTTCTTTGCATTAAAAAAGGTGTTCATTGTAACAACGAACACGTGTCTGCAGTAATTTGAACCTTTTGTGCATAAAAAACTTGGTGTATCATACATTTTATTTCCCTATTGTTTGGATTGAAACCCACACGCGTTTCTTCAAATGTAAACTCTCGATTATCCGCGGGCGGCTTATCCGCGACCTTTCATACATTACAAAAAAAAAAAAAGAAAAGAAAATCCAGTAATGATGAAATGAATGTAGAAAAGTTCGAACATTTCAACTTAACAAGTGCCAAAATCTCTATTTTTAGACATTCCTATTTCTTTCTTCAACTTCGCTTCCAATAGCATCAAACTTTCCATGGTCACCGAAAACTAAACTACTTGAAACCCTACTTTGTAGATTTGCACTGCCGTGGGCAGGTAAAGGGCAATAACTGTAAATTTTTAATTTTTAATTTCTTTTTTCTTTTGCATTTTTGTCATCTGTTGTACGTTTATCTTTATTGTACAAGCTTGCTTATTTGGTTTCCGCTGAAAAAAAAGTTGCGGGAAAAAAGAGTCTAATTCCAACATTTCCGTACTGTTAGTATTGGATCCAAAAAATGTTTCTTCAAGCATCTCGGAAACTCATTTCTGCAGACGCTGCCGGTTACCTGCCCACGGCAGTACATTGCTTACTACCTCAAATCTACACTATTTACTGATTTCTAGATCTACATGACATACATGCGTGATTGAATGACCGGACCCGTCTTTTGTTCCAAAAAATTCTTTTCCCTCCCCTGCGCATTTTTGTTGTAGCCTAAATTGATCTGTTTCAGTTGATCTGTTTGCACTATTTGCTTGGTCATGTGTGTAATAATCTATTTGAAACAATGAGTGATCTTTTTAAAAACTTTTACACCCATTTTTTTACTTCCTTTTACGCAGTAAAGGAAGTACTGTATTCGCAAAAAATTTTTCAACCAAAAATCAGCCATAATTTCCATGTTGTTCGCCCCAGAATGAATATTGAATTTTTTTGTTTTCAACCCGACCACACGTGGATATATGCCTAAGAACGTATAAAGACCTGAAATATCCATTTTGACGATCCCTGAATTAATTCCAACGAGTTTTCTCGTGACGTCTGTGTGTACGTATGTATGTGCGTATGTATCTTGCATAACTCAAAAACGGTGTGTCCTAGAAAGTGGAAATTTGGTACGTAGACTCCGAGTGGGGTCTAGTTATGCACCTCCCTTTTCGGTTGTTCCCTTTTTGCTTCCCCCCCCCCTTTTATTTTTAATTTCATTTTTTTTTCTTTTTCAATGTTTAAAAACAAATTATTCATTGACGAAAACGATTACTGAGCAATACTTTGTCGAAATATTTCTCAAATGCAAAACAGTCAAAAGATGAAAAATATCGATAAACGTTTTGAATGTTTTGCAAACAATATTGAAATCCGGTACAGTTCGACGTAAATCTGTAACTTTAACCTGTGTTCCCTGATGTCGCAAACGCGCTATCTCGTTATTTTGTCTTGCAAATGTACTTGTTCAGCAAAATTTGCCTGACGATTCTGCTTCGGATTTTCGACACAGTATTGCAAATATAAATTTTAAAATGGTCAATTTTCAATGTGCTAGCATTGAAGGCTCATTTTCTGTATTTTTTTTTTTTCTATTTTTTTACTTCCTTCAAATTTTCATTGCTATTTATACTTTTCCTTTTAAATAAGTTTTTAATAAAATTGTTCATTCGGAAACATTATTTAAAAAATAATCGAATTCTATATACTTAGACATCAATCTGTACAGTTTTATACAAACTTTCTCGAGCATTGTAACCGTATTCGCAGCAGAACCACGTTGCTTGAAAGCACGCTGGTTGCTGTGTGCATTCAGCCATTCAGCATTGTGAGCTCTTGTGTCTTCGCTGCTGAAACATTTACTCACGTGCAGTATCACTGTGAAATAATGTCTAGCAATAAAAGTAAGAGAATTACATATGATGATTCTGTCAAACGTTAAGTGGCCAGGCTTTTGAAATCAGCTGAAGAATAGTTAATTACCTGTGATAATGTACCTGTGCATCGTTTTACATCAACACAGCCTTCTCTTCTTTCTTCTAGGTAGTATCTCAATTACTTACGAATTGTTTATAAAAGCACGATATTTTTATTTTTATTCTATTTATATTACCTTTGATTTTGTATGTCAAGCTGCGCCAGTAAATAGAGTAGGCTATGGAAATTGAATTCTTCAAGCAGTATATATTTCATTTAGTTAAAAAAAGATGTTAATTTTTACGAGATATATTTTAAAACGTCAATTTTTGTATTTCCCGGTTTTCTTCATGAAATACCAACCATCATACTCTTGATTGTTTTCGTTTGTTTTCTCTCCGTTTTAAAAGTTGAATGGGACAAAATGCCAATTTTGATGTAAGTTGTAGAAAATATTCTTTCTTTTCATGGGACTGCATTTTAATCCTGATCAATTAATGAAAAATGACCTTTCGCAAACTTGTTTTTGCTAAATCGGCAAGCAAATCGGATCTTACTTTTAGTTTGAATTTGAAATCTTACAAAATTATTTGATTTTTAGAAAATAATTGTAATTGTACAAAATCAGTGCCTTATATTTAAAAAAAAAACTAAGCGAACCTCTGCTAATATTTTATTTTTCACATTCAAGTACTTAATTGTTTGTAAGAGCAACATTCTTAAGGCAATGAAAATGCCTCCGAAATTATATTGTACATTTCTCGCACATATTCTAGGTTAATATGTTATAGGAATAAAAATACATGGCATCCTTACTACTCAAACTCACTATGTTCACTAATAGATTATTTTATTATTATTTCTATTACTTGCTTTCTAAAATTATGGACCAATGTTTATTAACACTGAAATAATGTGCTTGAATTCAATTTAAATATTATTATGCATTCTCAATATGAAACTTAAGATTTAAACAGGATATTATACTGTTGATTAGTTTAATCTATATAGTTAGTCCTTATGTAAGTATAACAATTCAGTCTGGAAAATGTTTTCAACTCTATTTTATTTAGTTATTTTGTTCTTCAAACTATTCAACAATAGCTGTAGTTAATATTTTTTTGAAAATCAGAGCTGATTCTTTTTATCCAAGAATCTGAGTATAAACTAAGAGAAATTTCCATACCAATCAGATGATTTTACCCCATGATAATTCTTTTTATGTAAATAAATACTATTGTGCAACTTATGCAATTAAATTACTTGTATGTAGCTATTTTGTTGCTCTTAAAATTCTGTCTTCTAATTCTTATAGTTATGAAAGCGAGGTTGTCAATGATGGCTCAGATTGTGATTTTTTTTATGCTCTTCCCCGGAGATTGAGGAATCAGCACAACTGATTTTTCTGATTTAGAATTTGAGGATGACACTTCTCCATACCATTCTTCTGATTCATTTAATCAGTGTGCTGAGGGTACAAAAAACACAACTGGGTATATTTCTCATTCAGAATTTAATGTCCCTTCAACATCTGATTTGACCCACCATCCTCCTGATTCAGTAGTTCAAGGATAAAGGACTAAAGCCGTCGAGTACAAAGTTCCTCATAATGCTGTGGGGGCATTATTGAAATTTCTTAATCCTCATCATCCAGAGTTACCAGTTGGTAGCAGAACCTTGTTAAGACAACTCGGTGTTCTAATGTTACTGCAATCAATGATGGGGAATTCTGCTATTTTGGGATCTCCAAATACACTGGCCTCAAAAAGTTAAGGTACAACGGGTTTTTTGCGTCTTACTTATGAATGAATGTAAAAACAAAAAATTTGGAGGTTATGTGCATTAAATGGTTTTTTATTGAATGCATCATAGAAGTTTGTATAAGTGTATTGCAAAAACTATTTATAACAAAAAAAGCAATCTTTGAAGAAAACAGAACATCATAGTGTTGTGTAGTAAAATATCATAGAAACAGCACCAAAACGGGTTCTAATAAGGAATGTGTCCTCCCCTAACTTGAATTCATTGACAGCATCGATTTTCTATAGTTTTTATTAAGTTTTCGGACACCGGAACAGGAAGCGAAGACCAGATACACCAGATCATGTAACGACCTTGGAGGAGGATTTTAAGCATCAAACTGTCTGCTAAGATAGTTCCAAAGATGTTCTATCGGATTCAGGTCTGGAGATCGAGCTGGACATCCCCATTCGTCCCAAACCGTGATCCTGAAGATACTCCGCGACAATCCGAGCTCGGTGAGGTCGTGCATTATAATCCATCAGAATGAAGTCATTACCAATAGCACCAGCATACGGGCGGACATTTGCTTCAAGGATTTCATCCCGATGTCTTAGACCAGTCAGAGTTCCTCCATGGAAAATATGCAGGTCAGTTTGACCACCGAGTGAAACCCCTGCCCAAACCATGATTCCAACACTCCTATAACTGTGGTCTTTCAACAGTGTTGGATTGGTGATATCTATTGCTCTGTTCCCTCCAGATCAGTTAGACGTCCTGAATCACTCTCCAATGTAAATCTGGACTCGTCTTTGAACAGCACAGAAATCCATTGCTGCTGGGTCCAAGAAACATGTTCTCTTGTCCAGCATAAGCGGATCCTTTGCTGTGGTCCGTTGAGGAGAACACACACAACTGGTCGTCTTGCATAGAGATCTGCATTGTGAAGACGATTTTGCACCCGTTGTAGCAGAGATTCTTCTTCCTGATGCTACAAAGTGGTCTGCAACGAACTACGGCATAGTAGTGGTCCTTCTCCTTTTGGCCGAAAGAACTAGAAAACGGTCTTCTGGCTCGTGGTCGTAGCTCGTTGTAGCTGTGGTCGGCCTGAAACAGGTCTTCTGGACACTGAATCTTCGGATTGGTATAGATCCTAAAGTCGCTGAACAACAATACGAGACACATTGAGACGTCTAGCAGCAATAGTCTGCGAGAATCCCATTTCCATCCATCTAACTGCCCTCCACCTTAAAGAATCGTGTAAACGACGTCTCTAAGATATTTTCTAATCTCTATTGTCACCGAAACTGCCAACAACAGTTGAAAATCAACACTACTTACACTCAAAAGTATGAAAACTTGATATTTGCATGTTTTTTTTTTCTCACTCGTAGAAATGCGGTTTTTTTTTGTCCCCCCCCCCCATAAAATAAAAGTGGTGCAACGCAGAGCGGTGCGTACAGATTCAGCTACGGATCAATATTGAAAGACTCTCACTGTGTAAAAGCACAGTGACCCAATTTGGGCCAATTCTGGGGTTAATAGTTTCCAGTTCAAATCCATCTCCCTTTCCCATTGCTTGCTTCAGTGGAAAGACTAAACCTGATCTTCAATTATTGTTAGAGCAATTTGACTCTGAAGTCAAGTCCCTTTCCGACAATAGGTTGGAGCAAGATGGTCGGCGTTATAACTTTAAAGCATTTCAACTGTGATGCGCAGGCCAGATCATATGTTAAATGCATCAAGAACCATAACGCTTACTATGCTTGTGAGAAGTGTATACAAAAAGGCGTACCTGTGGAAGGGCATGTTAAATATTTGGACATGAATGCCCATAAACGAACTAATCAAGATTTTTCCTTATGTGCTCAATCTGATAATCACAGTGGAATATCCCCCTATTCTTCTCTAAATATTGGATTAATTTCAGTTTCCTCTGGATCCAATGCGTTTAATTGATCTAGAAGTGATGAAAAAATTGATTCTGTATTGGATGAGGAAAGGGGAGAAAAAGGCAATAGATAGTACAAGAGTTGGTTTCAAACAAATAGAACAAATTTCTAATGGTCTTAAATCTTTAGCAAAAAGTGTACCCTCCGATTTCAACAGAAAGCCCAGATCTTTGCTGGATGTTGATCGGTGGAAAGCCACTGAATTTAGGCAGTTTTTACTCTACACAGGCCCTATTGTGTTCAAAACAGTTTTGCCAGATAATATATATGGATAAAGTCAGACCAAACAACGTAAGTAGAAGCACAAATTTATAAATTACAGCAGACACGTGTTTCGGCGTTACAGGGAACGCCATTTTCAATGCAAAAATAATGAGCTTATGGATGAAAAGACATCCGACAAAAGCCAAGAGCAGATAAGCATGCAGCTTAAAAGATAAAAACAGCGGATTAGCCAAACACCAATGACAAAGTTATAAACCTTTCAGGAACCAATAGGAATGCAAGCAAAGGTCAGGAGCTTTCGCTTAGGTACGAACCCAGAAAGAAAGAATTCAATTGGACAAGGATTAAGCCGAAGCTTAAACAAAAAGAAAAGAAATTGTCAGTAACCGTGAACCTCAAGAAAGGAAAAGCAGAATGGAAAACCATGAAAAAAGATAAACAGAAACAAAAAATATTCGAAAAAAGGAAAAATAAAGATAAATAGAAGAAAATTGGGGGGGGGGGTGTCAATCAAGACAAAAAGGCGAAAATAAACAAAGAAAGATAGATAAAAATGAGTGGGAAAAAAAAAAAAAAAAAAAAAAAAAAAAAGAGGGGGGGGGAATGGGGAAAGGACAGTATTAAAGATATGGGAGCCAAATGTTAGAAAAATATGGAACTGCACTAAGATCGTTAACTAAGTTAGAACTGTTCCTCAAAATATGAAAGGATTCCCAAAAGTCAAGATCTGATGAATTGGGGCATTTTTGGATAATCTGAAAAGAGGTAAAATCAAAAGAGTGATTCGAATCCCAACAATGTTGAGCAATACTAGACTTATTTAATTGTTGTTTTTTCACATAATTTTGATGCTCTTTCAAGCGAATTTTTAAAGCACGCCGAGTCTGTCCAATATAGGCAAGTTTACAACTACAATTAATTCTATAAATTCCACAACAATTAAGAGGGTGAATAGGATCTTTAAGAGAAGAGAATGAAAGTTTATTAATAGGAGAGAACACCACCTGGAATTGGAAACGTTTTAGAATCTTAGCAACCTGATAGCTTACAGATGGAAAGAATGGCAAAACAACCAAATTCTTTCTGATGAAGGTTCGGTTAAGAACATTAGTTTGGGATTTATTTGAAAGTTTTTTATAAATGGAATCAATCAAAGTTGGCGGATAGTCTCTATCAATTGCCACAGCTTTAAGATAATTAAGTTCCACTTTAAGAAGTTCCGACGAAGAACAAATATTAATTGCGCGATAAACAAAAGAATTAAAAGCAGAATATTTTTGATTTGGAGGATGAGACGATAGTCTATGAGGAGGTAAAGAGACAGCAAAAGGTTTGCGATAAACAGTAGTTTCAAAACCAATTTCTGTACGAGAAACAAGTACATCAAGAAATGAAATGCAATTATTCCGTTCTTTCTCACAAGAAAACTGAATATGAGGATCAATGGAGTTTAAAATAGATAAAACCTCATCACTCTCAAACTGATTCTGGTTCATTAGAACAAAACAATCATCAACATACCGAACATAAAATTGGAACTGCAGTTTTTGGAACAGCTTAACCTCAAAATAATGCATGTAAATATCACTAAGAATGGGGCTAAGTGGGTTACCCATAGCCAGACCATCTAACATAATATAAAAATTCCCATTAAAAACAAAAGAACATTGTTTAAGACAAGTACGGGTAAGGAAAATTAAATCCTCAATTTCCGTATTGGTGAAATGAAATTCAGAAAGTCTTCTACGAAGGCATAACAATGAACCCTCGACGGGAACGTTCGTAAATAAAGAGTTAACATCAAAAGAAGCCATAAAAGAATTATTTGGAACGAAACTATGAATTTTTTTAACAAACTCAACAGAATTTTTAATGGTAAATAAATTGTGACTCCTAAGGGGAGAAAACACAGAGACTAAATATTTTGCAAGTTTGTACGAAGCCGTACCAATATTGGAAACAATCGGCCTGAAAGGAATACCAGCTTTATGCACCTTAGGTAAAGCATAAAATCTAGCACAATTAGCAATAGATGGAACAACAGTGTTAATCTTTCTAGCGTTCCATTAAGTAATTCTCAAATTGAGGCTCTAAAATGTAATGATAATTTTGCTGTGAGTGTTAATCCTTCTTTTTCAAAGCTTATTGCTCCTGTTGAGAAAGCTTTTAAATTTAGTGCCTTAACTTCCTCTCAAAAAGATTCGATTCGGCATCTTATAGCTTCTAATATTGACTTTAACTCGAAAATTTCTAAACCTGTATTTGCTAATACTGTTAGCCGTTCTGTTAAAGACTTAGTTTCGAATTCTGATCTGGTTGTTACCAAAGCTGACAAGGGTGGCCAAATTGTTGTTCTTGACAAATCATCTTATGTTGATAAAACTAATGATTTGATTTCTTCTGGGCCATATGCTGAAATTTCTAAAGATCCTAGTGATAAAGAGTTAAAAACTATTGCATCTGCTGTTAAGTCTGTTCAGTCTACTCCTTCAATTGTTAAACGCTCTGTTGTTCCATCTATTGCTAATTGTGCTAGATTTTATGCTTTACCTAAGGTGCATAAAGCTGGTATTCCTTTCAGGCCGATTGTTTCCAATATTGGTACGGCTTCGTACAAACTTGCAAAATATTTAGTCTCTGTGTTTTCTCCCCTTAGGAGTCACAATTTATTTACCATTAAAAATTCTGTTGAGTTTGTTAAAAAAATTCATAGTTTCGTTCCAAATAATTCTTTTATGGCTTCTTTTGATGTTAACTCTTTATTTACGAACGTTCCCGTCGAGGGTTCATTGTTATGCCTTCGTAGCAGACTTTCTGAATTTCATTTCACCAATACGGAAATTGAGGATTTAATTTTCCTTACCCGTACTTGTCTTAAACAATGTTCTTTTGTTTTTAATGGGAATTTTTATATTATGTTAGATGGTCTGGCTATGGGTAACCCACTTAGCCCCATTCTTAGTGATATTTACATGCATTATTTTGAGGTTAAGCTGTTCCAAAAACTGCAGTTCCAATTTTATGTTCGGTATGTTGATGATTGTTTTGTTCTAATGAACCAGAATCAGTTTGAGAGTGATGAGGTTTTATCTATTTTAAACTCCATTGATCCTCATATTCAGTTTTCTTGTGAGAAAGAACGGAATAATTGCATTTCATTTCTTGATGTACTTGTTTCTCGTACAGAAATTGGTTTTGAAACTACTGTTTATCGCAAACCTTTTGCTGTCTCTTTACCTCCTCATAGACTATCGTCTCATCCTCCAAATCAAAAATATTCTGCTTTTAATTCTTTTGTTTATCGCGCAATTAATATTTGTTCTTCGTCGGAACTTCTTAAAGTGGAACTTAATTATCTTAAAGCTGTGGCAATTGATAGAGACTATCCGCCAACTTTGATTGATTCCATTTATAAAAAACTTTCAAATAAATCCCAAACTAATGTTCTTAACCGAACCTTCATCAGAAAGAATTTGGTTGTTTTGCCATTCTTTCCATCTGTAAGCTATCAGGTTGCTAAGATTCTAAAACGTTTCCAATTCCAGGTGGTGTTCTCTCCTATTAATAAACTTTCATTCTCTTCTCTTAAAGATCCTATTCACCCTCTTAATTGTTGTGGAATTTATAGAATTAATTGTAGTTGTAAACTTGCCTATATTGGACAGACTCGGCGTGCTTTAAAAATTCGCTTGACAGAGCATCAAAATTATGTGAAAAAACAACAATTAAATAAGTCTAGTATTGCTCAACATTGTTGGGATTCGAATCACTCTTTTGATTTTACCTCTTTTCAGATTATCCAAAAATGCCCCAATTCATCAGATCTTGACTTTTGGGAATCCTTTCATATTTTGAGGAACAGTTCTAACTTAGTTAACGATCTTAGTGCAGTTCCATATTTTTCTAACATTTGGCTCCCATATCTTTAATACTGTCCTTTCCCCATTCCCCCCCCCCCTCTTTTTTTTTTTTTTTTTTTTTTTTCCCACTCATTTTTATCTATCTTTCTTTGTTTATTTTCGCCTTTTTGTCTTGATTGACACCCCCCCCCCCCAATTTTCTTCTATTTATCTTTATTTTTCCTTTTTTCGAATATTTTTTGTTTCTGTTTATCTTTTTTCATGGTTTTCCATTCTGCTTTTCCTTTCTTGAGGTTCACGGTTACTGACAATTTCTTTTCTTTTTGTTTAAGCTTCGGCTTAATCCTTGTCCAATTGAATTCTTTCTTTCTGGGTTCGTACCTAAGCGAAAGCTCCTGACCTTTGCTTGCATTCCTATTGGTTCCTGAAAGGTTTATAACTTTGTCATTGGTGTTTGGCTAATCCGCTGTTTTTATCTTTTAAGCTGCATGCTTATCTGCTCTTGGCTTTTGTCGGATGTCTTTTCATCCATAAGCTCATTATTTTTGCATTGAAAAAGGCGTTCCCTGTAACGCCGAAACACGTGTCTGCTGTAATTTATAAATTTGTGCTTCTACTTACGTTGTTTGGTCTGACTTTACTATTCAGCACAAAGGTATTTATTTATCTTATTTGTGGCTTAAACGGGCCTTACGTTTACATTTTCCGTCTTTTATGCAATTTGTGTTTTTGTTTTTGTTTTCGGAATTTTTGTCTATTGTTGTATTTTGATCGTGATGTTTTACTTCTTGTTTCGTATTCATTCTGTTATTGTTTGATTTTGTTTATTTTCATTTGTTTTGGTTTTGCTTTTGATTATGTCTCAAATCAATAGGTTTGCCAATCTTCGGATTAAGAAATTTCGTTTTTTGAACCATTTAAAATTTCTTCAAGAGTGTAGGCGCAAGAAAATTATTCCGAAGTTTATTTCTTTGAAATGTAATTTACCACGTTCTGTAAAAATTGACAAAGTAATCTTTCGGTCGAAATTGGCTTTACTCAGAGCTTCGATCCAGGAAACTAGGAAACATTTATCGTTTATTGAACGTGAACTTTATGATTTACATCTTGCGGTTTCTAATTCCATTCCGAACTTTAACATTATTGACAGAAATTCTTGGTCTAGAACCCTTCGTTCCTCTGATAAACATCAAATTGTTTTGAAAAAGAAATTAGCTATGCTTTGTAAATCTTCTCATGTCGTTCCTCTTGATAATTTACCTGTTGTTAATAAGAAGGTTGTTGTTAATCTTTCTAGCGTTCCATTAAGTAATTCTCAAATTGAGGCTCTAAAATGTAATGATAATTTTGCTGTGAGTGTTAATCCTTCTTTTTCAAAGCTTATTGCTCCTGTTGAGAAAGCTTTTAAATTTAGTGCCTTAACTTCCTCTCAAAAAGATTCGATTCGGCATCTTATAGCTTCTAATATTGACTTTAACTCGAAAATTTCTAAACCTGTATTTGCTAATACTGTTAGCCGTTCTGTTAAAGACTTAGTTTCGAATTCTGATCTGGTTGTTACCAAAGCTGACAAGGGTGGCCAAATTGTTGTTCTTGACAAATCATCTTATGTTGATAAAACTAATGATTTGATTTCTTCTGGGCCATATGCTGAAATTTCTAAAGATCCTAGTGATAAAGAGTTAAAAACTATTGCATCTGCTGTTAAGTCTGTTCAGTCTACTCCTTCAAATGTTAAACGCTCTGTTGTTCCATCTATTGCTAATTGTGCTAGATTTTATGCTTTACCTAAGGTGCATAAAGCTGGTATTCCTTTCAGGCCGATTGTTTCCAATATTGGTACGGCTTCGTACAAACTTGCAAAATATTTAGTCTCTGTGTTTTCTCCCCTTAGGAGTCACAATTTATTTACCATTAAAAATTCTGTTGAGTTTGTTAAAAAAATTCATAGTTTCGTTCCAAATAATTCTTTTATGGCTTCTTTTGATGTTAACTCTTTATTTACGAACGTTCCCGTCGAGGGTTCATTGTTATGCCTTCGTAGAAGACTTTCTGAATTTCATTTCACCAATACGGAAATTGAGGATTTAATTTTCCTTACCCGTACTTGTCTTAAACAATGTTCTTTTGTTTTTAATGGGAATTTTTATATTATGTTAGATGGTCTGGCTATGGGTAACCCACTTAGCCCCATTCTTAGTGATATTTACATGCATTATTTTGAGGTTAAGCTGTTCCAAAAACTGCAGTTCCAATTTTATGTTCGGTATGTTGATGATTGTTTTGTTCTAATGAACCAGAATCAGTTTGAGAGTGATGAGGTTTTATCTATTTTAAACTCCATTGATCCTCATATTCAGTTTTCTTGTGAGAAAGAACGGAATAATTGCATTTCATTTCTTGATGTACTTGTTTCTCGTACAGAAATTGGTTTTGAAACTACTGTTTATCGCAAACCTTTTGCTGTCTCTTTACCTCCTCATAGACTATCGTCTCATCCTCCAAATCAAAAATATTCTGCTTTTAATTCTTTTGTTTATCGCGCAATTAATATTTGTTCTTCGTCGGAACTTCTTAAAGTGGAACTTAATTATCTTAAAGCTGTGGCAATTGATAGAGACTATCCGCCAACTTTGATTGATTCCATTTATAAAAAACTTTCAAATAAATCCCAAACTAATGTTCTTAACCGAACCTTCATCAGAAAGAATTTGGTTGTTTTGCCATTCTTTCCATCTGTAAGCTATCAGGTTGCTAAGATTCTAAAACGTTTCCAATTCCAGGTGGTGTTCTCTCCTATTAATAAACTTTCATTCTCTTCTCTTAAAGATCCTATTCACCCTCTTAATTGTTGTGGAATTTATAGAATTAATTGTAGTTGTAAACTTGCCTATATTGGACGGACTCGGCGTGCTTTAAAAATTCGCTTGAAAGAGCATCAAAATTATGTGAAAAAACAACAATTAAATAAGTCTAGTATTGCTCAACATTGTTGGGATTCGAATCACTCTTTTGATTTTACCTCTTTTCAGATTATCCAAAAATGCCCCAATTTATCAGATCTTGACTTTTGGGAATCCTTTCATATTTTGAGGAACAGTTCTAACTTAGTTAACGATCTTAGTGCAGTTCCATATTTTTCTAACATTTGGCTCCCATATCTTTAATACTGTCCTTTCCCCATTCCCCCCCCCTCTTTTTTTTTTTTTTCCCACTCATTTTTATCTATCTTTCTTTGTTTATTTTCGCCTTTTTGTCTTGATTGACACCCCCCCCCAATTTTCTTCTATTTATCTTTATTTTTCCTTTTTTCGAATATTTTTTGTTTCTGTTTATCTTTTTTCATGGTTTTCCATTCTGCTTTTCCTTTCTTGAGGTTCACGGTTACTGACAATTTCTTTTCTTTTTGTTTAAGCTTCGGCTTAATCCTTGTCCAATTGAATTCTTTCTTTCTGGGTTCGTACCTAAGCGAAAGCTCCTGACCTTTGCTTGCATTCCTATTGGTTCCTGAAAGGTTTATAACTTTGTCATTGGTGTTTGGCTAATCCGCTGTTTTTATCTTTTAAGCTGCATGCTTATCTGCTCTTGGCTTTTGTCGGATGTCTTTTCATCCATAAGCTCATTATTTTTGCATTGAAAAAGGCGTTCCCTGTAACGCCGAAACACGTGTCTGCTGTAATTTATAAATTTGTGCTTCTACTTACGTTGTTTGGTCTGACTTTACTATTCAGCACAAAGGTATTTATTTATCTTATTTGTGGCTTAAACGGGCCTTACGTTTACATTTTCCGTCTTTTATGCAATTTGTGTTTTTGTTTTTGTTTTCGGAATTTTTGTCTATTGTTGTATTTTGATCGTGATGTTTTACTTCTTGTTTCGTATTCATTCTGTTATTGTTTGATTTTGTTTATTTTCATTTGTTTTGGTTTTGCTTTTGATTATGTCTCAAATCAATAGGTTTGCCAATCTTCGGATTAAGAAATTTCGTTTTTTGAACCATTTAAAATTTCTTCAAGAGTGTAGGCGCAAGAAAATTATTCCGAAGTTTATTTCTTTGAAATGTAATTTACCACGTTCTGTAAAAATTGACAAAGTAATCTTTCGGTCGAAATTGGCTTTACTCAGAGCTTCGATCCAGGAAACTAGGAAACATTTATCGTTTATTGAACGTGAACTTTATGATTTACATCTTGCGGTTTCTAATTCCATTCCGAACTTTAACATTATTGACAGAAATTCTTGGTCTAGAACCCTTCGTTCCTCTGATAAACATCAAATTGTTTTGAAAAAGAAATTAGCTATGCTTTGTAAATCTTCTCATGTCGTTCCTCTTGATAATTTACCTGTTGTTAATAAGAAGGTTGTTGTTAATCTTTCTAGCGTTCCATTAAGTAATTCTCAAATTGAGGCTCTAAAATGTAATGATAATTTTGCTGTGAGTGTTAATCCTTCTTTTTCAAAGCTTATTGCTCCTGTTGAGAAAGCTTTTAAATTTAGTGCCTTAACTTCCTCTCAAAAAGATTCGATTCGGCATCTTATAGCTTCTAATATTGACTTTAACTCGAAAATTTCTAAACCTGTATTTGCTAATACTGTTAGCCGTTCTGTTAAAGACTTAGTTTCGAATTCTGATCTGGTTGTTACCAAAGCTGACAAGGGTGGCCAAATTGTTGTTCTTGACAAATCATCTTATGTTGATAAAACTAATGATTTGATTTCTTCTGGGCCATATGCTGAAATTTCTAAAGATCCTAGTGATAAAGAGTTAAAAACTATTGCATCTGCTGTTAAGTCTGTTCAGTCTACTCCTTCAAATGTTAAACGCTCTGTTGTTCCATCTATTGCTAATTGTGCTAGATTTTATGCTTTACCTAAGGTGCATAAAGCTGGTATTCCTTTCAGGCCGATTGTTTCCAATATTGGTACGGCTTCGTACAAACTTGCAAAATATTTAGTCTCTGTGTTTTCTCCCCTTAGGAGTCACAATTTATTTACCATTAAAAATTCTGTTGAGTTTGTTAAAAAAATTCATAGTTTCGTTCCAAATAATTCTTTTATGGCTTCTTTTGATGTTAACTCTTTATTTACGAACGTTCCCGTCGAGGGTTCATTGTTATGCCTTCGTAGAAGACTTTCTGAATTTCATTTCACCAATACGGAAATTGAGGATTTAATTTTCCTTACCCGTACTTGTCTTAAACAATGTTCTTTTGTTTTTAATGGGAATTTTTATATTAGGTTAGATGGTCTGGCTATGGGTAACCCACTTAGCCCCATTCTTAGTGATATTTACATGCATTATTTTGAGGTTAAGCTGTTCCAAAAACTGCAGTTCCAATTTTATGTTCGGTATGTTGATGATTGTTTTGTTCTAATGAACCAGAATCAGTTTGAGAGTGATGAGGTTTTATCTATTTTAAACTCCATTGATCCTCATATTCAGTTTTCTTGTGAGAAAGAACGGAATAATTGCATTTCATTTCTTGATGTACTTGTTTCTCGTACAGAAATTGGTTTTGAAACTACTGTTTATCGCAAACCTTTTGCTGTCTCTTTACCTCCTCATAGACTATCGTCTCATCCTCCAAATCAAAAATATTCTGCTTTTAATTCTTTTGTTTATCGCGCAATTAATATTTGTTCTTCGTCGGAACTTCTTAAAGTGGAACTTAATTATCTTAAAGCTGTGGCAATTGATAGAGACTATCCGCCAACTTTGATTGATTCCATTTATAAAAAACTTTCAAATAAATCCCAAACTAATGTTCTTAACCGAACCTTCATCAGAAAGAATTTGGTTGTTTTGCCATTCTTTCCATCTGTAAGCTATCAGGTTGCTAAGATTCTAAAACGTTTCCAATTCCAGGTGGTGTTCTCTCCTATTAATAAACTTTCATTCTCTTCTCTTAAAGATCCTATTCACCCTCTTAATTGTTGTGGAATTTATAGAATTAATTGTAGTTGTAAACTTGCCTATATTGGACAGACTCGGCGTGCTTTAAAAATTCGCTTGAAAGAGCATCAAAATTATGTGAAAAAACAACAATTAAATAAGTCTAGTATTGCTCAACATTGTTGGGATTCGAATCACTCTTTTGATTTTACCTCTTTTCAGATTATCCAAAAATGCCCCAATTCATCAGATCTTGACTTTTGGGAATCCTTTCATATTTTGAGGAACAGTTCTAACTTAGTTAACGATCTTAGTGCAGTTCCATATTTTTCTAACATTTGGCTCCCATATCTTTAATACTGTCCTTTCCCCATTCCCCCCCCCCCCCTCTTTTTTTTTTTTTTTTTTTTTTTTTTTTTTTTTTTTTTCCCCACTCATTTTTATCTATCTTTCTTTGTTTATTTTCGCCTTTTTGTCTTGATTGACACCCCCCCCCAATTTTCTTCTATTTATCTTTATTTTTCCTTTTTTCGAATATTTTTTGTTTCTGTTTATCTTTTTTCATGGTTTTCCATTCTGCTTTTCCTTTCTTGAGGTTCACGGTTACTGACAATTTCTTTTCTTTTTGTTTAAGCTTCGGCTTAATCCTTGTCCAATTGAATTCTTTCTTTCTGGGTTCGTACCTAAGCGAAAGCTCCTGACCTTTGCTTGCATTCCTATTGGTTCCTGAAAGGTTTATAACTTTGTCATTGGTGTTTGGCTAATCCGCTGTTTTTATCTTTTAAGCTGCATGCTTATCTGCTCTTGGCTTTTGTCGGATGTCTTTTCATCCATAAGCTCATTATTTTTGCATTGAAAAAGGCGTTCCCTGTAACGCCGAAACACGTGTCTGCTGTAATTTATAAATTTGTGCTTCTACTTACGTTGTTTGGTCTGACTTTACTATTCAGCACAAAGGTATTTATTTATCTTAATATATATGGATATTTTTGTGTTTTCATGCTGCTGTGTCTGTGCTATCAAATGGGGAACTGTGTGTTGAGTAACAGTTTGTGGCATTTACTGCACGAATGTTATATTCTTTTGTTGGAGATATGCAGCTCTACTATGTAACAAAATCTATTGTACATAACTTGTTGCACATTGCTGACGATGTGCGGCTGCACGGTTCCATTAATAATTTTTCATGCTATATTTTCGAAAGCTTTCTGGGACAAATGAAAGGAATGCTAAGGACAAGGAGTTAATATTTGTCATAGATTAGCAAACGCTTATCCGAAGGAATTGTTTGTTCTCCTGCAGTGCCCAGACCGAAGTGGAACTGACTGCATAGAGTATCTAATACTATGAATGAAAATTTAACTACAGTTGAGTACACAAATCTTTGTGTTGGTAAAACAAAATTTTTCCTCGACAAATGGTCCAGATAGTTGTGTGCAATTAAAAAATAAAAGTTTCATTCAAATTAAAAAAAAAAATCGGAAAACACATGATTGATCGTATTTTTTTATGTAACGAAGTCATTGTAAATGGATTTTTTTTTTATTTTTAAACCCATGTTCATCAAAGTCCTTAGGACTGTATACTTTAAGGAAATTGTCTAATAAAACAACAATGGTCAAATTAAATGATGTACTCCGGAAATGTATCTTAAATTGGGATTACAATGTACTTATAACTCTTGTCCATGAATTACATTCTTCTTGAAATAGCTTTCTCTATCGGTTACATTAAAGATTTAGATAAATTTACATTTAAAAACTTAGATTAAATTATGTGTACTTGCAACCTGTTGAATCTCGTTCATGTAAAATTGGTAGGACAACGATAACGGTTTCATGTTATCCGGTTTTTATTTTATCTAATAAATTATAGAGAAAAATATTACATACTAATTGCTAATGAATACTTGTATTATGTATGTGAACAATATTATGTGTTTCAGTTTAAACAAGCTGACTGTTTATTTAAAAATAAAACATTTATTGTGTATATCAACATGAAATTTATAGATTTTATTTTGAGTTGAATTTGGCTGTACTGACTTTAAATTTTACGTTTAATCTTGAAGCATTTAATCTTTCCTAAACAATTCATAGTAAGAGATGCATTTCCTTCTTGGACAGGAAATTTCCAAAACTAAATGATGCAGCAGCATCAACCATTAAGCAGGCAGTTGGAGAATTTCATCTGAAAATTTATTTATTCTAAAACGCAATTATGTTTACTTTAAATATTGCATCAAAAGTAAGGAGATTCTCATCAACATTTACAAAATGAAGAAAATTATTTTCATTAAGATGTTCTTTTTTTTTCTTCTCACTTTTGTAAATTATATCTAATAAAGAAGCCTCTTCTCTTGATCCTTTTATTAGCAGAAATGTTTTTCTTTGTTTTTCTCGTCAGAGTAAATGTTAACACTTCATTTGAAAGGTAATCAGTTTAAGAATTTCACGTTAAACATGTCAAGCATGCTGTTAATTGATCGTCAATGTTTCGGTGAAACGATTTTGCATTGACAAGGTTCAACTGGAATTTAAAAATGGAAAACACTTGTTTATAAGATAAACATTTTATGAAATAGCCCGTTTTATTTCATTTTTATTGTAACCTTGGATGTAAAGATGGTAAATGCTGCTTTTGCTAGAGGTCAAGACTTCAGGAATTTGTTCAATTTATTACAACCAATGCACTCAAATTTTAAAACCTATAGTTTTATTTAAAATTATGTTTCATGGTAATCTTGTTGTATTTTGGTTACAATTTTTATTACGGTTTTGAAATTTCCTATTGTGTAGCCAAAATATTTAAATACAACCTCAAATGTATGTTTCATCCTAAATATATAAAACATGAAATAAGGAATCTGTGTTTAGGTGTAATTGAGAGTTTTCTGTTTTTATTAATTAGCTCAAGAATTTGATTTAAAACAAATGTTCAATAAAATTAATTAATATTGAAATTATATAGTTAGCTGCATGATATACTAGTAACATGTTTACATGAACTGAACTGTTTTAATAATTTTTTCTCAATCGATTTGTGTTGTATTACTTTTAAATTGAACAGAACTTGAAACGAAGATGAGGAATACTCTATTTAGGTTTATTGATAATCAATGTATACTAAAGATAATTAATGTAATCGGTTTTCATAACTAATTTTATTTAGTATTTGGTTATGTAATTATTACTTTCCCATTTTAATTGTGCTGCGGATAGTTGCATGAAGCTGTAATATCTGTGCTTTGTATAAAGTAACGAAATTATTATTTATATTTGGATACTATGTTAATCTTTTTTTA
This sequence comes from Uloborus diversus, assembly GCF_026930045.1. Lineage (NCBI taxonomy): Eukaryota > Metazoa > Arthropoda > Arachnida > Araneae > Uloboridae > Uloborus > Uloborus diversus. The sequence continues at coordinate 173,836,524 of NC_072733.1, forward strand.
AATTCCTTATTGAAGCATTTGAATCAACAGATTTGTAATTTAGATAAATTATTGAATAAAATGTTAAATTTTTATTATGTATGTTAAATTAAGAGCATTACGAATCACATAATTTCCATGTACTGGAAATTACACGATTTGAATTTTTTGGAGAAGCTTTTTTGCTATCAGTTTTTGTAGTAACTTGGAAGAAAGATGAGAAACGCTGCATTTTTAGTTTGTTCTGTCGAAAAACAAGGTCTTTGGATCCTGATAACTGACTTTGTATTTTGTAATAGTTATTATTTTTTTCTTTTAATTATGTGGTAGAGACGGTTACATGCACTTGCAATATCCGTGCTTCATATAAGTTAGATAAATTACTGAAATATTTGGATATTATGTCGATATATGACATATCAGTTCTTTTTTGAATCCTTGTTCATCTTGGAATATCAAGGATTTATAATGTTAATGAGTTTTGCAATTAGATTAACGCAAGTGTAGTAATAAATGATGTATATTTGACAAATGTATTTGAAATTGAGTTATAATTTAGATAATTGTTGAATGAAATGTTAAATTTAATTATGTATGTTAAATTAAGAGCATTACGAATCATACAATGTCCACGTAGTGGAAATTACATGATTTGAGTTTTTTTAAGTACCTAACTTTTTTGCTATCAGTTTTTGTAGTAATATTTCAAATTGAGAGTAACTTGGAAGAAAGATGAGAAACACAGCATTTTTTTAAGTTTGTTCTGTCGAGAAACAGTGTCATTGAATCCTCATAACTGACTTTGTAATTTGTAATAGTTATATTTTTTCCTTTTAATTATGTGGCAGAGACAATTACATGCAGCTGCAATATCCGTGCTTCATATAAGTTAAATAAATTACTGAAACATTTGGATATTATGTTGATATGACTTATCAGTTTTTTTTTTTTTTTTTGGAATCCCTGTTCATCTTTGATTGTCAGGGATTAATAACTTAAATGAGTTTTACAATTAAATTATCGCAAGTGATATTATAAATGATGTATATTTGATGAATGTATTTGAAACTGCACACATGTTCAAAACTTGATTTTTTTTTTTTTTTTTTTATAAAATAAGGTTTTCCATATCCATTTTTGAAATGGATATTTTTTCTGTCAGTTCTTGTTAACTAGGAAAAAAGGTTAGAAATACTGTTGTTAAAGATTCAAGTTTCATGAGTATTTTCTAATTTTATTTATTACAATTAATATAGTTAAGTTTAAATGCAAAGAATATGAGATATTGTTCAATTATTTTTTCCCATATAACATTACTTGGAAGAAAGAATGAGAATTTTTTTTATTTGTAAAGTTGCTAAATTAATAATTTCATTAATTGCATAGATGTATGTAAATATTCCTGAACATTTTCCAACTTATGAATTTAGTATGTTTTTCAGATTTGCTAACTTTGGAAGTATTAACGAGTTATTGTAGTATCAACTCCTCAAATTATATTGTATTAAAAATGTCATAAGTTTGTCACTAAGTTTTCTTCCCTTTTTAAAATTTAATATTGTATAGATTGTGCTTCAAAGAAATATGCAGTTGTTGGCTTTGAGGATGGGAAAGTTGAAATGATCCCAACTTGTTGGATCATTTGATAGCAATACTGCAAAATGGCCAATGAGGCGAAATCCAAATTTTATTGTAAGGAGTATTAAAGAGTGCTGAGAATCTGAAGAGGACTTGGTCACATTAAAAATAAAAACATACAGTTATTCAAGTAGGTGACTTTTTTTTAAATGTGTTTTGTATAACCGAAGAACTATTAAACAAATACAGTATACCCACAATTTATTAATACCCGATTTAACGATTTCGTCAATTTAAAGATACATTTAACTGCATTGAAGGCAGGGCGGGTCGCGATATTAAGATCATAAAAAGATCTAGAGAACAAACTGTCTGTTAACCATTTCTCTTAAAATTTAAAAATAATGTTGTTAGTTTTGATCTTACAACAAACACCTTTTTTTTTAGAAAGCAGTATAATCAGTAGCAGGGTTTGCCTATATATATCACAATATATATCTGATATTTATTTATAAAATATTTTGATATTTTCGATATTTACTTTTTCTACTACGGTATTTTCAATATAAATATCAGATATATATTGTGATATATATCACGGTATATATCGACAATCCCTGCTACTGATTAAACTGCATTTTAAAAGTATTATTGTTTATTATTAAAAATAACCAAAGAGTTATGTACTATATTTTATGATGTGTATTAATACAACATTAATATGACAAAGTAATATAATATTTCTTTTTCATTTATATTCATAAAATTATTAGTAATGTTCCAATTGTAATTCATATTAAAAGTGCATAAATATTAAACACTGCTCAGAAAAAGCAAATGTCTTATGACTGTGCACAAACTAATGCGTATTATTTATTTCTGAATCATATTACTGTAAAAGTAGCTAACAAGAAAAATGAGTAAAACAGAGCTATTGCTAAATTAAGTCCATTAAAATTGATAGAAATGTAAAATGAAATATTAGATATAAATAATGAAAGAAACCTTAATTTTAAGTCTACATATTGTAATTATAATACAGTAGGCGCCGCTTAATGTGATCATTTTGAGACAAATACAGTTTGATAACTATAACCGAATAGAATCAAGGACACAAAATTATGATTTTTTTTACTTAAGAAACATTGATTAAAATTGCAATGGCTCAATAAAACGCAGTTTCAGATTATAAATTACTAAACTTTAAGAATGAATTAAAGCTCTTTTTACTTCCTTTTACAAAAAAAGAAGTATTGTATTCGCGAAAAAAATTTCACTCAAAAATCGACCATAATTTCCATTTTGCTCACCCCCGAATGCATGTTGAGTTTTTTTTTTTTTTCGACTCGACCACACGTGGATAAAGGCCTAAGAACGTATAGACACGCGAAATATCCATTTTGACGATTTCCGAGTTAGTTACAAGTTTTCTCGTGACGTCTGTATGTGCGTATGTATGTCGCATAACTCAAGAACGGATGTCCTACAAAGTTGAAATTTGGTACGTAGACTCCTAGTGGGGTCTAGTTGTGCACCTCCCCTTTTGGTTGCCTTCAGGTGGTTTTAAGTGGGTCTTTTGCCCCTTTTGGGGGGGGGAATCATTGTTAATTTCGATGTAAACTCAAATGGTGTTACAATTTGGCGGACACTTGGCGATATATCGCCAGTCTTTTGGTAGCCAAGTTTTGTCGCCAACTTGGAGACAAATTTGGCGATTTTTTTTTAAAATCTGGTTTTAATTTGGCCACTGTTGGTGATATTTAGAGAGTAAACTATTGAATCACATTGAAATTAACAATTATGGGAAAATGACATTAAATTGGAGTAAAAGGAACTCATGTGAGGCACACATCAGCTGTTTCCATTGGTTAAACCATCCATAACAATTTTAAACTCAAAGTAATGGCTGAGAAATAAATGTTTGACCGTTTAGAGTGAAGTTTTTAGTGTAACTAAGCAGGGAGAAAAATTCTTCTGCTTTACTGATAAAAAGGTAACTTTTTTCCCCGGAAGCTACTTGTCACGATTTGCCTTTGTATTTCTAATGATTAAGGAGCAAAAAAGGGAAAAAAATGAAGTTTATGGAAAAATAATAACAATAAACGAAGGCACTGATTACAATGTCCGATTTTTTTAAACACTTGTTACTTTTTAATCTTGTTACTTTTCAATTTCCAACTAATAAATTTTAATCCAGTAACTCAAAATTCAAGCCAATAGAAATTAAAATTTTTTTTTGCCGATTTCTTATGAAAAAATTTTCATTCCAACTTTTATCAATTTATATAGAAATCTTGAACTGCTATCTTAAATTTTCAAAAATGATATTAGATTGAAATGCTTAGTTCCCACTTTCATTATTAAACATTGTTCTATTTGAAATACATTGTAAAATATTTTTAGGCGCTTTTAGAAAAGCCAATGAAGACGCCAATATGGCCCAGTATACATCAAACGTGGGATCAGATTCCTCAGAATCTGATTCCACCCAAAGAAAGACGAAAGTTCCCAAGGGATATAATATGGGTGGGGCAAGTGACTTACGCAGAGATGTTGTGCAGCAGAAAAACAAAAGGAAACAAAAAAAAAAAAAACTTCCTACGTTAAGTTTTCCAGCAACCAGTGGTAAATTAAATCTGTTCCTATTAACACTCATTGAAACATTTTGATAATTTAGTTCAAAATTTTATTTTGTCTTAACATGTTTATTGAGATGCTATTTTTTTTTTTTTTTTTTTCAGTTGTTTTCAACTTATACCCCTAATGATGATGGAAAAGAAGATTCAAACTCTGGTTTGTGTTCGTCTTTATAACCAAATTAAAAAAGAAACGGTCAACAGTTTGTGTATATATATGGGTCATTCTTCAAAAAGTAACTTTTTTGTCACTCGCCTTTTGCAGTAAAAACTTTAAGGGACAATTTATTTAACAATGATTTTTAATTTCATCAAAAACATATCTATTTAAACCTGCCAACAATTTTTTCATAGTAATTTTTATTTTAGTATATTTTTGGTTCATAACATGTGAATTCTCACCTCCGAGGCATGTCACACACCTTGTGTGGCTGTTTATGTTGCTAAATAACTTTTTAAATTAAAGGTATATACTTATTTATTATTACTTTCACAAGTGTCTCAAATACTAATTGTTTAAGTATATTTAATTTTTTAATGTGTTTTAGTTCGTTTTAGAAGGATAAGAAGTCATGTCACACAATACATTCACACCTCCGTTCCCTGAACACAAAACACCATTCCTCATTAACACGTGGCAGTAATGAAATCAAATTTTATTTTCCATGATACAAGGGAGCCTCCTTGTTTATTTTCAGCCATAGTTGAAGTTGTAAGATTGTTGTCGAAAACCAAGAAGATAGATTTTGCTTTAAAAACTAAGTATGGTTATTCTGACTTCTCAAATCCATGAATTTGAATTTCAGGAATTTAAATTAATGTAAAAAAAATAAGTGAACATGTTTTCACATATGCTTAACATGTGCAGGTTGTAGCAACGAAGAAAAAAAAAATTCCATGAAAAATGTATCTATTAGGCGTATATTAATTGAAAGATCCTCACCTCCGTGACATACATTATCAATGTTATTATTTCTCAGGTAAAAATAACTGATGGAGGGAAAATACATCAATAATAGGCATTCTACCAAAATTATAAATTGCCAGTATATCCTCAAATTTACTAAATACCATTTTTTAACATGCATTTCAAACTACTAACTAAGCCGTGCTTTAACTAAGAGAGCTTAATAATATATTCCCACTAATCATTAAAATAGCCGATTGTTTGCACAATTAGCAAAACTACTACTTTGATATTAAATTGACCTCGATTTTTAAATATTAAAAGTTTTGTTTTTATTTCCGTGAACAAGGCATTTCATTTTTTTTTATTTATGAGTAAAATAATTGGAACTTAGCTAGGCCATTGTATTTGCGTTCCAAAGTTAAGTTTCTGGAGAGAATGATATATATATATACATATATATATATACACAGTTGGCTCTCTGTTTAACGACTTTCAAAGGACCACAAAAAAATCGTCGTTAAACAGAGAGTCACCTGTATACATATTTTTTGTTAGCTCATAATGTTTCACGTAGTAAACAGAGGATTATTTTTTTAACAGATAGGAAATGGTCTAAATAGACCACGAAGAAATTACTGTTTATTTGCCAATTTCAAAACTAGTAGGGCTGCCACTGACAACTAAAAAACTACGTATTTTTGAAAAGTTGGCAATTTTAGCCTAAATTTAGCCAAAAAACTATTTTGTAAAAGGCTACTACTATTTCATTTTTAAAGTAACTAAAATGTAAAAAATACGGTGTATGTAAAAAAAAAAGCTTCAGCATCAAGTATGATCAGCCAAATTTTCATTTCTAACTCACTCATGTCTGATAAATTATGTGAAAAGGGATGCATAACTTTTTCATTTTTATTGCAATAAGATTGGCACGAAACTATGTCGGGAACATCATTTGTATGTAACTGGATAATATGCATCTAAGGTATGTCTATTTATCAAAATATATTTAGCGTGATTTAATGTTAATACTATTAAAAAGTGTTAATACTATTTAAAAGAATAAATAAATTTAGTTTTTTTTTCTTTAACGCAGTTTTGAGGTCAATTTTATTTGACTTTTTTTCGGCAGAAAGTTTATCAAATCTTTTTAATGTTTGGTAAAAGTTTAATAAACATGCAATAAATTTATTATATTTAACTTTCAATATCATTGCTTCAGCCTACAAAAATAACAAAAAGTGAAGGACAGCAGCTTATTGTTATGGTGTAAGTTAAGTTTGATGGATTAATTGGCTTTTAATTTTATGAACTAGGCACCATTTTTATTGGTTGTGTCTTTAGCCCCATGTGTGTACATCAGGGCAAAGTTTTAGGATCTTTTTGGTTTGCAGTTTTGTTACTGTACAATAATTGAAATCTTTATCTTACTTTGAATTAAAATGTAAATACAGTAGAATACCTATAAAACGCATAACTTTTCAGAAGTGAACAAAAAGTTTAGTTTACAAAAAGTACTCTTTTTTGCCCTGCAAACTATTATTTGAAATCATTACTAACTACTGAGTCAAAAGTTGATCATTCATTATTGAAGTTAATGAAATTGCATGTAACGCATTTTTTTTCTTTCTATCTTTAGTAACTCGTCTGTTTAAATGTAATTGAAGACATCAAAGAAGAACTCAAACGGCTTAAAATGAAAGGTTGCCGATATGAGTTCGCAGATAACGGATTTAAAAAGGATTTGGCGAAGATAATTTTCTAAGGAAAGTATTTCCAAAAATGACAGAGCATGTTGAACTTCCTCTGAGCCCTGACACTCAGTTGTTAAGTTGAATTTTGAGCTGCAAAACAATGATGATTTTCAGGGTCAATTGGTAAGCTTGTGGCAGTGTTGTGTTATTTTCTTTTGCTATGGATAATATTATTTTTATTTATTTCTGTTTTCAGATTTTTTTCCTGAGTTCCAGAAAATATTTTTATGTGTGTAGTATCGTAGGAGGAAAACTTTTTTTAGAGAGATCTACAGTAAAAAGAAAAGAGATAAAATTTGAGTAAATAAAAAATCTACTACTGCTCACTTCCGATTATATGGTAGCATGCTTGCCAACTCTACTGTTTTTAACGGGAGACTATCTTAAAAGTTATTTCTACATGTGCTACCCTATACCTACTTATTTTAAATTTCAATATATTTTTTCATATTTCCCGGATTTTTGTAGTTACGAAATTTTGAGCGAATGCACTCCTTATTTGATTTTTCATTCGCAGTATTTTTATATTTCTTGTATTTGTAGTAATTAGCTTAAATGTTAGAAAAATTCCTATTTCATATTAAATTTAATATTCACGGCATTTAAAAACATAATATAATAACATCTATGTGAAATATGTTGCTGGTGAATCATCTATGTACGTCAAGTGGAATCTGTCTTTTTTTTTTTTCTTCGAAGGTTGGCATGTATGGGGTAGCATGATAACAACGCGTAAGTCAATTCGAGAATAATCCATACACTAGCAAAAGGCAATGCCAGTGTATGCAATAGGTTCGGAAATTTCAAAAGCACTTGTGTATATTTATACTATAATAGCTAAAAAAAAAGAGGGGGGTACTTCAAAAGATGAATGTAGAAGTTTTAAAAAGATCGCTCAATATTAAAAATTGATCACACATGTATGCAAGCAAATCCTATGATGAGATTAACTTCAACAGATGAAGCTTTTTTTTTCCTTTATTAATCTATTCTACTTTTCTGAATTTGAGGTTTTCCGCTTTTTTTTTTTGTAGAAAATTGTTTTACCTTCCCGTTTTTTCAAAAATCTAATATTCATTTTGGCGAATAATGCAGAGTAATGGTTAGTCTACTAGTTAAATTAACTACTTAAAAGTTTAATGTATGTCCTTAAGGTTAGTTTAAATTTCAATGTAACCTCTGTATGTGTTTGTGTACAGTTATTTTAATTGCTTGATCACTAGTTTATTTTCTTACATATTAATTTTCTGGCTGCCACAAGCAGTGGCAAAACCCCTTCGAAATTATTGACCAGCATCATACGGTCTTTAATTATAAGAGATATTGCCCTACTATATAGCAGGTTAGGTAGAAAGGGCAAAAAAAGCTTTGAAAGTCTGAAAGCAACTTTTAATGTTGTTTTGGGTAAGTACTTTTACAATTTTCATCTGTTAGTCAACTATTGAAATATTCTACAGAGTGCATTTTGAGCTTTTTTGAAATGCAGAAGAGAAGTGAAAGAAAAATAAATGAAGACTAACTGCATGGATTTTTTCTTAATCATAGAAAAACATAGTTGATCTGCCTTATATATATGTACCTTCTAAGAAAAGTTGCATTGATTTCAGAAAGAAAGGAGACATTTAGCAAATTTGCATAACATTTAAAAAAAAGTTAGCTAATTTATTAATCTGTAATTTGTGTCTAGAGCTTTGCAGGTTACTTTGCAAGGCTTGAATTTTATATCTTCCTAACATATGTAAAATTTATGAAAACATTTGAGGGAAACAATTGAAAACAATTTAATTTTTCAAACATAAAAAAAACAAAAAAAAACCTCTAAACCAAATAACACTGGTTTAGTAAATGTATGGATACATAGAGCTCAGATTTGTCCTGGAATTCCTCAGACTTCAAGCCTATTTATTTTTTTAAAATATAAAGTAAATTTTCCCTTAAAAAAAAGCATGGGATCGGCAAAAGAGTGTTCGTATTTTCTCATTGTCGACGCTGCCATTCATTTGCAAACTTGCGATTAACCAGTCTGCTCCGCTAATCAAGTGGGCATATGTCACTCCATAGATATTTGGCGCGTGTGGCACATCGGCAGTGATTAATTAATCTGTTAAATGCTACTTACCCATAAAAAAGGATATTTAATGAATCAAAATGGGATGAATCCAATTTGGATCAGTATTTAATTTCTAGGGATTGTATTTATAATAATTCAATACTACATGTAAAGTAGATAGGATTTTAATTTTATTTTGATTTTTGCATATGTTATTTCTGTGATATTTAAAATTAATGTGTAGGAAAACTCTTCTGTTTCTTAATCCCTTTTTACAAATAATTAAAAAAAATAAACTGCTATTGAACATTTAAGAAAATTTATTTGTAACAAGTATTTTGAGTGCTAAGCATTGGTGCACAAAAAAAAAGTGGGTGTTCATATGAAAGGTGGTGGTGGGGGGGGGGGAGTGCGGCGCCACTAAAGCTGCCTTTTATTGAAAAATTGTGCTGTTGAGTTTTCTCGTCATTATTAATTTAAGGGCTTTCTCTAAATCATTCAGGACACAACATCAAAAATCGTACAGAAGGCGTAAGACTCATTCCGTCCAATTCAAAGCTTCATTATTATTTTTATGAAATAACATGAAAAAAATATATAACACTGTTATTAATTCAATTCTTCATTCTTTAAACATGCATTTTGATATGCTTCGAAAGCCGTCTTTAAAGATATGCATACTGTCCTGGAATTTTATTAAAATTATGGCTTGGAATTTTTAAATTGGAACTCTGACCCCTGCATATAACATTATAAAAGATAACCTATACCAATAGGCCTACCATTTAATCCCATACACGTTTAAATTGTGCTGAATTGATATACTTTTTTGCAATTCTAATTAGTGCTTATATTGTATATTTTCAGCTTGCGCCTCCATAAGATTTAAAGGTATGCCAAAAGAAGAATTGGCGGACAAGTTGGGCAGAGTTCTAGCTGGCGCTATACACTGGGACGGATTGAGGCTCAGCAACAAAAATAGAAGTATTTCAGACTGTTCTGAACTGACATTGGTTTCAGAGTACAAAACTGTTTAAAATGCCGAACAAGTGAGACATTGCCAATACTTCAACCTAATTTTGCCAACCTGGTATCATTAATTTAATAATGATAATAATTGTCAAATAAATAACTAAGTTAATGAATAATGCAAAATAAAAATTTTGAAAACGAATTTTTATTTGAAAAATATAAAATGATTCACAATACTTACCAAATGAAAAACTTAAGTATTACAGAAAAAATACTGTTTTTTATACACTACTGTCCCATTGCAGATTTACTAGACTATATAGTTTTCGTTACATCTCAAACTTTCGAATTCCATCTCTAATTTTGATTTGATTGACAGTAAAAGTTGGAATAGGGTTCTTCAGTCTACTCCTAAGCATAGGTCTATTCTTCATAAGAAGTTGGAATCGCTTTTCGCAAATAATGCCGGTAATGTTTCTGATGGTTTCCCTCAGGTGAATCAGAATGCTGTTCTTAATCTTTCTTCTAAACACTTGACTTCAGATCAGCTTAATGCTCTCAAACTGAATAACAATTTTGCTTCTTGTTCATAACCTTCTTTTCCTAAGTTGGTTGCTCCAGTTGAGAAAGCCTTTAGATTTAGTGGTCTCCCTGCTTCACAAAAGGACTCTATTAGGCATATCATTGCCAATGCTGTGGATTTTAATTCGAAATTGACTTCAAACACTTTTAGCATGCATGCTAATTCTTCCATCAAAGGTTTGTGTTCTGATCCTGATCTAGTTGTTATTAAAGCTGACAAAGGTGGCCAAATTGTTATTCTTGACAAAAGTTCATATTTAGATAAATGTAATGAGCTAATTGAGGTTGGTCCTTATGTGACACTTCACAAAGACCCTAGTATTAGAGAGGTTAACCTTAATAAAAATGTTGTGAAATCTATCATCAGTGAGCCTTCAAAACGGTCTTTAACTCCTGTGTCACACCGTGCCAGGTTTTATGCTCTACCAAAGGGCCATAAACCCGATATTCCTCTTCGGTCTATTGTTTCAAACATTGGTACTGCTTCATATAAACTAGCTAAGTATTTAGTTTCTATCTTCTCTTGTCTTTTGATTAGCAACTCTTTTACTGTCAGAAATTCAGTTCATTTTGTTCAGAAGTTACGTTATTTTAAGCCTCATGGTTTAACGATGACTTCTTTTGACGTGAAGTCACTTTTCACCAATGTACCGGTTATTGGGGCATGGGATTGCCTTAAATTGAGACTCCAAGAGCATCATTTTTCTAGTTTTGAGATTGATGAACTTGTTTCACTTACTCGTGTTTGTCTTGAGTAGAGTACTTTTGTGTTCAATGGTACTTACTTTCGCATGTCTGAAGGTTTAGCAATGGGTAATCCTTTGAGTCCTATTTTAAGTGACATTTATATGCACTATTTTGAGACTAAACTTTTTGAAACCATAACGTTTCCGTTCTATGTTCGTTACGTTGACGATTGCTTTGTTTTGCTTGGCCAAAACCATGTTGATAATAAACTTTTGCTTTCTACTCTAAATTCTATTGATCCTTGCATCCAATTAACTATTGAAATGGAAACTGATAGTTCTCTTTCTTTTTTGGACGCCTTTATTACAGAAAGTAATGATGAATTTATGACTTCGGTGTTTCGTAAGCCTTTTGCTGTTGCACTACCTCCTCATAAATGTTCTTCTCATCCTCCAAACCAAAAGTTGGCCTCATTCAAGGCTTTTGTGTTTCGTGCTTTGAACATCTGTTCTTCTTCCAATTCTTTAAATGCTGAGCTTTCTTATCTTAAAGTAGTGCCTCTCGATCGTGGTTATTCTCCTAGCATCATTGATTAGATTTATAATAAGTTAATTAAGCCCGCTCATTCTGAAAAGGGTTCTACTTCCAAATGCTTCCTATACTATTGTTTTGCCTTATTATCCAATAGCTAGTCATCAAGTTACAAAGATTTAAGAAATTTGGTTTCGATTTAGCTTTTTCTCCAGTAAATAAGATTAAATTTACAAACTTAAAGGACCCTATTGATTGCCATAGCAACTGGGGCATTTATAGCATCTCATGCAAGTGTGGACTTGGTTACGTTGGACAGACTAAACGTGCTCTGAAGCACCGTCTGAAAGAGTACGAAAACTATGTTAAACATAAAGAACTTCAGCATTGTTTAACTTCTGGTCAGTTTTGATTTTTCATCTGCAAAGATTATTTGAAAATGTTCTTCGATTTATGACCTCGATTTCTGGGAAACTTACTATATTTGGAAAAATTCCCATTCTCTTGTCAATGATTTTTCCAGCACTCCATTTTTTTCATGATATTTGGAAGCAATTTCTATAATTGCCTTTCCTGTTTCTTCGGTGTCTCGAATTCTTTTTGTCTCCTGGCTTCTGATTGCTTGTCTCTCCCCCTTGTTTTGAGCCCGGAGTGTACATGCTGTTTGCTGATTGATTGTTTGATGTCTTTTGTCCTAAATTCTTATTGCTTGATCCTCTTTGGTATAAATACCGGTGTGCACTTGGTTGTTGTCAGTTCTCTTGCAACTTCTGGTTGTATTGGTGACCTTTTTGCACTGATGAAGAGGTTCCATTGTAGCCTTGAAATAGCTATATGCTGTATTTTCTTCAAAATTTGTGCTTTATCTACGTTGGTTTTTTCACTTTAATCACATTGTAGCTCAAATCTTATATGATAATTTTTCATTTATATATGATCCGTTTTCGTTGTATAAGAACTTTGCCTAGATGTTTTATCTTAAAATTTATACAACCATTAACTATGCTTTACAATGCTGTAATACTCTGCATTTTATCATGATTGAAAATATCTCTTAGAAAAATGTTCCTATTTTTGTACAAGGTGTAAGGTAAGATAAAGATAATATCTACATGATGTTTGTGTTCATATATTTGTGTAAAATTTCAAGATGGGAAGAAATGTGCTATGTTTAAATTCTTATCTTAATTTGCTGTTCATCATAAGTTCTTGCAGTATATGTGAACTTAGTTTCTGTGCAATCAAAAATATTTTCTGATTAGTAATTAAAACATTCTTCTAAAAGTGTTCTGTATTTTTGAGATGCTTTAAAAGGCTTTCATGAAGTGGGAGCCCTGTTTACAATGTAGGAACATGTGTTTACATTAGTTAAATAATATTGGTGTTTCTTCCCTGCCAATTTTTATCCGACTACTTATACTTATGTCTATATAATTATTTTTAATAAATATTTAAAAAAATTTCTTGTTCCTGTTTAATTAAAGGAAGATTTTTACATTCTGCAGACAGTAATTTACCATTGCATAAGATAAGATGACGAAAGTTCGTACATGTTATACATACAGAAATTTAGAGGGACCCAAAATTTTCTATTTTTGCTGAATGGTGTGGAAATGGCAGATTTTTACGTGGTATGACATCTGTGAAAATATAGTTTTACATAGTCATTTATGTCAATGAGAAAAATGTAGTTCTATGCTGCTATGAAGATTTTTCTACTTCGATCGGTTTTAGAACCGTTATTCCAGAATATTCCGGACCGTTATTCGTGAACGTCACGAAGTGGCAAGTTTTTACGTAGTTCGACCATCGGTGAAAATATAGTTCTATATCATTTTTGAAAGTTTTTCTACGTCGATCGGGTTTTAGAACCGCTATTTCTGAATATTCGAGACCGTTATTCCTGAATAATCACAGCCGATATTCGTGAACGTAACGGAAGTGGCAAGTTTTTACGTAGTTCAACGTCGGTGAAAATATAGTTCTATGTGGTTTTTGAAAAATATTTTACGTCGATCGGTTTCAAAACCGTTATTTCTGAATATTCGAGACTTATTTCTGAATGTTCAGGGCCTACATTCGTGAACGTAACGGAAGTGGCAAGTTTTTAAGTAGTTCGACGTCGGTGATGGAAAATATAGTTCTATATTGTTTTTGAAAGTTTTTCTACGCCGATCGGTTTTTTGTGCTACTAAGGATTAGACTAACTAAAGGGTGTCCGAAAAGTCCTCGACACATTTAAAAAATTCATAGAAAACAAACAAATTGTCGTATGAACCTGCGGTTTGCACCGTACTACTTCACAGGTTCAAGAGTTTTTATGACATCGAAAAAAAAATGAAAAGGGGGGGGGGAGAAGAAAAAACGCATTTCGCAGCCAGGGTGTCAGTATATGCTCAGGGCCGACACCAAGGGGTGTGGGGGGGGGTGCTACACCCCTCCAGTTTTTCAGAAGTGGGGCCACCAATTTCTTTTTAGCGATGCAACAAGCGATGAAAAAGGGAAACACTTTGTTATTTTGAAAAATTAAAATAGTAAATATAAAAATACAATTTAGGAACATACATGATTCTCTTTTATTAAGATTATCAAAGTAAGGGCCGCGGAAATATGCGCTTCAAACATTTTTTAACGCAGAAAAAAAAGTATCCAATGCACTATTTACTAGGCCACACAGTGGGTATGTCTATCTAAGCGGAAACTATGAGTCTGGCTCAAATTAAAGTATTGTGCATAGAGTAAACTTAGCATAATGGGAGGGAAGACATGCGACAAAACGTGCACGCCTTGTCTCTCGGCGGTCATACAAAACCATGCTTCATGGTTCTTCAGTTTAAAAAAAATAGATGAATAAATAAGATGGCTTCATAGGGGTCGCCAAAACATTCCCATACGTAATTTTTTTAATTCAAAATATTGTCCTGAAAATCATTGCTAACTGGAGAAAAATGCATGGGTCGCCAAAATATATTTGAAACAGAGAGAGGAGGAAAAAAAGTTAAGGTAATGCTAAGAGAAACTCATAGTAATTATATGATGAATATTTACACCAGAAGTTCTAAATGTTTGAACGTAAAACTCGTAAGTAAATCAAAGCTTGATCAAGAGATGCAGGATGCACATTTAAAATAAAATGAAGGGGAATAAATAAGACGTTAAGTATCACAGAAAATTATCACATCCGTTCAAAATGTTAAAAGTTCTTTTTCTGGGGCCGCAGACGCTTCTATTTCAAGAAAATAAAAATATTATACTGGAAATTGAGCGTGAAGTTCAAGCAAATAATCGTGTTTGGACAAAGGAAAATGCGAAGACAGTATTACCACAATATGTTAATCAATAATTTAAATTGAAAATGAAGATAAGGACGTAGCCAAACTGAGTGGATGACTCCAAATCCTTTTTTTTTACATCCCCAAAGCTGGCCTGGAAGTGAGTTTTTAAAACTTCGGTTTTGAAAAAAAATCCGAGAAAACGTTCTCAAACCTCATCCCTTGTCTTAACGTCCTTAAAGATGACTTACACTTGAGTATTTAGAGTTCTCCCGAACTTGTCCTCCTTCTAATATTACAGAAGATCCTCAAAAATTTCATTGTCAAGGCTTTAATTTAGAAAATTTTTCGCGCGAAATCTCCCAAACCCCTTACCCCCTCTAAAAGTATTGAAACTAGCCTACAATTGCTTTATTTGAATTTCAATTTTGAAAATTTACCATGGAAGGACTCCAAATTTCTCCACCGATTAACATTACTTAAAATCTTCTAAAACTGCGTTTTTTACTGATCGAAAATTTTTCGAGAGAATGCCCCCCCCCCCTCCTCTCTCTCTCTCGCCAACAACATCGGAAAACGTCTTAAGTCTCGCTTTCAGTGCTTCAGTTACGAAACATTTCTGTGCGCGAGCCCCTTCAAACCCCTTCCCTCCTCTTCCATTAAAGGTTGGCTTAAATTTCGTTTTCGGAGCTTTAATTTCAAAAAAACTGGCGGTACACTCAATTTTAATAAAAAAAAACCCTACAACCGCGTTTTTAAGGCTTCAATTTCAAAAAATTTCGGGGGGATGGCTCCCGCATCTCTCCTCTTCTTAATATCACCATCAAAACTGCATTTTTCGAACTACAATTTTCAAATTTTTCTCGAGGGAAAGTCCCCAAACCCCCCTTAACCTCTCATACTCAGAAATAATTCACAATTGCGTGCTTGAAGTTTGAAAATTTATCGCGGGATTACCAGTCTTTTCCTCCCTTAACATCACCATAGATCGTCTGAAACCACGTTTTTCAAATAACAAACTTGAAAATTTCCCGGGGGAGAACCCTCGGACACCCCTCCCCGCAATACGTAAATTAATGTAACGTACAATTGTGTTTTTGGAACTTAAATTGTGCGGGAGGGGGGGATTATCGGGAGTGGCTTTCGGACCTCCTCTCTCCTTCCTCCCCAACTTAAATTTCGTCTACAACTGCGTTTTTATATCTTCAATTTCGAGAAAATGCCAGGAAGAAGCCCTCCGACACCCCTATTTCTGACTGAATATTATCCTTTGGATTAAATTTATATTGATAGTACTAAGATCTAGTAATAGGCCTGCTAAACCAGAAGCTAGATATTCTCTCTTTATATATATATTGGAATATGCGTTTGAAACAATTAAGGGGCCGCCAAATGCGTACACTCCCCCAGATTTCTGACCTAGCGACGGCCCTGTATATGCTATGCTTGTAATTCTTCGTTTAGTAATTTTCATTCCTTTTTGCGTTTTCCCATGTCAACAAAAACGATTTAAAAGTAACTTTTAAATTGTTTTTGTTGACATGGGAAAACGCAAAAAGGAATTAAAATTACTAAACGAAGAATTACAAGCATAGCATATACTGATACCCTGGCTGCTAAATGCGTTTTTTCTTCTTTTCCCCCTTTTCATCCTTTTTTTTTTCGATGTCATAAAAACTCTTGAACCTGTGAAGTATTATGGTGCAAACCGCAAATTCATACGACAATTTGTTGGTTTTCTATGAATTTTTTTAATGTGTCAAGGACTTTTCGGACACCCTGTATACTAGAAAATCGCCCATCAAGGTTTGACGGGTGAAAATTGCTTATGCATTTGAACGATGCAATTGTCAGTTTGGCGATATTTTGATAGTTGAAATTTTAACTCTAACTCCAGTAGATAGTATTAATTGTTGACCACTTTTTCGTTTCTTCACTCTCCCAAAATTACAGTTTTACCAGTAAAAGAGTTAAGTTACCGGATCCAGCTCATCCTTGTCAAAATAAAGCATTTCCCTGCATGTCAATCAAACATTAGAAACAAATATTATCAAATTATCATGTTATGGCGCGAGTTTCATTGTTGATGACATCAGAACGTTACTCGATCACTGAATTCGCTATTATATATATGAAGATATTTATCTATCACTACAATGAAGTTTTTTTTTCATTTATGGAATCCAACCCCTATTTTAACACTACTATTAAGTCATAATTTAAGCTGTTTTGATTTACGTGGCATTCCCGTGGAACGTTACACCTGCATAAAACAAGTGTCTATTCTATATATAATTTTGGCATTTACTTATATTTTGTGTAAAAAAAACATTTTAATTTCATTTTTAAGTTAAATTTTATTTGTTTAAATTAAGTTTGTATCAAGTGGATACACGGTATTTAATTTTATTTCGTGTAATAAAATGCAGTTTTTTTACGTCACATTTAATTTGTTTATGTTAAAGTTATATCAAGTGTTTACACTGTATTTATTTATGTTTTTAAATAAAATAAACTATTCACTTCGCAATGATGTATTTCGTAATACCGCATCTACTGCCGTGTGCAGGTAAAGGGCAGTAACTGCAAATTTTTCCTTTTCTTCAAATATCTCAAACTCATTTCTGCAGATACTGCCGTTTACACGGAGTGCCATTTACCGGAGTAGACTGCCGTGCACACGGCAATCTACTCCGTATTATGTCGCATCTGTAATTACTGGATATTTAATAGTATACTGTGCAGTTACTGCTCTAGTTCTGTACTACTACCAGTCAGTAGCGTATGACAGTTTCTAGTGAGAAAGAAAGGTAAACAGCAGTACCTGCTTTCACCTCTCTACGCAGTTGCAAAATCAAACCTACTGCCCGAAATTATTTCAATATAAACATATAGAATCGCCGAAATTCAAATTTCAATATTTTATTCATTTTTGTGGGAAATCAAAAGCGTGTTTCTTCAAATGTCTCAAAAACTCATTTTGTTAGATACTGCCGTTTACCTGCACACGGCAGAGCACTTCTTTACTCTGTCTTTACTTTGCGGCCGTCATGACGAAACACTGATACAGTCGACTCCCGCTACAACGTAATTCGACTTATGCGAAATGGCTATAACACGAAGTTTTCACCAGTAATGAATTTTAGAGCTGACGGGAATTCCTCACGCGCAACACGAAAATTTTGGGAACGAAGAATTCGTCATTGGCTATTAAATATTGATTTCGTGAATGGATTTTCATCCCTTTAGCATCTCTGACAGCGGAAGTTCCCGCACCATGCTGCGCTTTGTTAATGTAACACTCAGCATTTTTCATTTTATTTTTTTTTTTTTCTCATTCTAAATATTAAAGTTTATAAAATGTGATGGAAGGAAAAAGAGAAAGTTGACAAATAAAGAAAAGCTAAGATTTTCGATGTGTTTGAACAAAATAAAAGTGCGTTGAAGGAAGCACGACAATAAGAAAAAGCGAAACTTCCATACTGCCGTGCTAAGCACAGATGTGGTATCTGCACATTTTATCAAAATTGAGTTATTGTCACCAGGTGGTCGTTAGTAATTTAATTTACCTGAATCTCAAGTTTTTTGGCGATTTGTGGACGCGAAATATTAAAAAAAGCTTTAAGAAAAAAGTCGTAACTGCATAGTTTGCGGAGTTTGCTAAGGCAATTTGAACGTGTGACAAATACTAAGCCTTTAAAGTAGTATCAGCGCAGTTACCACTTTTTTCCTTAGTAATTTGTAGATACGACTTTTATACCTTAGTAAAGCAGCATATTTAATAATGTAGCAGTTTATTGTAACACAGAATATTAAAATTAGTTTACCGTTGAATAGTTGATACAGGTTGATAGCAAAAACGAATACAAAACTTTGCATAATTGTTAAGGTAAATATTTAGCTTTTTCTATTTAAAGGTTTATTTAAAATGCAAATTCTAAAAATGAAATGCATGTAAAATATTCATATCTAATTCTTTCATGCATTTTATGTTTTAACTTGGGAAATTTTAGACAATGCGATTTTATAAAGCAGTTAATGGATTCAAAATTGGTACATTGTGTTTTTAATCGTTAAAAAAATATTTTCGAGTCCAAGTCAGTTGCGTAAACTTGCCCACCCGGACACGGGGCACATTTACGAGGATTTTTTTCACTGAATTTTCTAAATTTTATGTTTTAACTTGGGAAATTTTAGACAATGCGATTTTATAAAGCAGTTAATGGATTCAAAATTGGTACATTGTTTGTGTTTTTAATCGTTAAAAAAATATTTTCGAGTCCAAGTCAGTTGCGTAAACTTGCTCACCCGGACACGGGGCACATTTACGAGGATTTTTTTCACTGAATTTTCTAAATTTTATGTTTTAACTTGGGAAATTTTAGACAATGCGATTTTATAAAGCAGTTAATGGATTCAAAATTGGTACATTGTTTGTGTTTTTAATCGTTAAAAAAATATTTTCGAGTCCAAGTCAGTTGCGTTAACTTGCCCACCCGGACACGGGGCACGTGTACGCATATTGACACCTAACGCGGTTCTGTCAGTGTTTTGAACATAATGTCTTATCATCGTTAAAAAAAAGAATTATATATTACAGACTGAATAGTGTATGAAGTAAAAGCTGAACGGGCATGAAGACAGCACATAATTGTAAGATATAAAATGCTAATTTTTAACTCAATACAAAATTAAATGGTGATTTTCAAAACTAAATACCCTCAAAATACTAAAAAATGTTGAGAGTTCGGAGCAAAAAAAAAAAGGCCACTTTTAGAAGTAAGACACGGTAAGAGCGTGCGTAAAGGTGCTCAGAAGTCAATGCCCCGTCTCTAAGTTTGGATTTATTTTTTACCGTGCAAAAAAATTTAGTTACATTTCAGTTCATACAAATACAATTGTCAAAAAAAAAAAAAAAAAATCTGCTATTTTTTATATATTTGTTCTTTCTTAACTAAGTTTTATTTATTTACAATAAGCTTCAAAACGTTAACTCAAAATTTACTCGACTTGGTAAAAAACATATTATTCTTTCTGCATGCTAGACCGAAGCTCGAATGATGCTCAAAAACTTGTGAGGATATTTGCTAGGGAGCAGAGCAGAATCAATCTGTTATGGCTGTTGGCTCTCCAGTTATAATTCGTTTTGAAAAAAAAAAAAAAAAAAACACTGCGTAAACGTGCCCCGGTAAACCCTACTCACGTTATTCTAAAGAAACGACACAAATATCAAAATGACCCACTTCCCAACATTCAACTGTGTTTGACTACAGTCTTTATAACTGAATTTAAAGTGATATAACTATCATCTTTCGGGCTCTAAGGTAATTCAACATGCATGGGTTCTGCTGGCCAAATCGAGTTCATTTTAGCTCCGTTTTTGCACCGTTACTCAAAAACTCAGAACTTTGAGTTATGTCATTTTCGTTGCCGGCATATGATACATTGACAAGTTATTGTCCGTTTTTCAGCAGTTGAGACTTGGCCACGCCCCCAACACGTGGTATCGGAAGATTCTATATGCCTCTTTTGGGGATGAGGCTTCAGACCAACACTGAGAAAGGTTGCCAGTTGGCCATCGTTATCGCACTGGAGGAACACGAGTGTTCTATAATTTTCTAAGAAATCACCTACCACCTTCTCTCTCGAAAAAAAAGGTGTGCTACAAAGACAATTGTTCGACTTAAAAGTATTTTAAGATTTGCAGTGTATTTCTATACGTTTCGGGTTTTTATCATTGATTTTGCAAAGGAAATCCTAAACTTTCTGTTTTTCACACTAACTAAACATTTTCTGCAAGCACGGTGAACAGTTACAGGGGAAATTGGAACGAAAATGTTTCATTCTATTATGCTGAAACTTTCACAGAACTCAAACGTGGGTTTTTCACGCATTTTCTAATATTATAAATCTCTGATCGCATTTTGTTAACTTTGCTGGTCAACCATTTCTCACCTTATTTACGACTCAATTTTCTTCTTTAAAGCGTTTTTTTAAGTATTACATAGTAGTATGGGATAAATGAACTACTTTTGCAATATTTCGAACTGTTTTACTTCGAATATAATGAAGAATTAATACATTTTCGGATTGCGTTTGTTGTTACTTTGCAAATTCGAGCCATTTTGAAAATAATACGTAGAATTTGTGAAGTAAACAAGCAAAAATTGATACCAAATGTTTTTTTAACTAGCACTGCATTGAAAAAATAATAAAAAAAAGAGAACGACAGACAACTATAATTTCGAATTTTTCTGAAAATATTTCTCTGTCATCTCATTTTTGGCCCATTTCAAACAGTCAATATTTTGTAAAAAAATGTTGGGTTGATGTAATCGTGTAGAGACAGTATGAAAAAGTATTGAACTACTATTTCAATTCCTAGGCACTTCATTTTTAACCACACGCATTTAAAGCGTGCGAACAATTTTGGAAGCTACAGTAGGTAAGTTGCACTCTGTGTGACACATTTCAATACTTTACACTGTTATAACCAGAGGTTCCAGACGAGTGAATATATTCCCCCGAAGGTGAAAGCATGGTGGCCAAGGGTGCCATACTGGCCAGGAAGTAAAGCAGAGGTGCGAAAGTAGCAGACAGTCGTAGACAGGGGTGCCAAAACAGCAAGCAATCGCTAAATGACTTGCTGGCGCATGCGCTTCCGGCATACATTCACCATTCAACCACTTCAATATGGCGGACGAATGATAGGTTGCACTACGCGTGGCTTCTACGTCTTTCACATTGAATGAAGTACACTATTGGATTAAATCTCAACTTTTGTAGGATAATTCTTTAAAATAACAAGTAAGTACAGCTTTTGATCACTTTGTAGCTTTTAGGGCTTTCAAACATAGTTAAAAGTACGTTTAATGCTTTTCAGTTACCGTTAGTCCGTTACGATACCGTAGTACCGTTAGTTGTTTATTTTCAGGTTACCGTTACTGTCGTGAAAATTCCATCATTCAAAACGCTACTAAATGTATCTATCATTATTTTCTTGAGTACTCGATAAGCAACATTTAATCACCGAAATAGTAACCGCAATGATATTTTCAATAATCAACAAGTGAGAACCTAAATAAAAATGATTCTTGTGCTTTGTGTAGCGAGTGCAAAAAATAAAAAAGAAATCTCTCTCCGTCTATCTTTTTCTTTTGCTTTTTCGTTCAAGTGTTTGAATCATTTCCTGTTAGCGGTTATTCGATAGTGTTAGGAATTTCTTTAAATTTTTAACTGTAGAAAAATTTTATGCGCATTTTATTTTATTGTTATTTTGATTGAAATTTTGAACGTTTGAGAAACGATTTTGTTTTTCCGTAACTTTAATATCCCAGAATATTTTTGGCTGTTCATGTAAATAATTCATAAGTACATCTACACTTTACTTTCGGTGCGGTTATTTCTCACAAATGATCATCAACTTAACTATGATTATTCAAATAATTACTCGTCTTTAACTTTAAATATATTTGTGACAACTCTTTGATACCAAATAAAGTCTGTAGATATTTATTGTTTTATTCATTTTTAATATTACTTTGTAAAAAAAAGAAAAAAAAACTCATCAGTACGCAGAATTTTTTCACAAGTTTTTTACCGCTCCGAGAGTTATTATAATTATTATTATTTATTTTATTTATTTTTAAGAAAAGGATAAAAATTTCACAGGTCCGCAATGTTTTTCATTTGTTTTTACCGACCCGTGGGTCAAAAGCGGTTGAGAAACAGTAATGTAGAGAACGATCAGATGAATTAAAGCAATGAGCACTTCTTAACTATGTTGAAAACTCTGAAATATGGTCAAATGCTGTAATTACAAGTTTTAATCATTTCCAGTACTGAATTCATGCAATGTGAAAAGTGTGTAAAACGTAGACTATCATGAATCAAAACAAAACTATTAAAAAAAGAAAAATACACAACTGTATTCAAAAACGCACACAATACGGGGGAGGGGGGGGAGGATCTACAGTAAGGGTGCCATTTCTCTCTCCGAAGGTTCATTCTTTTTCACCCCGGCTGCCTATTTTTGAAAAGGTGCCTGTTTTTCACCCTAGTTAGAGGTGCAATTTCGGCTCCGTATTAGGTGCCGCTGGTGAACAAGCGTTTCACCCCTGAAAGGTGCCGAATGCAACCTGTAGTTTTAACAGTGTAGTACTATTTTTTTTTTCAATATGGCTTTTATTCTTCAGAAATGAAAAAAGGAACAAAACAAAACTTAAAGCTTTTCACATGCCAGTATGGTTATCTACAGAATAATTGAATAAGTGCTTGAAACAACGTTTTATGTTACTGTTTTGACCTATTTATTTTTGTAAATACGAAAAAATGTATATGCTTCAGTTTTTCAAGTTTTTTTCGATTACTCTAAAAGTAGTTCAGTTCTTCCAGTACTTTTACGGAATAGCGTTACGTGCTGGGATCATAAAATAGGCAAAAGTTTGTTGCCGGTATTCTAATACAGATCCGAACAAGGACGGATACAAGGGAGGGGCGTTCGCCCCTTCCTTAAGTCGAGATACAGAACTCTTCCACGGCACATTTTTGATACTGAAGTTGAAAATTATTTTAGCCTATCTTCAATAGTTTTACGAAGCTCTTGCTGTCTGGAAAATGAAATTGTACCACATGTCTTAACACTTTAGTGAAGGGATCCGAACTTTATGGAAGTATTTCAAAGTTCCAAAAACTCGATTTTAGACGGTTTTAGTGATATTAAATAGGGTTATGGTTCAAGGGCTCTTCTCAGGAAAGTTTCGAAAATTGAAGTCCCCTCCCCCTTCAAAAAGAGAAACTATTATGGGACACCTTAGTAAGGGATGGGATTTGGTAAACTCCTGTGCAATTTTGTACAAAAGGAAGTCCCCCCCCCCCCCTCCCAAAATAACTGAAATGAGACGATCTTTCATGGTGTTTGGAAAGGGGGGGGGTGCGGAGGTTTGCGAATTTATAAAAGGGTAAGGGTATGAAATCAATCGCCCCCTCCTTGAATAGTCTCTGGATCCGTCCTTGACTCTGAATGTAAAAGGCGTAATTTTTAGCAAGAAACATATTGCTATAGTCAACTTATTCAGTTGTTCAACATATCGCACATTGCCCCCCCCCCCCCGCACCATTTAGGTGAGCTAACTTTGCGATTTTTGTGTCAAGAAAGAGCATTAAATTTAGATTTTAAATCAATAGCCGGTACGGTTTTCCCAAATTTTGAATTGTGTCACTTTCCTTGCCGGGGTGCGTTATGATTCTTTGTTAAAAACATACATGATCATAAAAAAAATTGTGACTAGCGCTATCCAGGGGGGATGGGGAAGCCGGTCTTTTTCCTTAAAACAATTGTTAGTGCGATTTTGGTGACTTAGAGCAAAGCTAAGGAGCCGTTCTCAAATTATGTCACGCTTGAAAAGGGTAGGGAGGGAGGGTTCGGGATTCATGAACTTCTGACAGTTAGTCTCAAGGGGGGAGGAGGGGATTACAAGAAATGTGACTTTACACATTTTGGTCCCCCCCCCCCCAGAAAAGAAGTTGGTTTACCCTACTCCCCCGCGCTGGCAAATACTCGCCCTGGGGGTGGTCGTCATCTCTTAAGACGGCACTACCGATGAACCTATAACTTTAAAACAGTATTCCAACCAAAGTCACGTTTCATAACGCATCGAAAATTATTACATATTTTTAAACATTAACATTCATGCAATACTTAGAGAAATAATCTTGATTTTAATAGTCAATTGCATTAATATATTTCAGATTGATTTTTTATTGTTTTCTAATTTACTTTTATTTCTCACATGTAAATTCTTTCTGGAAGAATTGGCCAGTCCCCGCCTTTGGTTCAACCAGGGTTTTTTTGGGGGGGGGGGACTTTTGTTCGGGAATAATGTTTTTAGCATTTAAAAAAAAAAAAACTGCTTCTGTAGATCTACTGACTGTATATCCACTAAATATGATCTGAAATTTTGTACAATCCATACAGATGCATCAAAGTCCCAGCCCCTAAGAGCTGCTGAGTCACCTTCCGCCCCCCCCCCCCTTCAAGAAAAGAGAGAGGGAAATAGAGAGAGATACTAAGTCTTCAAAAAGAACGCAACCCTTAACATTTCAATGCCACAATCTATGTGGCAATTAAATTTTCCTGCCCCCCCCCCTTTTTTTTATCAGCGCACTTGCAATTTTGAATATAGGACGTTAGTGTTTAAAAGGATATCGTTTAAAGTTCAGAAAGCCTATCCTTAATAGAAATGTTTCATTCGGAAAATAAAATATCTCACTTTTGTTTTTGCAAATACAATATTCATAGTTCTGAAATTTTCAGTTTAAAAGGTAAAAATTCCCCGTAGACGACAATTACGCGAAGCTAGAAACGAAAGGAAAGAACACAAAGACATTTTCGCAAATTTAAATGCCCGCCAAAGTTAGGGTTGTCTCAATTGCAAGCGGTAGCGATCACCCCCGCGCTAAAATTAGCTCTGCCTTCGGGAAGGCGTTCCGAAGTGTCTTCTCCTCATGAATGCACTATACTCTGTTTTCATCGGCATTGGCTGGGGCAGAACCATCAAATTTGTTTGCAGAGACCGTTCTAGAGTATGAGCATTGCAGATTTTCTTGCTATTACGCAGGCAAGCAACATAACACTGTTTCACTGTGAACAATTTTATTTCATTCAAGGAAAAAGGTTTAAAATCTCTTCCTTTACTTTTCTACATTACACTTAAATTGAAATAATAGATACAATTAAACCGAAGACATAAGATAAGTAACAGTTATAAATAACTCACTTTTAGGCTCAGAGAAATGCTATCCTTCACCGCTAAGCTTTCAACCGATTCAACATCAAAACACACAATTTAAACATGAACGTTCAGTTTAGTCACGTGTCTTGACTACACGTGATTAAACTAAACAGTCTATCATCTAGCGCCACAAACATCAGCGACGTTGTAAAAAATTTCTCTGTTTCAAAGAATACCTACTAATCTGACTGTGTCCTGTTCTTCCCTACCTCACATTTTATTTTTACATACACTCTTCGAGCTCATTAAAAGTGGTTCAATCTCTGGTATATTTACTGCTATTTTTACGCTTGTCAGATGGCCCGGTTTTCAGACAAAATTCCAGTGTTCCCGGCCGGTTTATTTCCCGTTCCGGTAAAATTTAAATTTATTTATAAACTAGCCGCCTGCGGCGACCAGCTGGTTCACCTTCTTACGCCATTCGCCTTTCTGTGCAAGCAGCCACCTACGGCGGCTGTTTGGCTAACTTGTCATTTACCTTTTTACTTCAAGTTTGCCGCCTTCGGCGGCTGTTTAAATAAATTAAGCAGCAGTATTAATCAATCCATCTCTACCTTTTTTTTGTGCCATTCATATTTTTACGCCAAGATTGCCGCCTTCGTTGGCTATCTACCTTTACGATCTATCTCTAAATTTTCTTATCCATCTCTACTTATTTTAACCTCCCGGCCATTTCCTAATAAAAACAAACATCACTCAAAAAACCGATTTTTTTTTAAATTTAAGTTGAACAAAAAAAAAAAAAAAAAACCGTAGTGTGCAAAAAGTAGCAATTGACAAAGATGAAAAAATCTCGCTGTTTTTATTGAATTAAATGCGCACAACTATGAAATGTAACGTAATATAGATACAGCAAAAGGTCCAGCTTGTGGGGGGGGGATGGAAAAAGAAATAAATGCAATCCCTAAATAAAACAAAAAAAGGAAAGAAAAAAAAGCAAGCGCTGCTGGAAAAACACGTGGT
The DNA here is from genome assembly GCF_026930045.1 of Uloborus diversus. Taxonomy (NCBI): domain Eukaryota; kingdom Metazoa; phylum Arthropoda; class Arachnida; order Araneae; family Uloboridae; genus Uloborus; species Uloborus diversus. The sequence goes on from NC_072733.1 coordinate 173,863,228, forward strand.
CATCACGTCATAAATTGTAGAAGTAAGCTATAGGGTCTGGTGGGGGGAAAGTGGTCAATGGGGTAAAGTGGTCACACGTCAAATAAATGGCTATAGCTTGGAAATAAATGTTTGAATGAATGTGAAAATTTTATTTTAGAGTAGGGCGGTTAGAAACTACATTTTAAATACAAAATTTCACAACTGGCAAATTTTTATTTAGCGAAAAAAAATATTTTGGGTGAATTAGAAAAACTTTAAAATCTAAACACCTCTTTTAACTTCCATGGGAAACTTTGTCTATTAGAATTATGAACATATTGACTGCACAGGAAACTTCCTACATGTCTCAAGAACTCTTGCTCATTAGCAGTTAGCTGAATCTATTTCAGATAATTTTTTATAACAATTTAAGTAAGATGGGGTAAAGTGGTCATAATATTAGGCTTAACGAATATTGTTCTTCTAATGTCACTTAATCTTTAAGTAGAAGACAGATACAAATTAAATATTAAATTTATTTAATATGTATTGTTTTTACAGTAAACGGGGTTAAATATATGAGTATATGCGTATATATACGCATATATGCTTGTGTAGGCATGTACATAGACGTATTCACATATATGCACAAGTAAATACGTATATGGGTAGTGGGTAGTTTCCAACTATTTTTTATCCATATAGCTATACATTTTACTATACACGTATATGCTAGCTTATACTCGTCTACATACGAACACTTATATACTCAGGTAGACACTTACATACACGCATAAGAAATACAAGCATACAGGGTGAATTTAAACTTTTGAACAAATTATTAAAAAGTGATAGAGGAGAGGATATGAAGCAAGAATCATAAGGAACATATGGTCACAAACACAATGCTGACGCACTACTTACCCGCAAAGCCAGAAACTAATGGATGCAAAAAAGGATACAAATTTATTACACAAAGACAATTGTACACAACATTTTAGGTCTTAAGAAAGTTTTAAAGCGATTGATGAAATTTGCGGCCTGCAGCTGTAATACATGCGTCGCATTCACAGATCACTCACTGTTGCAGTAACGAGACTTTTGAAAAACTTTCATCAGCCGCTGCGCCTTTTTTGCGATGCGTGTATTAGAGCTACTACAGGCCGTAACTTTTAACAACTGCTCTAAATATTTCTTAAAAACTAAAATGTTAAGTAAAATCATCTTTGTGCAACAAATTTGTACCCTGTTCTGCATCCATTAGTTTCTGGTTTTGTATGCATGTAGCGCGTCAGTGATTATAATTTCCTTTTGATTCTTTGCTTCCTATCCTCCCCTCTCACGGCCCTTTGATTTTTGCCCAAGAGCTTACAGTCACACTGTAGACCGACATGTATATAAGCGTATATTCTAGTGTATACATACATGTACTGGTGTATACACGTAAATGTATGTATATACGTCTATACAGGTATATAATCGTGTTTACAAGTATACATGCGTATATTCCCGTGCTTCGATATTATATATACGTGAGTAGACACGTACCAAAGACGCACTGGATATATCCAAGAAATAACTCGTGTATACCCGTACATGTATGTATGTACACTTATAAATGCGTATATACATCTACTATACACGTATATACTCAATTATGCACGTATGTTCTCGAGATACAAGTGCATACGCGCATATGATGTTCGTTTATACGCGTATATACTCGTATAGTATATATACGTGAAACGTATATACACGTGACACGTATGTACTCGTGTAGACACGATACACTCCTGTAGATAATTACGTATACATGCTTATATACTCGTATATACACGTATATACTTGAGTAGGCACGTGCATGCATGTATCTGATGTATACATGTATCTACTCATATAGGAACGTGTTTACTCGTGTATAACACGATACGTAAATATTCGTGTGTACACGCATGTGCTCGTGAATATACTTGTAACTACAAAAACAACCGAAATATACAAGTATTAGGGTTATTTGTAACGTCTATGCATCTATTTTTAACTATGACCACTTTACCCCATGCTATGACCACTTTCCCCCACCCCATGGGGTAAAGTGGTCATAAAAACATAGGGAAAAGAATGTGCTATAAAACTACTAAAATCAATATTTTTCTTCCAAAAATTCAATGTACCGTGTTCTTGAATAATGCAATGTAAAATAACAACAAAAAAAGTTGAAGTGTTTAAAGAATTTATTGTATTTATCATCCACCTAATTGGAAAACCTACGATTTTATGACCACTTTACCCCACCAGACCCTATAGTAAAAAAAAAAAAATTAACATCGCTTGCGATTAAGATTCCATCGTAAATATCGAATCGAAATCCAAGTAGTGACGTCACAAGAATAAGAGCTTGAAGAAAGCTTTTTTTCGACCGATGCGTCAGGAGACATGATGTGTTCAGCATTAAAAAAATTGTAAAAAAAAACTATTGCGTATTTTTAAGAACTTTTTTATTCTGAAGAGGGCGAAATGTTTTTACTATTACCAACTTAAATTTTAGAAATGAGGCTTTGATACTTCTCGCAGGATGATATTAGAAAAAAATAAAACCCAGGAAAAACTGCAAATTAAAGGTTTTTTCAAAAATTCGTAAAAAATACAAAAATTGCTCTGTCTTCACATTTTTTTCATTAATCATATTTAAAATTAAATTTCCTACCCTACAGTACAAAAAAAATTTGTGTGGTGCGATTGGTTTGGGGTCTGTGAGGTAAAAAGTACTAAAACGTGCTAAAAATCACATAAAACATTAAATAACTTTTTTTCCAATCAAAATATCAAAAATCGAAGCCCGAGGTGCACATCTTCAGCAAAAACTGCACTTGTATACCAAATTTCATCTTTCTAGGCGTTACCGTTTTCCCGCGATGCGCGCCACACACACACACAAACATCTTATTTTATTATATGTATAGATGACCGAAACAAGTCTAAAAATAATTAACTGTGAAGGACTATTTTGGATAATTACTTCGTCTTTTGTAACACTGACATGTAAAATTAATATCCGATTAGCTAGTGAAGATTTTTACAAGATTGAAACTAAAAAATACTTTCTAAAAAATATTCTAGCCAATGAAAAGTACGTATAAATATTGTTCAAATGTTTATTCCTCATTCATAGTGTATCTTCTTAAGTTACTTTTAAATATTCATACGTAAAGAATTTGAATTTATGAACTTATATGCTTGTCTCACTTATTATTGCCGTGGTTTAGGTTTCATTATTAGTAACCATTTATTCATAGCATTGAGAATGAACTACCCTCTAAATTCTAAAACACTCTGAAAACCAGCCAAGGGTTATGTACCTTTTTAAATACCCACGACACTGGGGGAACGGGGAGTTGGCATTCTGGTGTCCCGGTGGTTCAGAATTCTGGCGAGCCTACTTGTAGCTATTCTTTGGTTATGTTATAACATCTAAGCACAAATTAAATATTAATTCACGTTCCAGTCATAAATAATAACACCTGGCACAGAGTCGCATTTTTGACAGTCGTCTGTCAAGTCTCATCTTTTGACAATTTTACTCAGCTCTCAGAGGGGTCCATGCCCCCCCCCCTCCCCTGCTGGTCCTACGACACCTTCAACATTCCATACTATAAAGTGAGCAACTTTTGGAACAATTTAAAGGAAATTTATTTTCTAGCATCAATATTTAAAGTTAAACTTTTAATGAAGATTGATTTTAATGAATTTTTATTTGAATTGTATTTTTAGTAACAATTTTGGACATCTTAAGAGCATTCATTTTCTCATTTATCTATTGATACTGTTACATATTATTACAGTTCAATGTTTCTTATGAATTGCACTCTGAATACATTGCTCCGACTTTTTGCGTCTCCAAACATGTAATAATGTTCTGAAATTAAGAAAACCTATGGTTTGTAGAGTTTGAAAACAACAAAGAAAGGATTATCATTTCTGAAAGATTTCTGATATTTCCCCACGTAAAAATGAACTTTTAATTATTATTTGCGTGTTATCCTCTCCACTTTTTAAAATTCTTTATTGTTTAATTTAGTGTTACTTCCTTATTTTCAATGCATTAAACATTATTTTTTTTAACAAATTTCAACTATCAAATGTGGTTTATCTTTATAACTATTTTTAAGTCTTTTCATTTCAAAATTGTTTTTATATCTTCTGTGTACTGTGTGTATATTCTTCACAAGCATCTTTTGATTGATTAAGTATGTTTCATTTACAGTAACCATACACATTATCATTATTTTTTTTTACATTTAGTATATCAATAATACACTATAAACCGTTCCACGATGTGCACTCTGGCTAACCCCCCCCCCCCCTCATTTACTCTAGTCGATAGCAAGAGAAAGATCTACATTTACCCGACCCAGGAAATAACCAGAATGTGGTTTAAAGCAGGTTTTTCCAGAGTAGAAATGGTCCATGTGAACCGTGCTTTTGTCTAGTATATTAATAGTGAAAATTTAGGTCAATATTCAATAAATGATACCCATCTATAAATGTCCCACCCGGTTATAAGATATCTTTCCCAGTCGGTCTATACATGAATCACTCCGGAAAGCGTTAAAAAAAGTAACAAAGAAATCACACATGGATGTATCTTACCTGCAATATACAATACAAGCTTTCCATTTTCTGCCATTTCCTTTGTACCATAAAAACCTGCTTTAAGATATTTTCCATCTCGTTTTTCAATGAGTATACGTATAGCTTCAGATAATTGTTTTTTAATTAATGTCATCTCTGCATATATTTTCCAGGTCCTGCGGTCAAATCCGTTAATAACTCCTTCGTTGTAGAACACAATTGTTTTAGCAACCTCCTGATTTTTCAAGCAAGAGAAGACTATGTCCGATGCCAAAACAACATCAGTAGGTGTCTTAGCACAGTAAAAAATTTTATTAATGAGATAATATTTAATAGGTGCACATAATTGTTTTTTCTTACTTTAAATGTTATTAATTTAGTTAACGAAAAGGACAACAATCCAAAAATTGAACATCAAATGATGATTAAAAAGGTTAAAAAAAACATTTTACTCAAAAACAATGCAAGCTTTGACTGCACAAATTAGGGGCCATTCATTAATTACGTAAGGGTCCCAAGGGGGAAGGGCGTTGGAAAAATCTCTGCATACCCTAACTTAGGGGAGGGGGGTCAAACCCATTCTTATGTAATTTACAAGTGGATATTTTATATTAGAAATCGTGCGGTCAGGTGGTTTGGCAGGGATTATATTTCATTTGCGTCTGGAAGGTAAAAAACGCGTTAGGATGAGCTGTTTTTTACTCGTTTCACAAAGAATGAATAGTGAAAAATATAATAAAAGAATCGCATTATGTATGGTATGTTTAGTTTTTATTAGTATCGCTTCATGTACGAAAAAAAAAATATGGAAAGAACATTCAGTCTAATGATCTGAATTGATCTTGTTTTATCTGTTTGAACTTATTTTCTTTGAAATAAATTAAAAATTAGTCGATCATTATTTCAAAAGTGTTATTGGTTTGTAAATCTGTTTAACTGATTTATGTTTAAGATTATTTAAAAACTAATTTTTAACTGCTAAAAAATGATACTCCTAAGGCTCGACATTTATCTGATAATATAATGGTAATATGTAGTTGACAGTAATAAAATAATATATTTGTTGAAAAATAAAAAGCTTTGATTACGTCAAACTAGGAGTTTTAGTGTAACTCTCCTTTTCTAACAACATTTACGTAAGAATAGGGGGGAGGGGTTTGAAAAATCTTACATACCAATACGTGAGAGGGGAGGGGTCAAAAATTGCCAAAATCGTCCTTACGTAATTAATGACCCCTTAAATGAGAAAATTTTAAAGTTCTCTCAACTAGATATGAGAAAATGAAACAAAATCTTTCACTAAGACATGTTTCAGGGTGAATGCAGTCAAAACCCGTCACAACTTATCAATTGCGGTTTTTTTTTTTTTTTTTTTTTTTTTTTTTTTTAAAGTTTATGAGAATAGGATGTTTTTATAGTCGCACTTTTTGCTAGGGCTGCGGTTGAAAGGGAAATAACCGAATCCGGGGATTTTAGAGTCTTGGAAATCCTCCAACTCCACAGCAGTAGGCAGAGTTATCGACTTTGAGGAAAAATTATCACCTCCGACTCTTGCAATTTTAAACCTTCGACTCCCAACTCACCCCAAAATCAGTCTGACTTCGACTTCACGACTCCGCAGCCCTGTTTTTTACACAAAAAGCTAAAGGTTTTTGTTTGAAGAAAATCACAGACCGAACTTGGAGTTTAAAAAAAATGTTGGTAGAGTTGAAGTCAAGGGCAGATTCAGCTTCCAGTTTTCGAGAAGGTTACTATTGGAAAAGGGGAAACAAAGTGCAATTTTCAGGAACAAAAAGGGGTCTGTGTCAAAATAATTAAGAAGTGCAGATTTGGTCCCTGTTCACATAATAGCTTCAGAATTAGAGAAGACCTTTTACATTGTTATAAAAGCTTCAAAATCAATTCTTAAGAGGAGGAACCAGTTTAGGACGCAGAAATTTTAGTGTTTTTTGTGAATTTTTTTTAACAGGGAAGGAATAATCAGAATATGTTCAAACTTGAAGAATATTTTATTCATATTTTGAAGTACACTTCGTAATTTTTTCAAGTCATTTCCGCCAGAAATACAAGAGTTAAACTGATGTCCATTGATGGATGCCAGCAGAGCTTGTTGCTAGTGTGCATTCCAAAAGTCACAATTTTTATTTGTAATCATTATAATTTTTCAATTAGTAGGCTTGCAAAGTGTGCACATCAATTGCCTCTCCTTTCACTTAGGTCAGAAAATTTGAGACTTGCACCAAATGTAAATTAATGCAGGCATGTCCGGATCATCTTTTACATCGTGCAGGACTTGACAGAGAGGACATCTATTTCAGTCCTTTCCTGATGTACGATTTCTTGAAGACTCTTGGGCTGATGGACCTGGTCTAGCCTGCGACTATAGTCTGTTCCAATCTAATTTGGCAGTACTGGGAGAGGTACGAAATGTGCTACTCCGTGTTGAGAAATAGTTCTCGTGAATTTGGAGGTTTAAAAGAGTGTAAATTGACAGATGATGTGAAAAAATAGAGAATGTGTTTGGTTGAGACATATAGTTGAAGCTATTATTCATTAAATATATTTAGTTTGTAAATATTTGATTACGAAAGCAAAATCAAACCGCTATAACTCGACTTCTGCTTTGGCAAGATTTGAGTTTTCAAGGTTAACCTTTGTGTGCTCCCCATAGACCGGCAAACCCCAGAAGTCGCTTCTCCCCACTTCGTATCGCGCCGGGAAAAACATCTGATTGTCATTGACTGTTGAATGAGTGTCCCCTTATTGTGGTCAAAGCATTTCCCTCTGGTCTGTCGTTTTTTTCCAAGCATTTGAATATATTTTTAAAAACAGTTTCCGCGAGGAAATAAAAAATGAAATGTGAAAACACATTAGTTTTCAATTATTTACTTGCTGCAAATACAAATACATCAGGATTTTTTTCCTATGAATTTGACATTTATTACTTGGTAGTTTTAAAAAGTTTTCGTTTTTTACATAATAAATCCAAACTTCAAGAAAATTAGTGTGAAAAAATAAAGAAAACTCGAATTTTGTTTAAATGTAATGAATACTTTTTTTTTTTTTTTTTTTTTGTGTGTGTGTGTGTGTGACTTTATAAATGAATATAATTGAATCAATTTTACGGGATAAAAAATGTCAGAATTTGTGCTAATTATAAATGAAAGTAAATATTTTTATTTTCTTTTTGTAAAAAAAATGAAGAAAACTTGGTACGGGAGATTTTTTAAGGCTTTTCGCCTTAACTTAGAACTAGAGAAAGCTTTTTAAATGGTTGTCGCGCTTGGTCGGGGCGTTTTGAAAGTTGCATCGTATTTGGCAAAGTCTCTAGCGCTAATTTCAAAAAAAAAAAATCTTTCGTCCACAACTGCCCTTTATATAAATGATTTTAAAAAAATAATAATAATGCATAATCCGATCGTTTTGTGACAAGTCATGATTTTGACCAGGACCTGATAACCGCACAGGCCTACTAAGCCTGGGTCTGAGCCCCCTCTTCCTAAGGAGTCCCAAATTACTTAAAGAATTATGCATTGCCATTACAACTACACAAAAAATACACACATTTTTAAAATAATAGCCTTCAGGGGGCCTCAAAATTATTGTGGGCTTTGGGCCTCACTTTTAGTTAGTCGGGCTCTGATTTTGACTGAATTTACCAATAAAGCTTAAATAAATTTGTAACAAGTTATCATAAGTACTACTGAATGAAAAAACCAACATATTTAAGCGCACAAACAACAATAAAATTTCAGAGACGAGTTTCAGGTTTGCGAGAAACCGCTTCATCAATGTATGAAGATGTAAGCTATGGAATGAGAATCATCCAATTAGTTTCGAAATGCTTACATTTATGCATCGCTAAAAGGATTCATTGCACACCTAAAACATGTGTTTGCGTTTAATTATGTTAATTTTCTCATGTACGTTAATGAGGTAATAAATTAAATTATTTTGTGATCTCGCTAAGAAAATTTGCTCTTCCTTAAAATTGAGATAGATTTTAGGATAAAATAAATAAATATTTATATTTTTTCAGATCATTGTTGCAAATAATGTGCCGGTGGAGGAGGGGTTTTTTCTCCCGAATAAGTAGTATATTTGTAATTTTCTCCTAACGCTAGCGAGCTATCCACATTTGAGACATTTTACCTACTCATTGTGAAATGGAAGTTATATTAAATTTTAGTTCAAAGTTTTTGTTCATACAATTTTTAGCGGGACACATGACGCTATGTAAAACTAAGGGTCGACCCAAGGCACGGGTAGTTTTCGCTGACATCGGAGAGTCCAAGCTTCCGCATAATTCATCGGAGTCTATAAAGGCATTGGTTCCCCTTACCAAATCCGGCCTTGCACTCTCGAAATCGGATATCAACATCCAGTCAGAGATAGAGAATGTATCTTAAATCATATTTAATCTAACAAATTTCAGAGGTAAATGGAGACGATATTACAGGGAAGGATGGTTACATGGGCGTCTGGGACAAATTTTGCTTTAAATGAGTTTTTAATTTATACTTGTCTTTTAGTTTTAGTCTTCATTTCAATAAAAATGAGTTTTTTATGAGGAATTGTATAAACTTCATGCATATAAAGTTTCACATCTTGCATATATATACAATATATGAAATTCAAAAACAAAGAAATTTTGAATATTCATTTTCGAGTGTTTTTACAGTTATAACTTCCTAGTCCATTTGTTTATTTTTTGCAATGGAAAAAATTGTTCCTTGTAACCCCCGAAACACTTGTCTTCAATTCTTTTTGTGCATGATTAACTCAGGGTTTTAATGATTGAAACCAAACGAAAAAAATAAAATTGTTTTTTTTTTTTTGGTTTCAAATTTTGTTTTGTACAGAAAGAACACTAGGATTTTTTTTATAACCCCCCCCCCCCTTTTTTTCGAACAGTGCACTTAATTGCATATCTTCGAAGGAAAAGATGGGGGAAAACAGCCATATCGCATAAAACATATTTACTTATCACTTGTCTAAGCATTGTTGGCAAGCAGCCAACTGTTGCATCCATTTCAGATCAAGTGAAAATTATTGAAAATTTTTATTTCAACTCATTGAAAAAAAAAATCATTATAAATCTATGAAACAACATAACTTCCCCGTTTTTGCTTTAAATGAATGTAAGGTGTTTATATTATTCCCTTTAAAAGTTTCAGAGCCAAAACTTTATTAGGATATCGGATGCAGGAATTTTAGTTTACATTATTGAACAATTGAAAAAAATCGAAAAAGTTACCTCCCTTTTTCAATTCCTAGAAATTCTGTTAATTACGTTAGAACTTCAAACAACTCATATTTTTGAAGAAAATTATTTTTCCTATCTAATGATGCATTTTTTTTTCTTACGTTTACTAGGATCGTTTTTACGGTCGTAAACATGTAAAAGTCTAAACCGTGGATAAAACATTAAATATTTCCTTTTCTAATTCGACAACTTTTGTATGCCAAGTTTCGTGTCTATAAGTGGGATAGCTTCGCCGTACAGCGCACAAACACACAGAAGGGTGTTGCCTTAAGAAGAGTGAAAATTTCAAACTAGTTTTGGCCAGGATTTTCAGTCAAATACTCCACTGTGCTCCGGTCCTTCCATTTGAACACAAAATTGCTATTTAACCCTCCCTTTCCGATATCGACCCCTCAACCGAAACCAGAAGCTGGATCTGCCTCTACCTTTTACTAGCGACCCTTCCTTTTACAGGTTAATGTTGATATCTAACATGAATCAGCATTTGTTTAGAGGACGTAAGTCCAATTTTTTTTTTTTTTTTTTTTTTTTTATGAGCTTGATGTGGTTTTCATATAGTTTGAAGCTAAACAATCAGTGTAAAAAGGGTGTTACTAACTATACTCATAACAACACAATAAACTGGCAAACATCTGATGTGCTAAATTGATTTTAGCTACCAGTCTGTATCCCTATTTATTGAAGAATCTGTGTTAGTGTATATTATTATGTTTCGTTTGCTGCTTTGTTACCTTGAAATGCTTTAAACACTTGCCAAATATGTTCAATATATATCGCACTCATGAATAAAACTACTATAAACCATAATAACATGATTGGTTATGTTCATTCAAATGTTTTACTTCATTCACTTTAAAAAATTTTGTTAAAAGAGCGATTTTTTCGATGTTTTCACATTTAATTACCTACTGAAACATACTGTTCAAAACTTTATAAAACTTTAACCGCAAGTAAAGCAGTAAATTTTACTTTCAAATTAGTTTTCTGACTTCTTGTTCCTTTTTAAAAATTGCTATAAAATGAAGTATTGAGCAATCACGATTGCTTATTGCTTTCATTTGACTGTCTTTGGCGTTGTGGTTCCTTTTTCAGCTTGGACCAGGCCTGCAGCACCGCCGTTCACCGGCGGCGGCGAGGCTGGTCCTGAGCACTGTCCCCCGAAATCCACTTTTGCTGGGCGGTGGCGTCCATGTCCCACACACACGAACGCCTACACACACACACACGAACGCCTACACACACACACGAACGCCTACACACACACACACACACACGAACGCCTACACACACACACACACACGAACACCTACACGCACACGCACGTACACAACACTCACTCACACACATGCATACATACACTTACGCACCCACACACATGCGCCTACACAAACACACACGCTCGTGATTGCGAAAAACATAATTTGAATTCAAGATGCCAAAAATTCAAATTAATTTTTTTTTAATTTTTTGAAAAATTACACCCTTACAACAAAACCGATTCAAAAAAGAAATCAACGCTTTCTTAACATTAGAAACGAAACATAAAAAGATCAAAGTAGTGAAAGCAGTTTTTCCCTCAACTTTCAGCTACAATCTTCTAAATTAAAGCGACTACCGGCACCAAAAATTAATTTTTACGCTTCATTCACAACAAAGCAATGTAATCAACAATCAACACGTTTCTTTGTTCACGTTCGGTTAGCGGTTCACGTTTGGGTTTTGGGATCGAAAGCGTTGTATCAGCATAATCTTCGCTTTTCTTCTTGATTTTCGTATCGTTCATGCTGCCATCTAGTGGATAGATGTGTGAGTATAAATCAATAATAATTATAAAAATATGGTCGCAAAGCCCCCTTAAAATGGATTAATGGAGTTTTTTTGTTTGTTTGTTTGTTTTTTCGTATTCAATTATTCTTTATAATTAGCAAAAATGTAAATATTTGAAAAATTAAAAAGGTTAAATTTATGGTAACAGTAGAAAAAAAATGAAATATATGCTTTTTCATTTACAAACATGATTATTTACATTAGATAGTGCAGTCTTATAAAGGAAAGAGAAGAACAATGTATTATTTTTGGTTATACTTGGTATAAATGGATGAATAAATAAATTTTCAAATTCAGTAATATATAAACATGATAAAATTCAAATTGTCTATAATTGTTAGTAATAATAAAATTATTCAAAGAAACAAGAATAAGGTAGCATTATTGATTTTTTTTTTCATTTGGGTTGATCTGAGTAAATAGATTGCACATTCACATGAAATAGACTTTGGTTATGTAAGAGCTACGATTCATGAAAATAGTAATTTAAAATTGGACGAAAAAATAACAAACATTGAACGTTCTTTAGGAATTGGCATTTGTTACATTTGGAGGATGTAAAATTAATTCTCTGACCAAAAAAATTAATGTAACCTCAACTGATGAAAGCATTCAGTCGACTTCGCTAAAAATTATTTTAGACATGAATTAAAAAATAAGTATTAATATAATTATTTTCTTCCTATTCATTTACGTTTTACAATTAGCATTCATATGAATTAATACCAGGTGAAAAATAACTAAATACAATAGAATAAAAGTTATTAAACTAGTTTGATGATAATCATGTGTTTAAAAAATGAAAAGGGTGTTGAAAAATGTTATTTAATTAAAAGTGAACAACGAAAATTTTTGAAAAAAAAAAGTTTCAAATTCTTTCACAACAAATTAATTGATGAACATATTAGCTAAAAATATGAATTTCATTTTTGCATTAAATACAGACAAAAGCACTCAAACATTTTTGTCTGCAAGACGCTCAGTGTGAAACAATTCTAAATGAAAATAGTTTAATTGTAATAATGATAAAGGTTAGAAATGACTACTTAACATCAGGGTTTGTGATTTTTAAATTTTTTTTAAACAAAAAAAATCGGATTATTTTCGGATTTTTTAAACATTTGTAAATATTTACATTTATAAGCATAATACATTTCCCACAGAATAGATGAAAAAGCAACTTTTTGACTATTTTTATTTCATGACAGTAGCTATAATTTAATAATAGGTATAAGTAGACGAGTTTTAATACAGAATAATGCATGTGATTCAAATTAAATTTAAAGTTTAAATTTTAAAAAAGGTTTATAGAATTTTTATTTTGATTTTTTAAAGTCCAGAGGGATATTCAATCATATACCTCGTACGTTTCAATCATAAAATTTATGTAAATTGTACATAGTAATTTATTTACAATTTTTCCTACAGTCCCTTCTCCCTCTTTTTCTGAGTTTTCAAGCCGAATTTTCTCTTTTTGTAAAAGGAAAATTGTCACAATGATGCTAGAAGTTTTACAATGACTTGCTTGAGAAAGAAATGCTTGAGTACAAACTTTCATTATCAACCACTCGGTTTCAACTCTAGATGCTCTATCCCCCCCTCCCCCCCCCCTCCCCACTCCTCCATAGTAGCTATCGCCAAACCTTCAACTATACTTCTAGGAAAAAGTGATACCACCATTTCCTGGAATTATGACTTTCATACTTTTTTGAAGATAAATTCTTAAAATGTGACAGTTTTCTATGTTTATTAGCTTAGAGTCGACAAAAGTTCTGAAATGAATTCAATTGGGGTGAATATAAGGCAATTGTTAGTTAATTAATAAATAATTACTTAAATGATTGAATAACTAAGCGAATTGAACTATTTCACTTTGCTCAGCATGCACTTGACTAATTTAAGAAATTTTTTAAAATAAAAATAAATTTTTAATAAAAAAATGAATGCTGCATCAAATATTAGCAGGTCTCAATCAATATATAAAATGCTAACAACAAGAACCTTATCATTTTATCATAACAAAAATAGTTCTTTACTTACAACAAAATATTAAAATATGAGTACCATTTTTTGAAAATTCTTTATTGTTATCATTTTTAAATACTCAACGTGTACCTAATTTGGAACCGTATCCACGCTTTCGATTTTGTTAATAGTTATTGTTAACTGCTTGACAATCTTACTAAATGTTAAGCAGTGTTCTTTGATTTAAATCAGCTTGATTTAAATTAAAATTAAAATCATGATTTAAATCAAGTGATTAACAAAAATGATTTGAATCAAGAGATTGTTTAAAAAAAATGATCGATTAAAATCAGTTGATTTTATTTTTATAAATTAAATTTGAATTTTTAGAACATGTTGCTATAAATTTAACTACACTGCATTATACAAATTTAACTTCAACTGGCTAAACTACATAGATCACTCTTTGTGTGTGTGTAACAGATATTCAGACTCTTGCAATATTGCTTTTATTCCAAAATTACAGTTCAGAAAAAATACATAAAAATTCGCATTTTTTCTTATACACCATCTATATATATATAAATGAATGTTTGTCTGTATGTCATCCATGAACTCAAAAACTACCCGGCAGATTTGGCTGAAACTTTCACCGTTTGTTATTTTTGGTACTGGGAATGTTTATAGACCAGTTCGAAAAAAATCCGATCGATAGTTCCTTTTTTATTCCAATTTAAGTCACAATCCATTGGATAAATACGAATAAAATTATCGGCTGCAGAAATTAATTCGCGTGAAAGATCTCATTGATAAGAAGTTAGCTGTTGCCATTTTTCTTGAGTTTGAACAAATAAATTCTTTCTTTATTGTTTTATGGCTTTTCATGCAACGGGGGGATTTAAAACTTTTTCTATTTGATATTTTTAGCGATTGATTGATCTTGCAAACTGCGTGAGTACAAAATTTGAGTATAGTCACGGCTTCACTTGATACCTGGACCGATTATTATGAAAATTGCTATATATATGTATTTTTCCACGGAGAAGGTGCATAATATGCTCATTGAAGCCACTCGCCACCAGGTGGCACTGCAGAGTAGCAACTTCTGCCCCGTTCAACCGATTGTCATGAAAATCAGTATAATGATGTATTTTTTTGTTGGCGTAGCAACGCGCGTCGGGTACAGCTAGTGATTAATATATTTGAGAAAAGTAATTGTTTAACATATTATTTTACACTAAAAATGTACATGATGATGGAAACCTTATCATTAAGCCAGGGGTACCCACCTAGAGGGTGGGGGGTCATGGCAAAGGTTACGCCATTGAAATTTTAGGGGGGGGGGTTATAGGGGCATTTTTCTTAATGTTGGGGGCTCTTGACCTGGGGGGGTCTTCATGACATTCAGGGGGTGCTGTTTCCCTTAAGGGGGAGGGCATCCCTGACGCAAAGCGTAAAACAAAATCACACCTTATCTAAACATTGTAACATATTTATGAATCTTGAGAACATATTGAATATTTAGAGAACTTATCCTAATTTTAAGGGTAAGCTGAATGAATCATTAGTTCGGATTGCTTTATAATCAAGTTTTAACAATTGCCTTATTCACCACAATTGAATCTGCTTCAGAATTTTTGTCAACTCTAAGTTGATAAACCTAGAAAACTGCCAAATTTTAAGAATTTTTCTTCTAAAAAGTATAAAACATATACAATAATAGGAAATAGTGGTACCACTGTTTCCTAGAAGTATAGTTGAAAGGATTGGTTGAAGTAGCTATGGGGAGGGGGAGAGGGGGACAGAGTAGCTAGAGTTGAAACCTAGTGGTTGATCAAAATTTGTACTCAAAGATTTCTAATTGCCATTGTAATACTTCTATCGTCATGTGTGACAGTTTTCTTCTTGAAAACTGCTTGAAAAGGGGGGAGAGAAGGGACTGGGGGATAAAGTATAGATTACTATGTACAATGTACAGACATTTTATGATAGAAATTTACTATAGACTACGCCTCTGGACTTGCACTAAAAGATCAAATAAAAATTCTATGAACCTTTTTTAAAAAACGTTAAACGCTAAATTTAATTTGAATCATACATTATTTGTATTAAAACTCTCTCTCTCTGGTCTACTTATACCTATTATTCAAACATAGCTACTGATATAAAATGAAAATAGCTAAAAAGTTGCTTTTTCATCTATTGTGTGGGAAATATATTATGTTTATAAATGTAAAGTAATTAATATCTACAAATGTTTGAAGATTAAAAAAAATCTGAATAAAAAAATCCGATTTTTTGAATGAAAAAAGAAAATAAAAATAAACACACACACACAAACCCTGGTGTTTAGTCTATCCTAACCTTTATCATTATTACAATTAAATTAGTTTCATATAGAATTTTAACATAGAAAATGTGTTTCACGTATGAGCGTCTTGCAGACTAAAATGTTTGAGTGCTTTTGTCTGTATTTAATATAAAACCGAAATTCATTTTTAAACTAATATTGTCATGAATTAATTTGCTGTAAACAAATTTGAAAATGAAACCTCCATTAAGAGGGCTTTGCAACCTTATTTTATCATCATCATTATTATTAATTGATATTCACACATCTATCCACTTGGCTGCAAATAGCGCTATTGACGGCAGATTTTATTTAATTTCCCAAGCTTAGCGCTTCCCTTTTTTTGCAATCCGAAGTTATTGGAGATGGAAGTGGCGCAACTAGAAAGTAATTTTAAGGGTAGGGCAGCTTCTAAAAAATTTTAACAATAGGGGGTTCTGGAGCTCATAGGCGTTACCGCGATCTAATTATTGGGGGGGAACGACCTTCAGTAAGTTGTTGTACAGTATAAAATGCTATGGGAAGATTGGGCGCCGAGAACATTGGCGCCCGGGAAAGTTGGGCGTCGATGATTGGACGCAGTTTTTGGGCACCGAAAATATTGAACAGCGCCCAAAACCTGGGGCCCGGCGCCCAATATGCTCGACGTCCAATGTTCCCGGCGCCCAATCTTACTAGACCGGATTTTGAGCCCATTTGGTGAAAACGCTTTTTTACGTAAGTAAAGACTGTATAATATAGTTAACTTCAAGCAGCAAAAGGTGAGCTATTAATAGTAAAAGGTGAGCAGTTTTCCTGTAAGCAAGATAAATGCAGGCAAATTTTTAATTTATAATTTATAATATTATTTTCCTCCCCAGAAAAAGGGGTTCCGTAAAATTCCAGAATGTGCAAATGCAAATTTATTATTTTATTTTACGATGCCGTGAAGTGTTGCTTTCTGTACATTCGCAGTCGATTTGTGAAATGCCGTTATTCCGTTTTACGTTTCATCGCGAAAAACGGGTCGACACCGCTAAATGACGACGTAAAAATGATAGCATGATATAAGATAAGGAAAGCTAACGACAGCACCCTAAAACAAAAAGGAGTACTCCAAATGAAATTTACAGATATGTTGAGAGTTACATCAATGCTTTTCTTTTTTGTTAGTATATATCCATTTTCCTATCTCGCATCGCCGAATCTATAATTTTCCTCCTGTTGCGATATTTAGAGCCGTGGAAAATATTGTTGAAAATGACATGCTTATGTGAAGTGGATTAGAACTGAAAGTTGATTTATAAAACCGTACCCGTAAGCCTTGGGGTACATACAGTGAAATCTTGTTACAACGATTATCAAAACAACGAAATAATCCCGTTTCAGCGAAATATTTGTAAATTTTTAGTATCACTTTCAGGATACATTATTTACATAGATAAAGCATTTACAGTACAGAAGGGGAAATTAAACCTCGAGCAAGGGTGGCAACACAAGAAAAAAATAGCACACTACCTATTCCTTTTCGTTTTCTGAGCTACTTGTAATGGAAAACTGTTGTAATGAGAAATCTGGAGTTTCTCGCAAAGTTAGAACGATTCGGTAAAACAATACAATCAAGTATTAACATGTTGGAGACTGGAAAGCGCAAGCTATCCACCCGCACAAAAGTTGCCCTAGTGTTTACCAACTAGCAAATTTACAAAAATAAGACAAGCATTGTAATTTTATTTATTCACTAGCCGCCTGCGGCGACTAGCCGGTCCGCTTTCTTGCGCCATTCGCCTTTCTATGCAAGCAGCCACCTACGGCGGCTGTTTGGCTAACTTGTCATTTAAATTTTTACTTCAAGTTTGTCGCCTTCGGCGGCTGTTTAATAAATTTGGCAAAAGTATTAATCAATATATCTCTATCTTTTGTTGTGCCATTCACATTTTTACGCCAAGATTGCCGAGTTCGGCGGCTATCTACCTTTACGATCTATCTCTAAATTTTCTTATCCATCTCTATTTATTTTAACCTCCCCGCCCATTTCCTAATAAAAACAAAGATCACTCAAAAAAAAAAAAACACCTTTTTTTATTATTTAAGTAGAGCAAAAAAAAAAAAGTTGTCTTCAAAATTCCCCATAGTGTGCAAAAAGTAGCGTTTGACAAAGGAAAAAAAAATCTCTGTTATTATTGAATTAAATGTGCATAATTATGAAATGTAACGTAATATAGATGCAGCAAAACGTTCCAGCTTGGGGGGGGGGAATGGAAAAAGAAATAAATGCAACCCCTAAATAAAACAAAAAAAGGAAATCAAAAAAGCAAGCTCTGCCGGAAAACACGTGGTCATCACGTCATGAAAAGTAGAAGTAAGCTGTATAGTAAAAACAAAAGATAAACATTGTTTGCGATTAAGATTCCATCGTAAATACCGAATCGAAATCCAAGTAGTGACGTCAGAGGCATAAAAGATTGAAGAACGCTTTTTTCGACCGATGCGTGAAAGACATAATGTGTTCAGCATTAAAAAATTGTTTAAAAAAAAAACTATTGCGTATTTTTAAGAACTTTTTTTCTTCTGAAGAAGGCGAAATGGTTTTACTATTACCAACTTAAATTTTAGAAATGGGGCTTTGATACTTCTCGCAGGATGATATTTAAAAAAAAACAAAACCCAAGAAAAATGCAAATTAAAGGTTTTTTTAAAAATTTCAAAAAAATACAAAAATTGCTCTATCTTCAAAATTTTTTCATTCATCATATTTAAAATTAAATCTCCTACTTTATAGTGCAAAAAATATTTGTGTGGTGCGATTGGTTCGGGGTCTGTGAGGTAAAAAGTGCAAAAAAACACATAAAACATTAAATAACTTTTTTTCTAATTAAAATATCAAAAATCGAAGCCCGAGGTGCACATCTTCAGCAAAAACTGCACCTGTATACCAAATTTCATCTTTCTAGGCCTTACCGTTTTCTCGGGATGCGCGCCACACACACACACACAAACATCTTATTTTATTATATGTATAGATTTTGCTTGTTGACTTTTGAGTAAGATTATTTATCTGGATGGGTGAATATACGGTAAATGAATTTTTAGCGTCCCCAGTGAAAATGTCATCTGTTTAGTTCAATAACTAACAACAAAATCTAACTTTTTGTCTGCATCCTGGTTTTAAATAGTCAATATTTACTAATTTTGGGTCGAGAAAAGCGAATATGATAGTGATTTTTTTAAAATTAGTTCTTGTTTTCATGATACCCAAAAGCCCACTTGAGAAAGATGCACAACAACCACATATTGATTTGAAGGTAAGGTTAAAAAGGGGGAAAAAAACCCTGTGTAATAAATGTCATTAAAAAGGTCCTGTTTAATAAAACTATGTTTATCTTTCCAAAAGCAGTGGTTGCTTTTGGCCTATTGCTGCAAAAGCTTCATTAGCGATCGCTTTTTATACGTCTAAGAAGGATCGTCTCTTGTAATAGTTCAGAAGCATTTGCTAAGCATTAACTCTGTCTACTGATTCTGATATCTGCGTCCCATTGTAAAGATATCTTGGTGAAACCTTTCTTCATGCTCATCGCTCATAGCTTCAGTTTTTAAACAAAATATCCTGGAGGAAGTGAACAAAACAGAGTTTCAGAAACATATCATTCATCAATGGTCTCAGAACTTCCATACTGGTTTTTTGACCAACTTTTTTTAGTTCTCGTCTTCTCTTCTACTTAGAAATACTTGTAATACACCCTTAAAGGCCTCTTAAGTGTGTTTTTTTTCTTCATTTTAAAATTTTTTTTCAAAAACAGTGATTTTCATAATTGCGCGAATTTGAAAGGCCGTTAAAAATTTTCTCCTTAACCTCAGATTCAATATATATTTGAAATTTCCCTCTAAGGTATTGGAACACTTTCTTTGTGTGTTTGTGTGTGTGTGTTCACAGCTTTCACGAAGTTCCTCATCATTCTCAGCAGAATGAGCGGGGATGGAAGCAGAAATGGGCGGATCTCTACTAGAGGCTCATTTTGGGTGGCGTTCCTTTGGGCAGAATTTAAATTTCTTGAAGTCCATTTCGGTTTTATGCAGTGAGATTTTCTATCCCAACCAGGGGTCGAAGTTTAGAAGGCAGTCAGTTCCATGGGGGGGAGGGGGGCTTCTATCTGCCAAGAAAAAAGTGCATTAGTGAGATTTCACTAACCTAGTTTGTCTCT
The DNA here is from genome assembly GCF_026930045.1 of Uloborus diversus. Lineage (NCBI taxonomy): Eukaryota > Metazoa > Arthropoda > Arachnida > Araneae > Uloboridae > Uloborus > Uloborus diversus. The sequence continues at coordinate 173,883,410 of NC_072733.1, forward strand.
CAGTGGCACTGAATTGCAAAAAATATTGAGGGGGGCCAGACATTACCGAGGGTGTAGGGGGTATGTAATCTCACGGAGATGCCTCCCCCCGCCCAAGAGGGTCAGACCGTTGAACCTTGAAAATGTCAATTTACATATTTTCTGGTGTGTGTAATTTCAACAAACAAACAGTATATGACACGGCGCTTTCAAAGTAAAACAATCTAAAAGTTTTGGTACACATGTTTACTAGTTCAACTAGATCATATCACTTGTCTTAGTAAGAGACATTTTTACATTTCTATTATATGAGGAGCCGTGCAGTGTCGTAGCTAGGCATTGATATAAGGTAGGGCACTTGACTTGAATAAAAGGACACTCCCAGTGGCGCCGACTTATAAAAAAAACATTGGGGAAGGGCATACCGGGGGTTTTGCCGAAGGAAATTTTCTAAATTTGAGATGAAAAATACTGAGTTTTAAAGTTTTTTTTTAAAGTCATATAATCAACATTGAACCCCGAAAACTCGGCACTTCGGGAAACTCGACAAGCCTGACACATATTTTTTGGCTTCGAAAAACGAGGGGAAAAATAAATAAATTACAAACACACACAGTATTTTCGTAAAAAGGTAATTTAATTTATAGTAACAATTATGCTTTTAGACTATTACAGAGCACTTAATGAATACGTAGATCTGAAAAGGTTCAAATTATATTTAAATAAATCCAAAACTATCATTAAAAGAATAAAACATAAAATATTGCTGTTGCACTTTGATTAATAAGTGAAATAGCTAATTTAAGCTCACTTTAAATAAGGCTCAGAGTTCGTTGAATAAAAATAATGTTTCAAAGTTAATGCTTTAATACAGTTAATAAAGTTAATATCGTACACCAAACAAATACTCTCAGTCAAAACGTACGTAAATAACGGGTTTTAATTGGATCTTACTCCCTAAAAATATTGAAGCATTTGAAAATAACTGATATATATTACTATAGTAAGATAGTAATACAGTAATAATCTAGTATTAATGCTTCGAAATTGGAAATTTAACATTCTGTGTGTATTTAATCTCTATTTTACAGAGATTTTTTATATTGCTCTAACTGCAATTATTACGGTAAAGTGTCTTTAGAAAGGTGCAAAGCAAATGTCGACCGTCTGACTAGATTACTGAATATGAAGTCGTTGATGACTGGTCGTATATCCAATTCATCCAAAACATCTCGGTGGACATGAAGATCAGCCAAGTTGTTCAATCGCTTCTGTTCCATTGTTGATAAGAGATATGACTTCAGACGTTTTAGGACGCTAAATTGATCGTTCTGCTGTTGCTGTCCGCTGTCGTGATTGGAACTACCGGGATACTGGGAGAAGCTTAAACTACTTCACATAACATTTCTTCAACTGCTGGCTCTTGTGTAATGTACTTTCTTATATGACGCATGTTTTTTAAGACCAGTTGTTTTTTCATTAGTGATATCGGCTAACATACTCAAGTATAAACGCAGTCTCTCAATGTCTTGGTCATTTTTGAAAAACCAATTTTTTAAAATTTGTTTCACCTCTATTTAATAAAAGCAAGCAATCTTTTTGAACTGCAATGACCTGTGTGAATCCAGTTGATGTAATACGCCCAAATAATGCAAGATTGCACCATTTCACAAACCTCAATATAAAGTGCTTTTTAGTGTTCCTTTAGGGTTTTGAAAGTGTGCGGTGAGCTGGCTTCGTTGTTTTATACTTCTTTGTTATACGTCGATTCCAAGGAAGTGAAGGATCATCATTTTTTGAAGGTTTTTATTTTAAACACAATTCCCAAAAGTATTCAAAACTATCACACTTCCCATTTAATATACAAATCAAACCCTCATATACTTTTTCCAGATCAGCAACACTTAGATGAGCGAGCCGCAGCGCTGCCCACCGGCGACAGACATGACCCGTAGGTTCGCGCACTAGGACTACTTTTAAGTGAGTTTGCAGCACCGTGTCCGTAACACTATCATTATTCACACCATTCGTTTTCAGTTAACCTGCTTACTACCGTAATAATTATCTCATCAAAAACAACCCTGTTGTAAAAATTTGGCCGCCAAACCTTTAACTTTTCCGCACAAAAAAAAAAAAAAAAACACCTTCATCCTAAACTCAAAAACCCTCAGCCTTAAAAACTTATGATATCTAGTTTGCCCGCCAAGTACCTGCCAAACTATCATCCTCCCTCTTATCCTCTTTCATCACACCTACTTCCATTAGAACCTCCTCCCACCTTCAACTTTTCAGAAATATGGATAGATCCTTTAAATTGTTTATCCTGTTTGGCGGGAAGCTTTTCAAAGTGAAGTGGTTGCTTGGTGAGCAAAAGTGACATTATTGGCAGAATAATCTATGTTATACTCTTAATTTTTTTTTCTTTTTTTAACAAATAGTTTTGCTTTTGTTTCTCTTAATTTATAATTTTTATCCAGATCATTTTTAATTCTTTGGTAATATAATCTTTCAGTTTAACCCTTTTTTATCACTCTATTTTCCCTGCTTGCTTCTTTTTAATGTTCGTCATGATACATGAATTAAAACGAGCAACTAAAAAAAAAAAAACGGAAGCGTTATAACCGTAACATGAATATGTATTTCTAGTGGCACAAAAAATGCCAGAGAAGTGTCAAAATCACACATAACCTGTAAACGTAACATCACGCATTCTTTTTACTAGAATTTACACTGTTAAAACTACAGGTTGCATTCGGCACCTTTCAGGGGTGAAACGCTTGTTCACCAGCGGCACCTAATACGGAGCCGAAATTGCACCTCTAACTAGGGTGGAAAACAGGCACCTTTTAAAAAATAGGCAGCCGGGGTGAAAAAAATGAACCTTCGGAGAGAGAAATGGCACCCTTACTGTAGATCCTCCCCCCCCCCCCGTATTGTGTGCGTTTTTGAATACAGTTGTGTATTTTTCTTTTTTTAATAGTTTTGTTTTGATTCATGATAGTCTACGTTTTGCACACTTTTCACATTGCATGAATTCAGTACTGGAAATGATTAAAACTTGTAATTACAGCATTTGACCATATTTCAGAGTTTTCAACATAGTTAAGAAGTGCTCATTGCTTTAATTCATCTGATCGTTCTCTACATCAGTGTTTCAACCTCTTTTGACCCACGGGTCGGTAAAAACAAATGAAAAACATTGCGGACCTGTGAAATTTTTATCCTTTTCTTAAAAATAAATAAAATAAATAATAATAATTATAATAACTCTCGGGGCGGTAAAAAACTTGTGAAAATTCTGCGTACTGATGAGTTTTTTTTTTTTTTTTTTTACAAAGTAATATTAAAAATGAATAAAACAATACATATCTACAGACTTTATTTGGTATCAAAGAGTTGTGACAAATATATTTAAAGTTAAAGACGAGTAATTATTTGAATAATCATAGTTAAGTTAATGATCATTTGTGAGAAATAACCGCACCGAAAGTAAAGTGTAGATGTACTTATGAATTATTTACATGAACAGCCAAAAATATTCTGGGATATTAAAGTTACGGAAAAACAAAATCGTTTCTCAAACGTTCAAAATTTCAATCAAAATAACAATAAAATAAAATGCGCATAAAATTTTTCGACAGTTAAAAATTTAAAGAAATTCCTAACACTATCGAATAACCGCTAACAGGAAATGATTCAAACACTTGAACGAAAAAGCAAAAGAAAAAAAGAAGGACGGAGAGAGATTTCTTTTTTATTTTTTGCGTTCGCTACACAAAGCACAAGAATCATTTTTATTTAGGTTCTCACTTGTTGATTATTGAAAATAACATTGCGGTTACTGTTTCGGTGATTAAATGTTGCTTATCGAGTACTCAAGAAAATAATGATAGATACATTTAGTAGCGTTTTGAATGATGGAATTTTCACGACAGTAACGGTAACCTGAAAATAAACAACTAACGGTACTACGGTATCGTAACGGACTAACGGTAACTGAAAAGCATTAAACGTACTTTTAACTATGTTTGAAAGCCCTAAAAGCTACAAAGTGATCAAAAGCTGTACTTACTTGTTATTTTAAAGAATTATCCTACAAAAGTTGAGATTTAATCCAATAGTGTACTTCATTCAATGTGAAAGACGTAGAAGCCACGCGTAGTGCAACCTATCATTCGTCCGCCATATTGAAGTGGTTGAATGGTGAATGTATGCCGGAAGCGCATGCGCCAGCAAGTCATTTAGCGATTGCTTGCTGTTTTGGCACCCCTGTCTACGATTGTCTGCTACTTTCGCACCTCTGCTTTACTTCCTGGCCAGTATGGCACCCTTGGTTACCATGCTTTCACCTTAGGGGGAATATATTCACTCGTCTGGAACCTCTGGTTATAACAGTGTAGGGCGTAATTCGTGGTGTCTACACACAATTTACATTGCATTGTACAAAAGTACATTCAGGTACTATAAAAACGTGTACTTACTAGGCAGGGGTTCTCAAACAATGGGTCGCGACCCACAGGGGGGGTCGTGGGATGTGTCCAGGGGGATCGCGAGATGTGGAAGAAAAGTTTAAAGAAAATTAATTCATGGCTGTGTTTTTATTAAAACAAAGAGTACACGTAAAGCTTTTAATACACATACAAGTTGGTTTTTGTGTTCTATTAGTTAGTGGGATACATGAGCTTGTTTGGAATTAACATCGGACTGATCACTTGAAATCTCCATGAGTTGATCATGATGACGGGCAGTTAGCTAAGATTTTGTTACAGCTTGCTCACTGAACGGATTGATACCCATACAACTCCACTTATATCCTTAACTGGAATGTAATCTGTAAACTGTTTAATCAATATTATAATTAAATTATAAAATCAGTAAGGTCTACTACTGTTTCTTATTATAAAATAATTCAAGAGACAAAAATTCGTGTTTATTTTACTAGTTATCGTAAATCGGGGCTACTTGAGCCTCCAGGTGTTACTTGAACCACGGAGGCAAAAGTGTTTAAAATCCGTCCTGGTCCTATAAAACTCAATGTATAGGCTTAAAAAAAGCTTCTCCATGACAGGTAGCAGTACTAGGCAGAGGCTGATACATGAAACAAAGTTTCCACTATTCCCGCCTCTTTCTGACTGAGGTTATGATTGCAAATTATTTAAACAGTTGCTTTTAGTGTCTGCAAACTTCCACATGTAGTAAGTTCATGGAAACATCTGATATCATCATGGTTTTTATGTTTGCATTCTATTTCTTCATAAAATAACAGTGTTTTAAGGTTTATAGCTATTTAATTAACACAGTAACTTATATAAGTTAGTAAAAGTGCACTGGTTGCCTTGAAATGAGGTTTTTTAACCCAGGGTTCAAGCAGCCCTGGACCACATTTCCTCACTAAATTATGTTAAGTAAGACTTGTAATCTTTTAAAATAAAGAGGTTAGTTACAATTCATACCCGTTCATTTGCAGATATGGGGATAAAAAGGGTTCGGAAGTAAAAGAGAACCCCTTGAAGTAGGAAATATGCGGATTATTAAGAGGAAAAATTACAATTGTGTCCAGATTCAATTAATTCCGGAGAAATGTCTCAGAGTGGCATCAGCCCGTTTTGACTTAAATATGCATCAACTCTGGAAAAGAAATTAAAAGATCGTTCACAAAAGAAGCCTGGACATCATGTAGTATTTGGTAGCGAGGAGGAGCAGGCATTAAATAACATCAGAGAAAATAAATAAACCCATGCCATTAAAGAGATGAGTTTTTATTCTTTCTAATGTTTAATTAATGAGCATTTCAATTGGTTTTAGCTGTAGTTTGGTTATAATTCTATTAGAGGAATTATGTTTGCCGAAAAATATGTTTTTATGTATACGTTGATTTTATATTACTTTTTATAAATAGTTTGCTCACTAGAATGTACGTTTTGAGTTTTCTTTCAAACTCATTGGTCCTTCTTGATACCACCTCCTGTTGTACTGCTTTTTCTATTGGATTTGCTGAGTTGGACCAAGTAGCCCTAGCGCGGGGCTAAAGAAAACCCATTTTTTAAAAATAGAAAAAAATATACAAAGGGTTAAAATTGTTGTTTAAAAGATGTTTAAGGTGGTAGCCGAACGTCTGAAAAGTGATAAAAACAACTTTATCAGTGCACATTATGGGTTTAATCAAACAAACTCAAGAGAAAAAAAAATGAAATTTCGAGTCCAAGTAGCCCCCGTTTACGGTACTTGTACTTCTAAGGATAAAACTTAACCATTTGTGTAGTTTTTAGTTATTGTTTTAGGGGGAGAGGACAGAGTTAAAACTTTGGGGGGGTCTCCAAAATACTTAGTCTATAAAAAGGGGGTTGCAATGTCTAAAAGTTTGAGAACCCCTCTACTAGAGGAAATACTTCAACGGCACAAGCACGCTTTGTGGTAATGCAATGAGAATTGACGCAATATTATTTGAATTCTAATTAACACAGTTAGCTTGCTTTTTACTTTATTCTGTACTAGCTGCGTCGCCCGGCTTTGCACGGTCTACTTCAAAATTAAAACTTTTGTCAAGTGACGCGTATTCAACAATTAAGCTTAGATAGTAGAAAAACAAACAAAATTACTGTACATTTTCCCATCGAAATAATGATTCTTAAATTTTGTTAACATCAAATTTGAAAGTCCCGAATAAATTAAACCTTCAACGCTCCATTAATACAACTAAAATTCTTGATTATCATCTTTGGCCGTATACATTAAAAAAAAAATAGTCCAAAAAAGGGGAGGGGGATTTTTACCTAAAAACAAAAGCAAAAATTTTATTTGTTCACAGAGAAGAGAGGAGAGAGAAGGGACACCTGTTGTCCCGAGCCTAAGCCTGAAGATGGCCCGAGATTTTCAAAAAGAGGGATGGAATTTATGTAGGACGTAAGGGTAAACAATATGGAGGGGGGGGGTAAAAGTCATTTGTGATGGACCCCGAAATTCCTGTGCACGCCCCTGGATACAGTCGCGTATTAAAGGTATACCAGTCTCGTACGATTATTTAAACTGAGGTAAATTAAACGACGTTAATTTAAACTGAGCTTGTTGGCAAACGATAAGTTTCCGATTTAATATGGATGTTCCATCAGGCTTAAAAATGCTAAAACCTTTTTTCCCGGTGATTTTACAGCCTTTTTTTTTTTTTTTTTTTGAAATTCGAAAAAAGTAAATCAACAATAAGGGGTATTTTTCGCGGGTTTTCGAATGGGACTTGAATCAAGCGAATCGGTTAATCATATTTCTGGTAGAAAGAGCCATTTAATGCCTTTTTCGAGTCCTAAAATTAAAATTCGAACGGTTCGGTTCTTTTTTGGCGTTTGAAAACTCCCCAAAGTTCCGTCTCGGGTGCCCAAGTACCTCCCTGCCAAATACCCCCCCCCCCCCGCCCCCTGGTCGAGATCCGACGTAAACTGTGGATTTGTATGGAAAACACACATGCAACATATATATATTGTATGTTTCATTTATATCGTTTACGTTTATTATTCGCGGTTAAGGAAATCCTTTAGCAGTTTAAATGTTGATTTTCAGTCTTTCAATTTCGCCAGGTGAGAGTGACATAATTATTCCGTGACGTAAAAAGTCAGTATTTTTTTGCCTATTAATAAATAATTTTTTCAATGTGAATTAATAAAATATGTTTTGATGTTTATTTAAGTGTATGACTATGGTAAAATACATTATGCCATGTTATTTCAAATAGAACGTTTAACGTTGTTTGTATAGAAAGTAGAAAAAAAAAGTAGAAAAGTCAGGGGAATATGCATTTATAACTATTTTCAGCTATTTATGCCAAAATGAAACAATTATCGAGAATTGACCGTGTCGTCCAAATAAAAGACAATGTTCTTCATTAATTAAGCATACGACAACAATTATAGAATTTGTTTTACCAAAAAAATTCTATGCGCCATTGAAATTCAAACCTATTATCAAACATTTATTATTTCCTTCTTTCTTAGTAATTATACAAAAGAAATTTTTTTAAATGCATTCATATTTGTGAATTTCTTTTGCTTTCAAATACATTATCGTTTAACTATTTCACGTATTCTAAAGAACAAATTAATTTAAATCGTGATTTCTAAGTCTTATCTGCAAGGAAATCTCGTTTCCGTCTTTTTAACAAACCTTGAGCGTTATCATAAATTTATCTATTGAGTTCTTATTTCCGCTTATCTTCAACTTTCTTTCAAGACGGAGGGTGTAAGCAAAGGTAGAAGCAAAACATGAACTGAAAAAATTCAAGGTAACAATAACGAAAAATCAAGGTAAAGGAGCTTGAAAATGGTTTAACATGTGCATTACGAAATCTCTAACAGCTATTGAATATTTCTTCAGAGCTCAAACTGCAAAAATCATTATAGAGCAAACAACTATTTAACAATGTGCAATGCAGCTGTTCAAAATCAAGTAAAATAACACTGAAAATTGCAATAGCACGAAAATAGTAAACGTGCATTCGTCAGTAATGTCTTATTCCTAAAACATTTTTTAAAAAATCGCTTCATTTTTCAAAAAAAAAAAATTAAAACTTTGAAAAGAAATTTTCGAAGGACAATAACTATTGAAAAGAAAGACGTCTTGTAAAGATAATTCTATCTGCAATGAATCCCCCCTGGTTAGGGATTTTTCCTATTGCGTTTTGAAAATTCCTGCAATGAGCCGGGTTTTTGGTGAACGTTAACACGCTCTCAGATGTATCATCAGCCTATTGCAGGTTTCAATGTAAACGGGTATGATACGAATTCCCTACTGAATGACTAAAAGCTGGCTTATTGCATTTATTTTGCAAGCGTGACCATTACTTGTAATCAAGGCTGGATTTAGGAACATGGTCCAAAGCTATCTCAAGTTTTGAGTCTCTTTTGTAGTCCAGACAACTTTTCTGTCGGTGGCAAAAAAAGCCATTTTATAAAGCCCCTTCCTTTTTAATAAACAGCAAGCAAGATATGAAACATGTGAGTCACAAAAAAAATTCTCAAGTAATATGTTACAGAAACGTGAGAACCATGATTTTTACATTTTTGCTGCAGGATATCGCAAGGCCGTAGCGGGGGGTCGGTCAGAACCCCGAAATTTTCAAAATTTTAAATGCTTAAAAAAGAAAAAAAAAACGTCGGATGGTCAGTGAGTGTGACCCCCCCCCACCTTCCTGAAATTTCTGGAGGTGTGAAATGTTTGATGCTATAAAAAAAAAATAATAATAAATCATTGGAATCAACTTGATTACTGTCCACTAAACCAGTCGAAAATCTTTCCTTCACTCTTCGCGCACAAACGACCACTTAACTCACCCGTTGTCCGAAAATTTTTCTGGAATCTTTCCCCTTCAAAAAGTAGAAAGAAGAAAAATCCACATTCCAAACCGGTCAGTCGACCTTCATGCTTTGTTTACCGATGGACAACAGGTGTGAGGAAGGGATGATAATAGCAAAGTCCCCCAGGGGGTGGCGGTTGAAAACTGTTAAAGCCATCCTCCCAAATCCGTCACACAGTAGGGTAGGGAGTATATTGCTCCCCCCCCCTCTTCACCTCGGCATTTGAAAAATTAATGTTTTTTCATGTAAGTGAGCGTGGATTTTGTTGTTTTCCGATAAAATTTGAAATGCCCCCACCCCCGAAGAAATTCGAAATGACGGGTTTGCCCCCCCCCCAGTCTGAATCTACTAGTTTTGCCCCACACTACTCACATTACATTTTAAATCATAGCAACGCCTTATTGTACATGTATAGTTTGGTCCTGGAAAATGATGATGGAAAAGTGGACTTACATATACAAATATAAAAATTATAAACTTTAAACAGGGAGGGTGCGAGCTCGGCGAACGTGAAAAAATGGGTAATGCCGCACATCCTGGACTACAAAACTGCCTAAAACAAGTTTATAGCAAAACTATGGAATTTATTTCATTAAAATACTATCGATTGCTAGTAATATCAATGTAACTGGTTTCAACAAATGACGGTCATGGAGGGGGCGATTGCCCCCACCGCCCCCCTAGTAAATCCGCCACTGGTTTGGTGTGAATTTAAGGAGCCTGTATGAGGAATGTCTGTTGTTCACTTCTGTGACTAGTATATTTAGTTTTTTATAGATTAAATTTTCATAAAAAGAATAAAGCTTTGAAGTTTCTTAGTTTTTTTCTTCCGTTTTTTGAACATGAAGTCTTCATAATTATTTCAATAGTTATTTAAAAAATGAAGCAGGGGAAGAGAGTAACTCAACCCCTTCTTCCCAAAAGCCTCTAATACAGTGTTGTCCATTACCTTTCCTTCCTGTACAAGTCCAAAATACTCTCAATCATAGACGGCTGGTGAACCAAAAAAAATGGGGAGTCAAAAGAAGTGCGAACTGTGAATGGAATAGCTGTGTGTGTTTTTTTTTTTTTTTGTACAATTTGGTCATATTATTGGATTTAAGAATTACTGATTAAACGACCTCTAAAAACGGAATACAGCTTCAAAACAACAGGTCGGATGACCACCATAGAAATCTCGATTCCAATTAAAACTTCCATACTTGTGCATGTGCAATGCCATGAGAAAAAAAAAAAAACTTCTGAAATTTTTAAGTTTTTATTTTCGGAAAATAAATTAGCCTACCCAGCAAAATATCGTTTTTCAACGGACCATTAATTTATCACTCAAAAAAAAAAAAGGGGGCAAGCCCCCCCCCCCCATTTTTAAAAGTGAATACTAACAGCACCCTCCTCTTCTCCCGTACGAGCAGCCTATGATCCCATTGTGTCAAAAGACATAGTAACCTTTTGTACAACTCTGTCTTTTCACAGATTAATTTCGTTCACTTTGAACCCCCCCCCCCCCGAAAAAAATTCCTGGCTACGGCCTTGGGATATCGCACAGAGCTGAATTTGACACATTTCGGCATTTCTCGCCTTACCCCCCCCCTCCCATTGTTATAAATTTAGAAACTTATGATTTGTATCCACACTTGTAATAATTTTCAAGGTTTTTAAGAACTTTAAAAGGAAATTAATTTTTTCAAGAACTTTTCTTTTGGAACAAATCACGAAATTGAGGACCTTCAACAAAGTGGATGCCCTAAGCTATAGTTTGTTTAGTTTATAAGTAAATCCGGTTTTTTTTAATCTGTGTTTTAGCTTCTAATTTGTTGAAATAACCGTCCATTGTTTCAAGTATTGCAGCTGAACGTATAGCTCGATCAGAAGTTATCAGTTCAAAATAGTCGTTTTTAACACATTTCAGCATCCCAGTGAGAGCTTTACTACTTGTAATACAGTTTACGTTACCCGCTCCCCCTCATACCCATCAGAAAAGGAAATTCGCTATTCTCTTCATTTTCACTTCTGAACTATTCAAATAAGAAAAACAAATCATGATTTTTTTTCTTTTAAGATTTTGGGAGGTGTGTTGTTACTATGTATAAAGTCCATCCAAGACTGGGGGGTTGGGGGGCATTGCCCCTCCTCGCCCTTCCTTAAATCCGCCCATGCGGTTAGTCATCATAAGTTACGTACGATGAATAATATACAGATATTATACAGATGTACACGGTTATTTCAACCATCTCCTCGCAGGAGATTTGCAAGTATTTCCTTTATCTTATATTTCCGTCATTTATGAAATTCTCGTTCATTTCTCATCAAGATCAGAGAACTCACATCTGGTCAGAAGGGAGTCAAAAACCACAAGAGAACCATGGAAGAGCGTGGAACACATCTGTTCACAACAATAATGTTTCTGTGCTTTTTTTTTTTTTTTTTTTTGTTATGTAGAGCAAAATTCGAAAAGCTGTTTGAGCTCAGATTTATATTAGTACCTAAACTAAAGCTACACATTTAATATATAATTACTAAGCATGGAATGTAATTATACGAGACATGTTTTTTAAACTAAGTACCATTTTGAAATAAAAAAGAACAGGTACAGATAGAGCAAAGAAATTTATTGCACAAAAATCTACCACCCTTACGCTATTTTTCGACATTGCTCCCATGCTTTTTTCAAGCACTTGTCATAGCATGGTACAGGTTTTTGTATACCTATTCGTAGAAAGTTGCCGCCTGTGTAGTCAACTATGGGGTAACATGTTCTCTGAAATCATCATTGATGTTGTGCCATCGACCGCCAAGGTAAGACTTTAGACGCCGAAGCAAATGAAAGTTGCTGCGACCGAGGTCGGGCAGTTCCGGAGGATGATCAAAAACTTCCCAGCCAAAGCCCTGTAAGAATCCTCATGGTTGTCTTCACAGGCGGCAACTTTCTACGAATAGGGTATGCAAAAACCTGTATAAAGGCTTTGACAAATGCTTGGAAAATCCAAGAGCAATGTCGAAAATTAAAGTAAGTGTGGTAGATTTTTGTCCAATAAATTTCTTTGCTCTATCTGTACTTGTTCTTTTTTTATTTCAAAACGGTACTTACTTTAAAAACGTGCCTCGTATATTGAAGATTTTCCAAGTAAAGTAATTTCAGTTTGCTTATGAAAGCTCTTTGATTGTTAAAAAACAAAATAATTACTTTTATCTTTATTATTATTCTTCTTATGAAAATCTAGCAGTGTTAATTTTTTTTTTGATCAAAATAAGGGAGGTCTTGCTATTTTTAGAAAATTTTCAAAATATCTTGATGCTCGAAGTTTTTTGAAATAAATTCGATATTTAAATGAGTTTTTTGAAATTCATTCTAACTGTTCTACAATCTTTTATATCAGTTAACATATCAACTTCACGACCAAACAGAATATTTTAAAATAATGTTACTAAGCAACCTTGTTATCAACCGATTGTCTGATAAAAGTCGTTTAAAAACTCAACTCTTCCTGACAAGTCCTTAGAATTTCCCAACGATGCGATAAGTATAAGATTAAGAATCATGCCATGCGAAGATACATATATGTATATATAAAAAAACCTTTAGTAAATACCTTCGATTACAAAATGTAACGAGTAGCATCTAGAAAAACATCTATTTATCTTCTCTATAAACTCCATAAACACATTATCTGAAAGTCGAAACGAAAAGGGCATAGAGATTGTTCAGGATAATCAATTTGATCCGATGTTGATGAAATTCATCTTTCACGATTAAAGTCATGCAGATTTCTTATTTTCGTGAATATCAAAGCTTTATTTTAAATATTTTCTTACAAACTGTTTCATTTTATCGACAAACATACAGCACGTGAATTTTCTCCTAAATTTGTGCTTTCAGAATATCCTGGCCGTTTTCTACAATCCTTTATTAAGAAAATGTATAAAACTAATGGATTCAGTTCGCATCTTTTTGTTATATTTATGCTGATAAAAGGGAATGATTACTCCTATGACGTTTAAAACAGTTTATCAAATAACTAGGCCGCAGCATAGGGACCTTGCTTCTTAGTGGCCCCAAAAAGCAAAAACTGTTTTAGCCAAAGGCTAAAACTATATGAAGTTTGACTTCATGGGGTCCAAAAAAAAATGGTGTTTTGGAGTTCCTTTGAAAAAATAAATAAATAAAAGGTAGCTATTCCGATAAATATTCAGCGGTTTAGATAATCGTTCATTAAGAAAATGTATGAAACTAGTTACTGATTCTGTTCATTTCTTTATGTTATATTTATGCTTAAAAAAAGGCTTGGTCACTCGTGTGAAGTTTAAAACAATTTATCAAATTACATTTGCATATTTTCTACGGGGGGGGGGGGTTGAAAAGCTTCACCAAAAAAATATCTATGGATCTTATATTTTGAAAATAGCATCATAAAACCGGCTCTGTACGTATTCCCGTTGCCTTGCTCTAATTGCTACACCTGTTGCAAAGCAAACTCAACCGGAAGCGGAACTGTTCTCAGCGCTTCATAAGACATTATGCAAATGTTTTCTTTCGTTTTCAGAAACAACTATTAATTATTTGCTGAGTAATTTTCGTCAAATTCTTCTTAATAAAAAGTTGGAACAGTTTGAGTCTCATACTACGAAAATTGGGATATACCAGTTTGCTAGAAGTTATCAATGTTTGTTTCCGATACTATACGTTGGTTTGCAATTCATGAAAATACCGAAATATTACTTCAGTATCCACATACGTGCCCATCGATGGTCAAGAAACCAGAAACAAACCCATTATAAAGAAATATTCCTTATATTCATTTCATTTCTGAACGGTATCAGATGTGGTTAGTCTATGTAAGTGCTGTTATTCTTAGACTTTTATACTAGGGAGGGGGATCGATTTTAACTATTTTTTTTTTTTTTAATCGAAATAGCCTGTGGTGGGAACAGTTGTATATTAGCGTCAAATGTTCATGGAAAAAACTATTTTGGAGATTGAAATATATTTGGATCACCCGCCAAGTCCTTGAAGTTTCGCCAACTATGTAAACCTTGACATTTAAAATCAATAAATCAATTTCTTATGTATATTTTTTTAATCGCATGTGGGGAGAAAAGTTGTGTAATGGCATCAAATGCTGTTGCAAAAGAGAAGTTGGTAATTAAAACATATTTTAACATTCCGCCAGGCCCTTCAAGTTTCACCAAATATGTAAAAATTGACCTTCCTTTTTTACTAGCCACTTTCAGCTGTCTTATCGAGTAGTAGATAAATTCCAAAAGATGTGCATCGGCTTTTGCAATGTGCATAAAGGCTCAGCTTTAGAGAGAAACCAAACTTGAGCATGTACTTTTATAATGTACTAGCAGTACCCGCACAGTGATGTCCGAGCTGAGAAGTTAAATTAAGTCTGTTGAACAAAAAAAATGAACGCCCCCCCCCCCCTCGCCATCTTTCTGATGTGAAAAATGATCATTTTTCTTCAACTAAAATGCGTACACACCTTTTCAAAAGACCTATTAAAGTCTCTTTGGAATTTAAAACTATTCGCCAAAACACATAAAAATATTAACAGTAGCTTTAAAACTCAAAATAATCCTTCAACTACATAGTTCATCGCTTAACGCGCCAATCAACCTCGCTACCGTAACCCTGCCCTTTAGCGAGTGAAGCGGTTTTTTTTCCCTGCAATTTAAATTGTTTTGCCAAATAAACAATGCTATAATAAAAACGTTATGAAGAACAATCACAATTGAATACGACGAAACAAATTATTAACTAGAATAAAATAAGTAACTATCTTCAACTATAAAAACAAAACAAACGTTGAAGAAATAAGGAAAACAAAACCCAATAGAAAAATCCTACGAAAACAAATTATGTACCGGAACATCGAAAAAAAACGCATTTAAAAATCTGTTCGCTGATCACAACAGCGTAGCATGGGCATGGTTCCTCGCAGCTATCGACACTGTTGGCCAGCGCCCTCTCGAAGTGTTAACTTACCCCGCTATCTATTAGGAGTTCATAGAACTAAACTTACCCCGCCATTTATTAGGAATTCATAGAGCTAAATAATTAATTAAACATTTAATTGCAATTACAAATATGTCGGTCAGTCTGATTTTAAAAAAAATGCCTATAGCCTTCCTCAATAAATGGACTTTTCAACACAAAAAGAATTTTTCAATTCGAAACAATCGTTCTGAGATTAGCGCGTTCAAACCATAGACTAATAATAAGAGTAAACCGAGCTTTCCCAGACTTGCTGATGAAAAAATTGGTTCATGGATACATCATGTGACTGGTGGAAGGCTTGGCGAAAACTTTGGCGGGATGGTTGTTAGATGGCAACATTATCTATAGTTTGGCACTCGACATGTATTTTAAGATGTAATGTATTTTCATTATAATTTTTTTTTCCAGGTGCAGAGATTGAACTGTTTTTCTTTTAGTTATGCATTATTTTGGCATTAGTTTTTGATCACAGTTTTCAATACCTTTTATTTCATTTGGAACTGCTACGTCAGCGTTGGCGTGAACGTAATGGCGTAAACGTTTTGCGTTAACGCAAAAATGTACTAATCGGTATCTTAAATTGAAATTTTAGGTAAAAATCTTACCGTTTGCTGGTTCTTTTTGAGTGCTTGCATCTTAAATTGCTAATAGAGTTATTGAAATTGACTAAAGAAAATGCACAATACGATCTAAACGAAAAACTCACTATATTAACAAAATATTCACAACTTGGAATACCAAATTTACAAATCGGACTCTATAAAAGATCATTCTTCCGTGTTCCATCAATTCTATTTATTTTATTCCTCGCGGACGTTGATCGTCTGCTACGATCAACGCCCGCTGTTGCTAGGATATCCACCAGTCACATGGTTTGGTTTATGAGCAGCAAAAGGGTTGCCATAGCTCGGTCTACTCTTATTATTAGTCTATGGTTCAAACAAACAAACTCTTCAGTTCTATATTATTAGTTAACTAATAAGAAAAATATGACAATGATTACATATATATATATATATATGGGTCAGTTCATGGTATTTTTGACATTTATATAGAATCCGTAACGTGACCTTTTTTGCCATAACTTTTTAATTTATGGATTGATTTGCAAATTATTTTAATTTGAGTTAGTGTGTTGGTAGAAAAAGTTCAAAATAAAATAATATGCTAATCAAACAGTAAATTAAAAAGTTATGGGAAAAAGAAATCCCGTTACGGACTCTACATAAATGTCAAAAATACCATGAAATGACCCATATATATATATATATATATATATATATATATATATATATATATATATATATATATATATATATATATATATAGAAACACTATCATATATTGTATTTATAATCTGGACAAGTCAACCAAAATGAACTTCACTACTCAGTTCAATAGGCGCCACAGGCTGCTCTAGGATACTGGTAGACACACATTTGATAGCAATATAAGGATTGAGAACCTCTTTAAAAGGAAAAAGGGTGGGAAAAACCATGAGTTTCGTTAGTGCTGCTGGCGAAATTTGCCTAAATAAGCAGCACTAGTCCCCGACATCTCATAAAACAAGCAAGTGGGTTACTGAAAGTCCAGAATATCAGCATGACATGAAATACAAACATTGAACCTTTTAAAACGAAAAATACAAGTTTTATCTAAAGAAAATAGAACAATATTTAAGCTACAAGATTTATATAAAGAAAATCGAACAACATTTAAACCACAAGAGAAACAAAATTTATCATTTATAAATCGTAAAAATGTATATTATAATTATTATTTATAAATCATAAAAATGTATATTATAATTATTATTTATAAATCTTAAGCTACAAGATTTATATAAAGAAAATCGAACAACATTTAAACCACAAGAGAAACAAAATTTATCATTTATAAATCATAAAAATATATATTATAATTATTATTTATAAATCTTGTAGCTTAAATATTGTTCTATTTTCTTTAGATAAAACTTGTATTTTTCGTTTTAAAAGGTTCAATGTTTGTATTTCATGTCATGCTGATATTCTGGACTTTCAGTAACCCACTTGCTTGTTTTGTGAGATGTCGGGGACCAGTGCTGCTTATTTAGGCAAATTTCGCCAGCAGCACTCACGAAACATCTCATGGTTTTTCCCTACCCTTGGGGAGTACCCCCTGATGAGGCCCCAGGGTATTTTGGGATTTTTTCATTTTTTCCTTCTTTTAAAGATTTTTTCGTTCTTGTTCAATCCTTATATTGCTATCAAATATCTATAGATATAAAAATCTCGTGTCACGATGTTTGTTCGGGGTAAACTCCGAAACTACTGAACCGATTTGAATCAAATTTCATATGTATCTGTAATTTGGTCCAACTTAAAAGATAGGATGGTTTTTATAATTTTTTATTTTAAATAAAATGTTTATTATGTATTAATAATGTGTGTTGATTGTTTGGTTCTGTAAATTCTTAATAGATGGCGCTGTAAGTTAATTCATCCTCAAAAGTTGTATTCTTAAGTTAATTAAAATTTACAAATAATGCTATGTTACGGATATTCATGATTATCAACAATATCGCCGGATAAAGGGGGAGTATTAAGGGCACACTTTTCAATGTAAATGTCAAATTCTACAAATCAAGTTGAAATTGATATGCAGCGGGAAGTTCCACACTCACCACTGCTTTTAAAAACGTATGAGTCTCATATAAATGTCAAGTTTTGCAGTGAGGTCAACTAAATACATTGTCAAATACGTTATTAATGGTTCTTATTAGTCGCAATTGAGGTACGAGATATTAACGAAATAACGCGATGAGCAATGAGTGGACATGAAAACAGCAACGAAGCTATCTGGCTTCCCCATGTACGAAAGAGACCCATCTATCTGTACAGCATCTTGCAGTACATCTTGAAAACGATCAACGAATATATTTTTCCGAAGATATTTTCAACGAAAAGCACTTGAATCACCAAAAACAACCCTGACTTTTTTTTTTTTACACTGTTTAAAACCTAATTTGTTTGGCCCGATTCTCAAAAATAAAATTATTTACCAATGTTCCACGCTATTTTACATGCACTGTAAAAAATCCAAAATGTCACTGATTATTTCCGTGGAACATGCTGGGATTTCACAGGTCATCAACAATTTTATTGGTAAATTAAGTATATTCGTCAAAAAGTTTCTTGAATTGCTACAAACGCCATGAATGCAGGCTTCTCACTGTTGCGAAAAATATTTTAGCTCCCAGTTTAAAGATTAACTGAGCGCATTTATTAAGTGTATCGGCTTCAAGTCAATTACGTTCCGTTTGCATTGACTAAAAGCTCCCAGAGGGAGTGATGAACCTTTGGACTCCGTAGCTTTGCAAGAATCGCATGCGAGCTAGACCTGCGGTACTTAAATGCAAGTCTGACTTACGGTTCGCCATGCTTGCGGCATTATTGGTGGAGCTTAATTGGGAAAGTAGAGAGGTGTCAAGCTTTTGTATTAAACTTACTTAAGGTTTTCTCTGAAGGTCCAGCGATACGACTGACTTTTAGCCAGGGAGATAACTGAATTCTTCAAAAAGATTCCAGGATAATTTCAGGAAGGTTAATGAATTTTAGTGAAGAACTGACTTCACTATTGTCGTCGTGGTTCGTCCAGATTGAAGTAACTCCCAATGAGAGGAAGTGAGTCTCTGGATTCTGTAACTTTCCAAGAGTAACAAGCAAGTGGAATACTTTGCGCATGCTTGCAAGTTTATCTTAGCAGTGGCCATGGTAGCGAAAATGCTTTTGGTACTTTCTTGGTGAGTCGAAAAATATGACAAGCTATTACTTTTAATCTTACTTCGGTTCTCTCTAAATGTTTCAGAGAAATGATTGTCTCGAATTGGAGAGGTTTCGGAATTCTTCAGAAAGACTTCAGGATAATTTTAGGAAGGTTTCTCACTTTTAGTGGGATACGTTACTGTCAGAAATTGGGCGTATTCGCTGCCCATTATTTTTCAAGACGTTTCTTAATTGTTTTTACAGTGTTGAATAAAAAAAAAAATCATTCATGCCACGCAAACAAAGAACACAACATTCATCAATCTCGGGCATAATTTAAAATTAAAGCCTAGACATTGGGATCAAAACTCCATCCAAAGCAAAACTGTGTAGCCAAAACAAAGTGAATGTTGTTTTTGCATTTGTTTTCGTTAAACATTCCCTAACAGACAGAAATATTTGCGAGCCGTTAATTGTCGATTGCTTAACACATATCACGATTCATTTCGCGAATTGTAATTATTGGTAGAACACAAACATTGGGAGTTGCATTTTCTAATGCAGGTTTTGCATAACGAGAAAGAGTATTCGTCAACGGTTTAACATAATTTTGACGGCGTAATATGCAACACAATCATCATTTCTGTGGGGAAGCTACATAAATTTTATGCTTGAAGATGTACTCCATAGAGTTAAACAAACACACCGATGTTCAAATCAAGATTTTACACCAAAGATGTATAATGAAGCTTTAGTGTTGATTGAAGATTTATTGCTTTTCAATTTCAAATTTGTTGTTTAGTCATTATGGTGTGATATCACGTGATTGATTGGTTACTGTTGACTTACTTAACATTGATTTACAACGAGAAAAAACAGTGCAACGACGCTGTCTTAGCTACAATTATTGTGAAGAATGAGCCATTACTGAAAACTGAAAAAAAAATCATAATCAGATTGTGCAGACCGTTGATGCTGAAAAAGGCTATACAGTTGTCGATAAAAACAAAGCCGTAAACATTCCAACTGTATTTTTAAATTCTCAGGATATACCAGGAATGCCACTAGACGGTTTTCTGTTGAAAATTGGTTCACCAGTTATTTTTTTTCACAACCCCACCTAGATTGTGCAATGGTACCCGTTTCTTCATCAAAATTTCAACAATTTTGACGGAAAAGTTTAAAGGAGAAATTTGTGTGTTGCAAGTAATCCATTTATAGCGTCATAATTTTCAAACACATTTCGAAGGCTTCAATTTCCGATTTGTTTAGCTTTTGAAGAGACCATAAATAGATCTCAAAACCAAACAATGTCTACTTTCGGTTTGGACTTGAAACATACATGTTTCTCTCATGGGCAACTACAGGGTGTCCTGAAAAAGAATGTTTTCAAAAAATCATAACAATAAAATGGTTAATGATAAAAAAAATAATTTTTGCAGAAAATTCATGTGATGGGCCGCAAGTTTAATCCCCCTAAGTTCCAAAATTTAGTTCAAGAATTTTCCAGTAGATGGCGCAGCAGATGTAAGACCGTAAATCAAAGAAAGACAGAAAATTACATCATAATTTTTTGAGAAACATTTTTAATAAATAAAATTTCGCAACAATATTTTCAAAATGCCTGCCGCCGGCTGCAACCACATGTCGCAATTGGAGGAAAAATCGGTGAATTCCAATAATTACTTTTAGAGGCTTATTATCTGCAGCGTCATCTATTGAAAAACTTTTGAACTAAACTTTGGAGCTCTGGTGGGACGAAACTTACGGCCCATCACATGAATTTTCTGCATTTTTTTTTTTTTTTTTTGTTTTAATCATTAACTATTTTCCTGTTATAAATTTTTGAAAACACAGTCTTTTTCAGGACACCCTGTATCTATTGCCTACTCTTGATTGGGAAAGTTATCATACCTATTCGTGTTAGCAAAAGACAAATAATAGAAACAATAGATTTAAGTCAATGTTATCTACCTCATTTATAAAATTACATTTTTATATGTTTTTAATTTAGTTAATTTTTTTGGAAAAAAATTATTTATTACAAACTATAGGGAAATCTGAGATGAATAAAATGTAGTGTACATTCTAAAAGTTCATGTTGGTTTACGCTTATTTTCTACATTCCGATATTTTACAATCAGTTTCCATATTTACTATCACTCTCAAGTTATTTTGCTTTTATTTTTGTTTGAAGTCATACTTGCAAAATTTACTAAGCGTAGGTATAGTGCTTTTACCAGCGAAAATTTAGTTAATACTTACTAAAGTTAATAAGTTCTTAACTCAGCCTAACACACCATTATCAATCTCATATGTTTTAAAATTGGCTATAATATTTTAAGCTTTACTAAAAATATTAATTAGATTCTATCAAAATATTGAGCAAAATAATATTTTAATCTATTTCTGGCCACAGCAACGCGTGGCTGGGTCAGCTAGTATATATATATATATATATATATATATATATATATATATATATATATATATATATATATATATATATATATATATATATATATATATATATATATAGATAGATAGATATATATATATATATATTAGGGTGGGTCGATTTTGACTTTTTTTTTGAAATCGAAAACGCCTGTGGTGGGAAAAGTTGTGTATTGGCATCAAATGCTCGCATAAAATTTTTTTTGGAAATCAAAATATATTTAGATCCCCCGCCAGCCCCTTAAAGTTTGGCCAAATATGTAAAAATTGACATTTTTAATTTTTTTTAAAAAAATCTTATGTATAATATTTTTAATCGCCTGTGGTGGGAAAAGTTGTGTATTGACATCTAATGCTCATATATATATATATATATATATATATATATATATATATATATATATATATATATATATATATATATATATATATATATATATATATATATATATATATATATATTTGATAATCAAAATATATTTAGATCCCTCACGAGTCAATTGAAATTTCACCAAATATGGAAAAATTGACATTTATTTGTTATTTTTTAAATTTCTCATGTTTGATTTTTTTTGATCACCGGTAGTGAAAATGATTGCCTAGTAAGATTCTTCACTCATAAGTAATAATAATAATAATATTCAAGCTCCGCTCAACCAGTAAAATTTGGAATATTTTCATAATTTTTAAAATCTTGACGTTTTAAAGCAAAAATTTTATCCAGCACTTTTTTAAAAAATTTTAAGCATTTTTTATATTTTATTTTTCTAATTATAACACTATAGAATTATTCAGTATTAAAGCATAGGTATAAAAGATTAAAGTACCAGAAGTCCGTCGTCGCAGTTTTACAGCAGCTCTTCGCTCATTTTCCCGAAGTATTAGGGGAAAATGACTGTGAATTCACCTCGAAGTTTTTTGTAATAAAGAAGTTTTACACCTTATACATTGCTTTGTTCTCTAATTTTGGCATTAATTTTCAGAAAGCCAATGTTGTACGCATAAAGCCATCATGGCGTGTTGCTCCACAAACTAATAAAGATACTTCTGTCACCAACCTAACTGCTCTTTCTACCGCTTGTGTATGACATGGTAAATTCCACAACTCACTTTCAATAACGACACCCGTTTGAGCTACATTCTCAAGTTCCGCATTGGGTATATGTTTGGTGAGTGGAGAGTCTGTAAGGACACAATTTTTCCAATTTATCAATTCTGTATAGTCTTTTGCTCGAAAATTTAGAGGTGGAATGACAAAATCACGAACAGTTTCATTAGTAAGAGTCAGGCCCGTGTCCAGAATTTCATAAAGGGAGGGGTTTGGGTTTCAATGTTTTTTCATTCTTACCTGCTACACTGGTAGAAAAACACAACAGTGGGTTTAATAATTCATTTCTGTTAAATGGGTACAATGAGAGGCAAAGCGGTGTGGGGGGGGGGTTCCAAATTCACAGAAGATGTGGTTTTATGCAATGTTATCAATTCTATTATTTATTTTATTTTCAAAAGAACATTATTTTTATTCAATCCCTGTTTCTCGTACGGTTAAATTACATATATTTTCTTAAATAATAATTAAAAATAATAACTGAAAAACAGTGGTACAACTAGAAAATAGTTTTAAGGCGGGTACATTGTAAAAATTTCTAATCAAATAAGGGGGGCCGGGGATAATCCCCTAAAACAAGTTTGAATTTTTTAGCAGTAAATATGGAATTTTAGACGGTCTTTGACTCCGAGGAAATTTGAAGAAATTAAAGGCTTGAAACACGATTATAGGCCAAATTTTTTTACATTAGAAATAGGGATAGAGCTCAAGGACGTTTTTTTTTTCTTGAAAAATAGATACAAATAAAGTTCTCCTCCCCCTTTCAAATTTTCAAAATTTAAGTTCCAAAAACGCAATTACAGACAAACTTTGAAGATTTTTATGGGAATTGGATTCTGGTGCTGTCCTTTGGATTTTTTTTTTTTTTTTTTTTTTTCAATATTAAAGTCCTAAAAACCTAAGCAGTATTCTAAGCTATTCGGAGGAGGAGTTCAGAAGCTAATCCACTTAAATTTTTCGTAAGTGTTGTTTAAAAAAACCTAATTTTGATGATATTAAAGGAAGGTGGCTTGCCCGTTTTTTAATTTTATTTATTTATTTATTTATTTTTTTGTAATTGGAGTCTTAAAAAAACGCGGTTGTGAGACCATATTTAAAAACATTTGAGTTTAGACGATTTTTAAACGCAATTTTAAGCGATGATGCTTCGGGGCATTTTCTGGATTTTTTGCGAAACTGAAGATTTGGAAACAAAATTTAAGATGCTCCATAATACTATTGGCATGGGGGGGGGGGGAATTCGGAGGAGTAGCATTTTAAAGACTATCTTATATTCAGACGAACTAGAAAAAGGAAAAAATTGTCGGGATACTTTAAAGAGAATATATTTTGTTTGTGACTTCTCTTTGGTTTTTTATTATGTTTTCTTCCTCAATGGGAGGGTTTTAACCCCTAAAACCCTCCCCTTGGACACGGCTCTGGTAAGAGTTCGGGCCTTCAGGATTGTTCTGTAGCCTAATTTCCTTACTGAGGATCGCGTGCCTTTGATCATGGCTATCGGCAGGTTTTCTGGATGACCAAAAAAACCATTTCTTTATCTTACAGGGTCAACTACTGATTTCAGATCATCGCTAAGATATCTTGAGTAGTGGATAACTTCCCAAAGATGCTGTGCACCAGCTGTGCAAGAAAGCTCAGTTTTAATCAAAAACCAAACTTTTGCATACACTTTTACAATGTATTCTACAATAGTCCCTATTTCCAGCGATGACTCTTTTGTACAAACATACAAATGAAGTACTCTGTTTGCTGTTGTAAGCCACCTAACATGAGATAGCTTTCCTGGTGATTTGGTGGACAGTGGTGTTGAACAATTTCCTGAACATATTGCTTGACATATTTGATACAAGTATTTTTGGTCAGTGCCAAGTCCGTCTGTATCAACTGTTGACAAATCAAAAGCGATTTTTTTTCAGTTGACAATTGGTAGCTGCTTACATGTGCCAAGAAGCTTCCCTATAGGACCATTATATGTAAAAGAACCTGTAGTGCTTCCATCAAGATGCCGTAACAGATAGCGTAAAGGTAGCTCATTGGCGTGCAATTGACATATGAGCCACTGCAACGGCCTTTTTAAATACAGCTCAAACAGTCTTATTACACCACCTTTCACACCAGTATTGACTGCTGTTCCATCTGATCCTACTGCAATTAAATCCACAGTAGATACTTGGGTTGTTTTTAAATAGTCTAATATGCTTGATAACTCTTCATTCGCTGTACCAATTCTTCGGCTCTGAGTTTTTCGTTACAATTTCTATTTGGTTCATATATGCTTGGCTAAGTGCCAAGAACAGGCCGATTTGTCAGACTGGGGGTGGGTGATTTAAATAGTTTCATTATATCACAGAGAAGAAGAAAAATGAACATTTGGAGGAATCACACTATCTGTCTCTTTGACAGTTAAAACTAAGCAGAAGGAGCAAAGAAAAAAGGCAAAACGCGCAATTTCAGATTCCCAGCAGGGATGGCATATGTAATATGATATGATAATTATTTTGTTTACAAACAAATGGTCTTACTATTTACTATTTACATCACAGGTGATTAAAAAAAATACATAAGAAATGAAAAAAAAAGTTTTTAAAAAAGTCAATTTTTCCATATATAGCGAAACTTCAATGACCTGGCAGAAGGTATAAATATATTTTAATTACCAAAATTTTTTTTAAATGAACATTACATGTCAATACACAACTTTTCCCACCACAGGCGATTAAAAATATTATACATAAGATTTTTTTAAAAAATTTAAAAAATGTCAATTTTTACATATTTAGCCAAACTTTAAGGGGCTGGCGGGGGATCTAAATATATTTTGATTTCTAAAAGAAATTTTATGCGAGCATTCGATGCCAATACACAACTTTTCCCACCACAGGCGTTTTCGATTTCAAAAGAAAAGTCAAAATCGACCCACCCTAATATATATATATATATATATATATATATATATATATATATATTACAAATCATTTTTAGCATCGTTCAGGCTTTTCTCTGAAAAGTACCCTAGAGATTTGCCTCATGGCTAACTCGATCCTACGCTCACTGGAATGCGAAGCCCACGCTGTCAGGTCGAGCCACCGTGGCTACGCATATCTTGCGTTCCTAGCATTTTATACTGTAATAAAAAAATTTCCGTTTTCATACCATTTTTTATTGCTGCTCCACTCCTATTAGTCATAGCGTAATGTATATAGCCTATAGCCTTCCTCAATGAATGGACTATTCAACACAAAAAGAATTTTTCAATTCGAACTAGTAGTTCCTGAGATTAGCGCGTTCAAACAAACAAACTCTGCAACTTTATATTTTTAGTATAGATTCGACAATAGTCTCGATTTCATGTGATGGCTCTTATTTCGTTCATCTAACACAAGTCTTTTTTGGTGTTGGTCCTCCCCCCCCCCTCCAAATTAAATTTCAATATAGGGCCTTATTCCCCCTTCCCATGAAAAGCAACTTGACCTTCTCTAAAGTGATATCGCTTAAGATGATTTGCAGAAATTTGCCAATGGAGGGAATGCAACTTTTTAGTACCTATTCACGAGATTCACTTTAGGTTCATTTATTGAACGCATTAACCAGCAATGTTGTTTTTGAACACATAAAATTTTCTTTTAAAAAGTATATAAGTTGTACAAGGAAGAAATAATCTCCCCAGTCTTGCTTCGAGTGGTTTTATTGTTTTTTGCATATTTGGAGAAAAAAATATATATATATAGTCTATGAATTCACTTTATAGATTTAAAAATACAGTCAACTCTCAAAAACTCGAAGTCCCACAGGGCCGGCTAAAACATTCGCGTTATTGGTAGTTCGAGCTATGGGAAGTGTCCACAACAATTTCAAGAGTTTGGTACCTGATGAAAACTTCAAGATAAAAAAATATTCGAGTTAAAAGCTTCGAGTTATCGAGATTCTACTGTATATGTACTATGTGATTCAAATCGAGAGTTGGATTTCGTTTTTCGCTTTCCGCTGCTGAATGATAGACGCTCTTCTGATACATCTTCCTCCTGGAATTTTTGCTTTCATAAGTAATTGCAGCGACGACTGAATAAACCGCTAAATCAGTTCTAAGATCAAATTCTTTTGGCTGACAAGAAGTCAAAAACTGATAGAACGCTATAGTCTAGAACATATTTTTTGCATGCGGAATTTATTTTTAATGTGATTGTATATAAATTATTTTCGATTAGCATAATGAACCTTTTCACTGCTACTAGGTTATTTTCTCTAAACACACATACAAATTTACAATGGTTTTAAAATAAATAGGAAAAGAAAGCAATGCAGATTTGTTTTTTCAGCTTTATCTTTTCCCCCAACTTTTTTTAAGACAAATGATTAGTATTTTTTATATATTTACTTATTTATTTATTCTCATTTTTAGAATGAAAGACAATATTCCATTAAACTTGTTAAATAACTGCAATCATTAAGTTGCAGACTGTAGTGGTTGACATTATTACGAATTTTAGTCCGCCTTATTACAGGGCCGGATTAAGCTTTTAAACCGCTCCGTTTTTGAGCAAAAAATTGTGCCCCTATTGAAGTACTAAGGACCCCCCCCCCCCAAGGAAGAAAAAGGAAATGGTCTTTTTACACTTTTTAACAAACATAAAAGAAAACGGAAAGCGATAACTTTTTAATCAACGTAAATATTTATAATAATTTTTCATTTAAAATGTTTCATTTACTTTTCGAAAACACGATTAACAAAAGTTATTTAGATGATTTCACAAATGTTTTTACAAATTTTTG
This sequence comes from Uloborus diversus, assembly GCF_026930045.1. NCBI lineage: Eukaryota > Metazoa > Arthropoda > Arachnida > Araneae > Uloboridae > Uloborus > Uloborus diversus. Next base: position 173,910,809 of record NC_072733.1, read on the forward strand.
ATACAATCCTCGTCTCAACTATTTAAAAGCAGCTAAACAATTTCTGAGTTTAGAGGGAATTATTCGTGCAGAAATAGAAGGTTTGGAGATTCTCCCCCCCCCCTCCCCGACGGTTTTAAAGTTTTTGATCTGAAGATGAATTTTTTATCGGGAGGTAGAGAAAGGGTCTAAGGGCTTCTCCGAAAATTTTTGAAATTGGAGCCCAAAAGTGCAATTTGTAAACCATCTCTCATTATGATAGGAAAAGAAATAGGACTCGGAGACTTTCCCCAGGAAAATATTTCGAAATTTAAGTTCCAGAAACACAATTTTTGACGATCTTTGATTATGTTCGCATGATGAAGTTGGGGGAGTCTCCCTCGGAATTTTTTGAAATTGAAGTTCCAAAAAAAAAAAATTTCAACGTTCTTAAATGATGCTAATGAAATTTATCACAGCTTGAAGACACATAAAAACTTGAAAAGGATTATTACAGCAGTAAAATCAAGTACCAAATGTGATCTACACATAAAAACTTGAAAAGAATTATTACAGCAGTAAAATCAAGTACCAAATGTGATCTTAAAAAAATTAATTTTATTTTCAACATTATTATTGCATTAAAATAAAAACTGGCCAGTTTTTATTCCTGAAGACTTTGAATTTTAGTTTGTTCTAACTATAAGGTTTAATTCTTAAGTCAAAATGCTTATTAATGACGCATTCAAATTATTTTAGTCACATCGATTTCCCCATTGGCTGGTGAAGCAGTACAATTTTATTCAAATTTAGTCATCCGTAGACCGTAGAAATGACTTCTGAATCTTCGAAGTCTGGAAAAACAAAAAAAAGTTAATAACTGGGAAATACGAATTTCACAACATTAAGTTTGGTGTAAAAACTTTTCTCACAAAGAAAAAACACTTTTGCAATGGTAAGAAACATAGTTTGTATGCAACACTGCCGTGCTAAGCACAGATGTGGTATCTGCACGTTTTGTCAAATTTGAGTTATTGTCACCGGGTGGTCATTAGTAATTTAGTTTACCTAAATCTCAAGTTTTTTGGCGATTTTTGAACACGAGATATTAAAAAAAGCTATGGCAAAAAAGTGGTATCTGCATATTTTGCGTACTTTGCTAAGGCAATTTGAACGTAAGTGACAAATACTAATCCTTTAAAATGGTATCTGCGATGTTACGGTTTTTTTTTTCTTAGTAATTATGTACATACGACTTTTATACCTTAGTAAAGCAGCATATTCGCAACTCCAGAGCTCGAATACGCTACCTTGCGGATATTTACAAAACTGCCGAAAAAACTAAAACATTGCGTTCCATGTATTCATTTTGGGCAAAACAAACAGTTTGCTATGTGTATTTTTATTTTATTTGCATAATTCATCATTTGGAATCGTCATTCGCAACAGCGTAACATCAAAACTATCAGATATAAACTGTGAGTACACATTTTATTTATCTTGTTCTGAGTGAATTTGAATAAATATCAGTTTTTCAATTCGATGAAAAAATGCGGACTTAACAACATTGACTGGACACTAGGACCATGCTGAAAAATTACTCTTTTCCTTAACCTAATTCTACATAAATGATTTAAATAACTTTTCTTACTACAGCATCCAACTGAAATGGACAGTATGCAAATAAATTTTCTTGAAAATATTTATCGCAGAACAGATTGAAAAATCCAGAAAGAACGTTAAGAATTTGAACAATAAAAAATAAAAGTTTGGAATTTTTATCGCTAAAATATCGCGCCAACTTAACTTTATTGCTTTCCAAAAGCTGTCATTATCGGTGGAAGAGTTTCGCCAAAAATCTGTTTATAGGGTTATGGTTTTAAAATTGTGTGAAAGAATAATGTATCTTGACAAGATTTCGCACATCAGTTAAATCATTTCCATGACGAATGAATTAAATGCATGATGATTTCTTTTGATATCCAATCATATAGTCATAGAAATAAATTATCTGGTGTTAAATGTTACTCTTCACAGTCATAGAGAGATCTCTTCACAGTCATTTGAAATCTGCATACGTCACATAGTGTCACATATGTGCACTATGTGACAAAAATGTCAACAAACGCGGGAAATGTCACAAAAATGTCAACAAATGCCGGAAATGTCACAAAAATGTCAACAAATGCCGGAATGTCACGAAACTGGACATAATATGTACCAATGTATAGAAAAAACGGTACAAAATGAAAATGCTGTTCGAAGCGAACCAAAAATTTATGAATTCCGAATTCAACATCGTGAAAATGGCTGCTTCAGAACAACTTACTGTGTATTCAGTAAATTACCGCCCATTAGCCAGGGCTACTGTGTGTTCTGCATTAATTTTTTCTTTCGTAATACTTTTTGATTTCTAATCTCTTTCTACATGGGTCAGAATAACCAAAAGACTTTGAAAAATCTTTTCAAATGAATAAAGAACAAAAAATCATGCATGCGAACAAAAATTTCTCTCATTTCGTAAGTTTAGAAGCAATTATACGTTACAGCGTGCGTTTGTTTTAGTTTTTTCATCCGCCATTAGACAGTGACTGCAGCGCCCCCTATAGTTTGTTGGAGTTGCGAATTAAATAATGTAGCAGTTTATTGTAACAAAGTACTAAAATTAGTTTACCTTTGAATAGTTGAAATAGGTCGATAATAAAAACTAATACAACTTTGCATAAATGTTCAAGTAAATATTCATTTTTTTCTATTTAAATTTTTATTTAAAATTCAAATTCTTAAAAATTAAAGAAATGTAAAATATTCATATCTAATTCTTTTGTGCAAAAAAAAAAAGCATTTCATTCTACGGCCAATTATATTTTGTTTAAGTATCGTCTGCTGTCAAAATTATCTTTATGCTCAGTAAAAATGAATATAGAAAATAAAACATTATAAATGATAGCATCAGTACATTCTTTGAATATAAAGAACAGAAAGTTGTTGTGGTTTACAGTTTTAAATGTACGAAATTTTGAAAATGGTATTTTTTTAGAAAGCAGATTCTGTTAAATTTGAAATAACGAAATAAAGTGACAGCAAAATCCAAATAAAGCAGATGTTTTCAGTACTATTTAATGATACATTGCGTTTTACAAAGCTATATTTGTCGTATCTGTGCAGATACCTCTAAAATTGACTCACTTACGGTCAGGGGCGGATACAGGATTTCATTTTAGAGGGGAGGGGGGGGGGCGTCATGGCCAAGGGTGAGACTGGGCTCAAGTAAAATTTTTTAAAGACACTCTGAAATTTTGAAAAACTATGAGAAAGTCTCCCCCCCCCGTAAACAATTCAAAATTGCATACAAAATTATTGAAATAACCATTTTAAAAGTTTTTTTTTTAAATAATTTTTCAGGTTTTAGAATGTGTTGTCAGCTCTAAATTTTCGGAAACGACAACCATAGATTATATGTAGTCTCACGTAAGGCAATTTTCTTAAACTTAGGTTACATTGAACTTGAATAAAAATAATTAAAGAAAATCACTTGGTTTGACCTCCGGGATTCACCTTGTAAATGCCGTGAAGGGATAGTATGAAATTTCCTGTTCTCTAACGGTGAACTTTGAATTTGTGCTGAAAAAAATGTTTTAAACCTGTTCAAATTTACAAAGCGACTTTGAATAAAATGGGCATCTCAGATACGAGTTGAAAAAACTTATAAGGCTTGTTGATATTTGTAGGGAAACCCGAAAGTTATAGATCTGAGTTTGAAATGAAGGATTGTTTAGCATAAAAGTTGAGATTAAACATTAACTAACTGGTGTAACTAAAAAGTTATTGCACATTAATTATAATAAATAATAAATATACGACGGTCTCTGCTCTTTTTTATATTTTATGTACTGATATCTCCGTGAAGAAGGTTCATTTCATTCATATATCTGATTATGACACATATATTTTGTATGCAGAAATATACTCTTAAAACTTCACTTGGGCCTCGGTAGCGCAGTTGGTTGGCGCGTCATTGTAGTAGTCCCGAAGTGGTGGGTTCGATTCTCGCCCGTTGCCTTGGTTGTAATTTCTTTCTCTGTGCTGTTAATTCTGTCTTACACTATGTCCCTGTATCGTGCTATCTGTCATATTGGACGTGAGTTCATAAACGGGTCCTGTGTGACCAAGTACACGAACTCGAAATGTATGTTGTCAATAAACCAAAATTTCACTTAAAAATGCGGCGAAAATCTAATTAAAAATTAAATATTTTATGAATGTGTGTAATTTAGACATTGATTAATACTCACTGACTGATTGTTTTTGATTCTAGAAAAATCAGAGTTGGGCGACAACGTCGCAGTCTCAGAGTCTGATACAGGAACTCGAGATACGTTTCCATCGGATTTGGGTTCATCAGTTTTTTTAACTTAGGTTAACTTTTGCTTAACTTGTTTAACTTTGCAAAAAAAGAGAGCAATGTTTTGTCACCCGAAAACTGCATTGTTTTTGTTATAGGTAGTTTTTTTCTAACAAAACACTGCTTTTTTCAGCACCGTTTCCGTCTAATACAAGGAGCTATAATTTACGGAAACCCTCATATAACAAGGGTTCGCGCTCACACGAAACTAAAATTTTACATTTCTTGCACGACACAAAATCCAAAACACTGATTTGAACTAATTAACTATTCACGGCACATTTACAAATAAACTCAACCCGAAAAAAAAAAACGAAACTGTCTAAAAATCACAACAGAAGGGAATAATAATTTACAGAGACTTTACGTAAAAAATGAAACACACAATGAAATGTTTTGTCAACTGAAGCGATGCCTTACAGCTCTGGAAATATTCCTATCGTCCATTAGATTTGTTGCATAAAAAGCAATCGGGTGGCAAACACTTCTTTGTTGCTTCAGTTTACTGGCGCCTGAAAACGCGCCGTAGAAAGACTGTCTCAAGCAAAGTTATATATCAATAGCAAATGACATGTTATGCCACAAAAAAAAGGGGAATTCAAAAATTATTTCCTTTTCCTTATGGTTCCGTTCAGATTTTTTTTTTTTTTCAAGCAGTCATTTTCACTTCTCAAATGCAATGAAACTTATAACGATTACAAAGATATTTCGCAGATTCCGGGGGGAGGGGAGATCACAAACCACATGACCCCCCCCCCCCTTTCATCTAATGCCCAAAAAATATTGAATTAAAAAAAAATCTTTTCATATGGTTTCGATCAAGTTTTTCTATTTTTTCAAGCAAACATCTAAATGCGTTCGTGGTTTTTTTTTTTGGGGGGGGGGAGGGGATTCGTGACCCCCCTCCCCTTGTATCCGCCACTGCTTACAGTGAAATTAACCTAGTATATGAAAAGATTTTGAAGAGAAATTTGTCGCAACTACATTCTTTAATTTTAAATCAAGACTTTTACAAAAATACGCTCTTTACGTAGGTTAGATAAGTTATTTACGAAACGACTACCGCTAGTTGAACATTTAATTAAGTCACAAATCAAAAAAACCAGTTGCAAAATTTTAATCATCAATTTCTCATTTTGAGCTCTACTGCAGATACCACATCTGTGCTTAGCACAGCAGTATATCCTTTTTCTACGTGAATATGTGTGTGAAAAATTAAACACTAAGTTGATGAAAATCTGATTTTCAGATTCCATACCGACTCTCACCTTAGTTCCGTAATGTCGAATTTTCCCAGGGAAGGTGCGGAGGGGGGGGGGAGAATGGTAAATGTAATTTTTTCCTCGGAAAACATTAAAAACCATGTTCACTTACATGTAATAATAGGTCTTTCAAATCCAAGGGGAGAAAATCCCCCCCCCCAAATGACAAGCCTGACCCTCCTCTTTTATAAACCCGTTCAGTATTTACACACTTCTTAAATTTGGCACCCTATGACCATAATCAGATGTTGAATCCGTCCTTGACAGAAAAAATTATCCATATGATAGTTGTCATATTGAAGACTTCCTAAACATATTTCATTAGATAGGCAAGGGTTACCCCCCCCCCTTCCCAAGAGTGAAGGCGCAATCTCTTAATGGAGTCTAAAATGAGATCAAACATCTACTCAGATTACCCCCCCCCCTTAAAAATTTCAATATCGCAGTTTGCGCTGTGACGCGGCCCCCACCCCTCACATGGCCACCCTTAAAAGAGGGTACTAGAGAAATGTACCAGAGATTAAAAAATTGAAAATCTCTTTTTTAATGCCCCCCCCCCCTGCGTCATGTAATATTTTTTTCAAAACGGAATAATTACTTTTATTTTTCTCAAACACTACAACTGTCAAAATATAAATATGAAAAAAGACTCGTTATGTTTTTGTTTTCGAACGAATGACGGCGAAGGAGAAAAGTAAATATTTTGGTATCTGAGGCATTGCATTTCTCGTACATCTACAAACTGTTTCCCGAAAATGAAAATAATTAACGCTGTAAACATTTAAAACAAATCAACTCCGCTACACTGTTTTCAGTACACCTACTTCGTGGAATATACAAGAATTTTGTTTTTCTGTTCTAGTTCTTCATTCCTGCCTCTGACGTTGAAGTAGAAGTTAATAACAGTAGCAGACTATCCGGTAACAACCTAATAAAATTTATGAAATGAAAATATTTTGATGATGGCATAAATGCCGTTAACCGCAGATTTGTTTCTTTTTCTTTTCTTTTATTTATTTTTTTCTCAGACAAACAAACAATGAAAATCAAGCGGAGCCAATTCGAACACTTTTTAACAGCTGATTTCAGTGCCACAATAATGGATAATCAGCTCGCCTCGCAACTCAGATGACGTAAAAATGAACCTTGGGATGACTTGGGATAGAAGAGTCCGACGGATTAATGACGCAACAGTTCTGTTTTGTTGTAGGATGTTTCTGCGATCAAAAGGAATAACGTGTTGTGGAGCTACGAAATAAGGAGCTCATCGGCTGGTAAGTAACAATTTTCATTCCAGTAATCGATCTTGGGTTTGAATCGCAAAAAAATGCTGTTGTATTGTAACCTACATGCCGGTAATTTGCTTCGTGCGTTTTAAATATTTTATGCTTCATTTTATTGGAAGCAATTCTTTTGGTCTACTTGTGATTTGTAAAGCCGTGTTGCTATGTGCACCCCTTACAATGACCTTTTAGTGAATTTTATTTGCCGTGCCAGCATTTCAGATTTATTTCAATCTCAGAGGTTAAAAAAGGATTTTGCATTACTTTTGTGAAGATAAACGTTATGATTAAGTCGTGGTCAATTTGTAGCTTCAACTTTTACAATGAAACTCCAATTTAAATTGTTTAGGTCATCATTATTTTGTGTATGTGAAGCTCAAGTTCAGACTTATTACTTTATTTGATACTGTTGATGAACTAAAAACATTTTTTTTTCTGTTAATAGTGCATTTGAAATAACCGTAATCCATTTGTTTCGAAGGTAAATAAAAGAAGCAAGATCCTTCTTAAAGTGAAAAATGGCTTGTGACAGCTAAAAAAAAAGCTGGACACTATTGCATCACTTTAATCACTTGTTTTTTGTTTGATTTATGTGTACACTCGCACTGTGCAAATAATGTACACAAACTATATGTATAGTGTGTATACTCTGTTTATATGTATATAACTGGTACAGCTTATTTTATGTGTGAAGATTTTGGAGATTTATGCTTAGCCTTGCATGGGTGACTTATATCCTAGCAGTAATAGTACAACAAGTGTTTTAAAGTTTATTGACATTCAAGACAGCACAAGAATTATATACAGCAGAAAGAAAGGAAATTATATACCCGGAGCACTGGTGGGAATCAAACCAGGACCTGGTGCTTAGAAGACAATGCTTTTGACACAGAGCCCTATGGGCCCTGATATGGCTTATATTGAATAAAGCTTAAAATTATTTATTTAACTTGCCACCAATCAGAAATTTTGATGAAAATTCCCAATTCAGAACATTATTTTGAAGTAAGATAATTAATAATAGTTTGGTCAAACCTTACCAAGCAGCATTGTGAAGGCTATGCAGATCTTCATCATTGCATTGTGATGCTGCCAGGTTAGGTTTGCCCTAACTATAAATGTATGTAGCTTGCAGCATCTATATTATTTGTTAATATTATGAAAGTTATATGAACAAATCCGGTTTTTTTTTGTTTTATATTTCAAGTAGCATTGTAATCTTTAATAAAATATTTTAATGAAACACAAGCCGAACATGATCCTACTTGAAAACGTTTGCAATCGTTTCATTGCTGCCTCAAATACTGTAAAAGGAATTAGGTCACTTTTTAAGAAATCTAAATTTTAAATTTCTAGAATTATTCTAAAACGTATTTGTTACACATATGATACTCTTGAAAATGGTGAAATGACACTTGCTCAATTACTCTCTTGTTTAATTAAGAAATATTCTATGTCATTTTTGAAAAATGAGCCTTTAAAGGTTTTTGTAAATTTTTGAAACATTCACAGATTTGTATTTTCGAAACAGGTTGATATTTTTCAAAATAATAAGTTATGTTTTCTGTGTCTATGAAAACTTACTTAATTTTATCATAATCTGAGAGTATATGAATAATTTTTGCTAAAAAGTGTTGATTTGTCACAGAATGGCCCTTTTCAGGATAAATAAAGCTGTATGTATTTGAAAATATATTAATTTATTGTTTTTCTAGATTTTTGCAGATTCATCAGTTGGCAAAAATGGAAGCAACTCCAGATGCTTCAGCCAGCGAGAATCGGAATAGAAAATTTGGACTTCCGAACTGGATGGTTAATAATATTGAACGACTGAATTTTGTTACCGATTTTGAGCAGTATGCTTGTAGCCCACCTGAGACAGAAGGATTTTTATCAGAGCATTCAGAACATTATGATGCACATTCCAGTTCGCCAGATGGTTTCTGTCCTGTAGGTCAGTACTATTTGTGTAGTTTATTTGTAACGTTTTGTACATCTAATTATCACGGAGCAAGAAAGAAAGTGTACATCAATTCCTGCTTGCAATCTTTACTCATTTTTTGTATTATTATAATCTTATAATATACGTTTAAAATTTTAAATATTAAACGAATATCTTTCAATCTGTGTATCTTACGACTTATTATCTTTTCGTAAATTTGAAGGGTTCTAAATTTTTTTTTTTTTTTCGAAATATGTAAAATTTAAAACTTCGCGCTTATTAAAGCCTGCATTTGTGCTTTGATGTTCATGTAAAATATACATTATTTAATGGTTCTTCATTGTACGTATTGATTATTTGCGATATTATATGAAACTTCTTTTCTTACCTATAGAAATAAATGTGGCCATATGATAATTTATAGGGGAGAAGGGCAATGACCTACAGGGTCTGGTGGGAGAAAGTGGTCATAAATTAAATAAAGAGCTAATATTCGAAACAAAAGAAAGAATTAGGGAAGGGGTTCTAGAATACCTCTGCTCAAGCAGCTAAGCTGAATTTATTTTATATAATATTTTAGAACAACTTAAGTAAGATGAAGTTAAGTGGTCATGAGATATCCTTCATCTAAAATCATTTAATTTTCATTTATAAGGTAAATATCAGTTAAATAATAAGTTTACTAACCATTTACTGTTTTTAAAGTAAACTGAGTTTAAATTTGATATAGCATGTCGATTGAATTAAAGCAAGATTGTAATGCTATAATATTTGAAGACAAATCATAGAATTCTTCTGCAACCACAGCTTTCAATTTATTCTAGAAGAATAATTTATGCCACTCCCTTACCCCTCCCCCAAGAAAATCATTAAAAAGTAGAAACTTAGAACTAAAAGTGTTTCACATACAGTGTTTTGAATAAACTAGCATTACTCGCATGCAACACCCGTGCTAAGAACTTAAAGGAAGTCTGTTGAACAAAAAAAATCCATACCCCCTACCCCCCTTCTGATCTTCAACTAAAATAAGTACACACCTTTTCAAAAGACCTATTAATGTTTCTTTGAAATTTAAAACAATTCGGCAAAACACATAAAAATATTAATAGTATCTTTAAAACTCAAAATAATCCTTCAACTACATAGTTCATCACTTAACGGGCCAAGCAAACACGCTACTGTAACCCTGCCCTTTAGCGAGTGAAGCAGTTTTTTCCCCCTGCAATTTAAAGTGTTTCATCAAATAAAGAATGCTATAATAAAAACATTATAAAGAAAAATCAGAATTGAATAATACGACAAATCAAATTAATTACTTAGATAAGTAACTATCTTCAACAATAAGAACAAAACAAACGTTGAAGAAATAAGGAAAACAAAACCCAATCCTACAAAATCAAATTATGTACCTGAACCTGGAAAAAAAACGCATTCAAAAATCTGTTTGCTGATCACAACAGCAAATCATGGGCATGGTTCCTCACAGCTATCGACACTGTCTGCCAGCGCCCTCTCAAAGAATTAACTTACCCCGCCATCTATTAAGAATTCATAGAACTAAGCAATTAAACATTTAATTTGCAATTACAAATATTTCGGTCAATCTGATTTTTAAAAAAAATAGCCTATAGCCTCAATAAATGGACTATTCAACGCAAAAAGAATTTTTGAATTCATATCAGTAGTTCCTGAGATTAGCGCGTCAAACAAACAAACCCTTCAGCTTTATAATATTAGTATAGATAGATTTTTTCCGTTTTCATACTATTTTTAATTGCTTCTACACTCCTATTAGTCATATATAGGCGTGATGTCATATAGCCTATAGCCTTCCTCGAATGAACTATTCAACACAAAAAGACTTTTTCAATTCAAGCCAGTAGTTCCTGAGATTAGCCCGTTCAAACAAACTCTTCAGCTTTATATTATTAGTTAATTATTAAGAAAAATAAGACAAGGATATTTATATACATACATATATTTTTTTTACAAATCATTTTTAGCATCGTTTAGGATTTTCTGTGAAAAGTACCCTTGAGATTTGCCTCATGGCTGATTCGAACCTACGCCCACTAGATCTTGACGCCAACACTTTCAGGTCGAACCACCGTGGCTACGCATATTCTGCATTCTGAGCATTTTGTGTTACAATGTAAGTTTTCCCGTTTTCATAACATTTTTTATTGATGCTCCGCTCGTATTAGTCATAGCGTGATGTTCTATAGCCTTTAGCCTTCCTCAATGAATGGGCCATTCAATGCAAAAAAAAAATTTCAATTTGAACCAGTAGTTCCTGAGATTAGCGCGTTCAAATAAACAAACTCTATAGATTTATATTATTAGTTTAAATAGATATAGCTTGATAATTTTTTTTCCCTTTGGTTTTTTTAAATAAGTAATATTTTTCGGAACTCTATTTGATTGCAATGTTTTCTTATGATGTAGCTTAGGTAGTTTAGACCATTATTCAGACGCTACCTTTATTATGTTCCCAAAGAAATAAACCATTGCAAATTATCACACCTTTCCTGATGGCATTGATGAAATCCAGGAGTGAAAAATAATGATTATAAGTCTTGGATAACACACTTTTGACCATAGTTGACCATCAAAAATATATTTAAATAAAGTAAAATTCTTCAAAAGAACTAGGTATGCTGAGCATTAAAAAAAATTAGTTATGGTTTTAGATTAATTGTTTTAACTAGGACCGCTTTACCCCACCCCAGATCATTAACACACATGAAGAAAAAAAAATGCTATTAAGCTGTTTAACTCATTTTTTTTTTCATCCTGAAATTCAGTGCAGCATATTCTTTATTAATATAATGCAAAATAAAAGCCAAAAAAAGAAAAAATGAAGTTTTAAAAGAAATTTTTGTATTCATTATTTACCAAAGTTGAAAAACCTGTATTTTGTGACCACTTTGCCCCACCAGACCCTACTCCTTTCACGGAAAAGGTAGAATTGATGTAAATAAAAGAATTTGCATTTGGTGTCAACAACCAAATGTTTAGCTTGAATGATACCAAATCTGTGCCAAGCAGACGGTGAATATTGGTTTACCTTCTTTTTATCCTAAAGGAAATCCCCCAAAAAAGACAAACCTTCTGGCAACCCTTTTGTTTACTTTCGGTCTACTTTTTGCTGAGCAGAATATAGGAAAGTTTTTAATATTTTGAATTTTATATCACCATAAAATTTTTAATGTTGAAGTTTTTTTTAAATAAAATTTTGAGCTACTTGTTGAGACATTAACGAAGAAGGTGAGAGATCTTCCGGGTAATCTTTCAAAATTATGTAACCTCACAATGTGCTTTTACACTACACTTGGTGACATTAGGGGAACAGAAAGGGTTCGAAGATCAAAATTTTGACAATTAGGTTCTAAGGATAAAATTTCAAATTGCACTCAAACTTGTTTTTGTGCTTTTTTTTTTTGCAAACTTTTTTGTGTGGGAAAATTTTTTTCAATTAGATTGGGACTCTGAGGTAGTATCTTCAAGTGACAGCAGAGGCTCCTTGATAGGATGTCACTGTCACCTCCCAAAAATTTTCTTATTCGAAAAATTTTGTCTGATAATTCAGCAATACTGTCATTATTCAGCAGAATTTGAAGCTCTATTCAGTAAAGTTATCATCATTTGGGGAAGTTTGGAGTTCCATTTGGCAAAATTATCATTATTCGGCAAAATTTGGAATTCAGTTCGGCAAAGTTATCATTTTTCGGTGAAATTTATAGATCCATTCAGCTAAATTATCATCATTTGGTGAAGTTTGGAGTTCTGTTTGACAAATCATCATTACACAAAATTTGGAGCTCTATTCTGCTAAATTTGGAGTTCCATTTGGCAAAGTTTGGAGTTCTTTTCAGCAAAATTTTGAGTTTTATTCGGCAAAGTGGGATTTTCCTCTCTCCCAGAAATGTAAGTTCGGGATATCCCTGAATGACCAAAGTGATCTTGAACGAGTTTATCACAAGTTGTGTGTTGTCAGAATAATAAGGATATAATGGTAATACGTTTTGAAAAGTTTTGCACGTGCAAAATAAGAACACATGTGAAGAAAATTGTTAAAATTATTCTTATCTGTATTTTATGAAACAGGTTCTAAGAGGTTTAGCGAGATTTCAAGTATTTGCAGTTCATTTCCTCCTAGTTATATCATAAGTTTTTGGTCTATTTTCCATGTGAGACCACATAAAAAAATTTTTTTGACTCTGTTACGAAAACTATTTTTTATAGATACTTGTGAGGTTCTGAACAATTTTTTTATGTGGTCCCTATCCACTGCACAAAAACAGGTTTGAGGCTGCACCACCCATTTCACCAGGGGAAAAACAAAAGGAGAGTTTTTTTCCTTGAAGGTAAATCTCTGGAGCCATTCCTAGCATGTGATCCTCTGAGAAAAGAAAGAATTTTTTTTTTTAATTGAAATAAAATATTATTGAATGCACTGTCCAATAAATTTTGTTAATTTCCACACCCCCTTTGTTTTCTGAACACAAAAATGCGCAACTTTTATTAAAACTACTTGGTATTCTATCAACTGGACTTTTTTTTTTAATTGTAGCATTCATTTGCTGATTATGTTTTATTTAATGTCTCTGAAATTGCACTGTTTTATTTATTGTTTGATTGAAATGATGCCTGATGATTTAATGATGATTATGAAATGATGCCTTTTAGTAATGTACATTTAAATTGAAATTCTACATTTTTTAATAGTTGAGCCAAGTGAATACAGTGAAAATACAGTAGCATTTCCTGCTGAAATAAAAAGTCCTGTTGAAATAAAGCATCCACAGCCCACGAGTCCAAGCTCAATTTCTCATTCTCCAAGCCAATATCATTCCATTTTGGATACTTTGAAGCATGAAGAACTTTTCTCATCACCGGATAGCACCCCTTGTGCCACGCCTGAACCATCACCTGCTCCTCGGAGAAGGATGAGTGGTCAGCAGGACACTGTTCGCTCTAATCCGGGACGATGGTTTTATCTTGGTTCTTATCCGAATCAAGATAAATCTATAAAAGGACAGTGCTTGAATGTCCAACGCAATAAAGAAAACAAAGATAAAAAAGTTGATAAATCTGACATTTCTATGAAACGAGAGGTTTCATTTCCACCAAAAAAAGATGGACTAAAGCTAATGATATCTAATTTTGACATTAATGCGGTCAGCCCCACGTCATGGTAATGAAAATGTATGAAAGATGCTCTCTCAAGTATTTAAGCATATTTTGATTTGAAACAACAATGCTATGATTAATACTCTGCTAATGCAATAAGGCTTAGAATTTTAATGCTATGATCTGTCTTCTTTTAAAAGTTTCCTTTACTTGTTTGTCTCTACTATAAGCTAAATCTTTGATATGCAAATTAGAGAAAAGCGCATGCATGTGTATATTTTGTAGAAATATAATTAAGGTGAAAACATGTTAACTAATAATATTTTACATGTTGATTTTCTTGAGAATTTATATTATTTGGTCAAAAACATTTTTAAAAGTTATTATTCTTTTTTGATTTATAAAATATGATTTTATCTACAAATTGTTTAAAGTATCACATTCATACCTTATAAAGTATATTTTTAAACTTTTAGAGTAACTCACAAGTTTTTAGTAGCAAATTTAAAAGAAGTAATACTAATAAAAAGTTTAATAAGAAATAATACAGCATTTGTGACTAATTAAATGTCGCAAATGTGCTTCAAAATGTGTATTTATGGTATAATCTTTTTGTTCTGAAAATTATACTCATTAATGTACTCCTCCCAGTTTTTTTCTTTAATTATATGCTAGAGTACTGTATTGAGTTACTTGATTTTTTAAGTGATACAGTTCCTGTTGTGCCTGTGTTATGCCCATGTGAAAATTTCTTTCTTCTGAATTGTACTTACTATGTCATTTCCATTTGAATTACTTCATTAAAATGTTTCATGCAATTAGCAATTTTCTCAAATTAATATTTAGAAAACTATAAACGGTTTTTGAATTTATGCTATTTGTAGAGTCAGGTCCACATTTAATTTGCATGACCTTTATTTTTGCTGTTGTTAGTCTTAGATACATACTTAGAATTGCCAAAATGGTGAAAATAAGATGCTAAGTTAAAACATTAAAAGTTTGAAGGAAAAAAAAGGAAAAATACAACATCTTACTTTTTAAATGGTCCTCAGGAACTCACATTCATGTTTAGAAACACCACAAGCATTCAAAAACAATAACAACCCAAACAAATCAAAATATTTAGGACTGAAATTCGAGGAAATATTTGGGTTTAAAATCCTGCAGGAGCATGCTAAAAATAAGATGGAATCACATTGCCCTGAACCCGAGTAGAACACCTATAATGGCAATTGTTTAATTAATGAAACAGTATATACTTATCCTTTTCATTGCTATTGGAAGATAAAATAAAATGTTATGCTATGATATGTAAGCATACTTCAAAAATTTGTACAATTTGAACAAATATATACAAAGGGTATCTCTGTTAAATGTTTCAGAACTCCTAAGAGAGGTTGGGTACATTCCAACGACTTGAAATCATAGAGAAATGCAGGGTCAGAAATGCTCAGTCTAGAATACTCCCGGCATATCTCAAATTTTTCCGGTTGGGAAAGCATTTCCGACACTGCATTGCTATATGATTTCCAGTCTATCAGGATGCATCCTACCCCTTCTAGAAGTTCTGAAACATTACACTGAGACACCCTGTATATGTATGTTACGTATGTACATATGTATGTATGTATATATATATATATATATATATATATATATATATATATATATATATATAATAAAAGTGAAAAATATTGAAAAGACCACACCAAGAGCCCATAGATGCGCAACGCAGCAAAACTAAAAAGCCAAGTAAATATAAAATTAAGCAAACATAATTACAAATATTAAACAAATTATAAATAATTAATGATGATAAAAAGGAAAAAAGCAAACAGCTATTAAGTAGGAAAAGATAAAGTATGAATCCAGAGCTCATCAGCCATGGAGGATTCATTAATTATGGTCAAAAGACCAAAATTTTAACTCAGGTTGAACAATGGATTTGGCTTTGTTTAGGTGGATTTCAAGGTAAGACAATTTTGTTATAGGCAGGTACTGTCCCGTGGATGGCTAATTATCGGAACTTGTTTTCCTAATTAGTCGAGGTGAAACCCCCTGCTTTTAGTTTTAGATTTGAGCTCTAGTTTAGTGTTTTTAGTTTAGCAAGTGGTGCTTTTGCCCATTGTTACTCTATATTGCATGTACTGGAGCTTAAACATTCTCTTTTAGTTCATAGTTAAAATTTTGGTCTTTTGGCCATAATTAATGAATCCTCCACGGCTGATGAGCTCTGGATTCATACTTTATCTTTTCCTACTTAATAGCTGTTTGCATTTTTCCTTTTTATCATCATTAATTATTTATAATTTGTTTAATATCTGAAATTCTGTTTGCTTAATTATTATATATATATATATATATATATATATATATATATATATATATATATATATATATATATATATATATATATATATATATAAGTTGCTATATGGCCTGTGAAAATCATCACAAATGTAAAGTAGTATAGGTCACAACTGCTGCCTTTCATATTAGTTGTATTCATGTCAAATTTATGTGTTAGAACTGTTCTGCTGTACTTGTCATTTCCCTAAATATGAGTGTGAGGACCTAGGGGGGGCTATGTAAAAAGTTAAATTTCATATTTTTCACTTTTTTATTTCAACCTTTTAGAAACTTAACTTTTCATCTTATTTGGACCACTTTAGCAATTGAATGTATCAGTACCCTAGTGGCAGAAACATTGCAACATGGTGACATTGTAGCAGACAATGAAACCCTCTTGCAGACAATTATGGTTTGCACTGATAAACAAAATTTTAAATTATAAGCAACTTTCTAGCATTTTTTCTGTAAGCGTACTCCACTTACAGGTCTCATTTGCCTTCCCCTGCATGGTGCTGTAAAAAAGAATTAGTTTCAATGGGTATTTATCATGCGTACATGGCCAAGGCACAGACTTTGTTTTGTTCTCCCAATCCTTGATCTTTTGTGCATGTAGGTGTTTTTAATACTTTTTTGTTGCTTTTAAAAATAGAATGCCAAAATATATGTATATATATTTTAGAATTTATTAGTTTACACCTTAAGAATTATTGTTAAAAAACGAATACAGTGAAATGGGATATAACAATGCTGTCCATGACAATAAACCTGCCTACAACAACATTTTCTCTGGTCCCAGCAAAATTCTCACTTTCCTGTAAGTTTTTCTGAACACTTAAATGAGAAAAACTTGTGATATGATAAAAATAGTTAGTCATGAAGTGTTTGCTTAAACTATGTCCCAAACTAAGCTGTTTTCTGTAAAGCAAAAACGTCTTTTTGAAAATTGATGTCTCCAAAAGTGTGAAGCTATCCAATGTAATGTTTGCAAGGTTAGTCAGAACAGCAAATGGAACAAATAAAGGAAAGCAAGTTCATGTAAATCAGACAGAATGGTTTTCATCCCCCAATCTAGATGAAGTGATATGGATTCCCCCCCCCCTCCCTTCTCGCTTCCAATTAAAATTAAGTTGAAATTTTTTACTAATGTAACTTTTTTTTTGGCAATCTGTAATTTATTTTGTTCAAAATGAATTCCAACTTTCAAAATAATTGAAATACTTTACCAAATGCAAAAGGAATGTAATCTCAAATACAACTTGTGTTCAAGGTTGGAGTGTTTTCAAAAAGTGCATTTTTACAATGTACAATAGAAATCATTGAAATTTAGACTGCATAATGATGAATTTTGATCCAACAGCAAAAAGGAAAAGGGGGAAATTTTAGAAACCTGTCATATTATTTTTAATTTTTTCCCCCTTTGGAGAATTTTTCACTTTTTCTTTCTTTATTGAGTGGCATGCTCTACGGGTTGAAAATTGATGACTTGTGAGCTGCATGTTGTATATTACTAATCTATTATATCAGACGTTGTTAACTAGATGAATAAGAATCTACAATACTTACCATGTTTCAAATAAAATGCTGTTAATAATAAATATTAAGTTATGCTGGTTAAATGCATGACTTATTCATTTAAATTACATGCAAAAATTGCAGACAGGGTATGAAATCCTAAAAGCTTATCGTAGACAGCTACAAAACTTTGCCACTTTGTATAGGACTAAAGATTGCAAAAATAAGTCATGCAGGTCAAACTAGAACAATGTGTGTATAAAACAGAAAGACACTTCCATGAAATTTGCCTCTGATGTATATTTTTTAGCATCTCCAGCTCATTGATACTTGATTTTAAAACTAATTGCTCTTTAGAAAACATTAATAGTTACCTATATAATCAGTAAAGTGCTTTTATATGTATTAAATTTCTATTATTTATGGTTTTCTGTGTCTACGCTAAATATCGTTGATATTAAGAATTTTGCATGAGTGTTGGTTAATATGAAATTAATGTTTCAAATTTATTTTACACTTAGTTTCAGTTTAAGATTTTTTATCACACTATTTTTAACTGTACTGGTGTATTCTAAGTACCAGTGATATGCAAAGACGTTCTCAAGGAAGTTTGTTTCTTTTCCTTTTTTTTTTAATAGTGCATCTTGATGAAACAAAGCTAAATGTGATTAGTTTTATGAAATATTATTCATTCTCAAATTATTCATGACACTGCTGTGATTAAGTGCAATCATGCTGAAAAGAAAGAATTTCATGTTGTTTGTATTTTAATAAATAATGTTTTATAGTTTTAACTATATCATGTTTGATGTTTTTATGTAAAACTGTTATTATAGTTTATATTTTATGTTTTGTTATTTTTTTTAAATATTTCTGTAAATAGGTTTTAATTCAAAAACTCTTCTTCACTTTGATCATCAATTAGTGCTTAACAAAAATAAGATCAGCTTATTTAATGTAGTAAACTAAGGTGAAATAGAGTTTAAATTCCGATAGTGTTTGAGTATCATGATGCTTTTTAAATCTCTCTTAATAACTTTGTGATCTTTGAACAGTACAATATAAGCATGTTTATACTCTCAGATTTTAGTGTATTTACTATTACTTCCTATTGCTTTAAACTTTTATGGCTATATATGCAATAAATCATTAACAGTTATATTTGTTTTCTATTTCCACTGATAAACAATGCAAGTTGTTAACTTCTGTGAGTAAAGATCAAAAAACTAAGCACAAATTTTAATAAGTAAACATGAGTTAAAACTCAATTATAAAAAGTAGGCAGTGTAAGAACTAATAATTTGAAAAAAATGAGCGTGAAAGTAATCATGTTTTGTTAGAAGTAAATATAGGTACCGATAAATACTCGTATTTTCCTATGCTCCTTTTGTCCCTGTTCTGCTTCCTTTTTCAATAGCATACTTTTAATTTGTAAAATGTTATAAATTTAAAATGTCTCCTAAGTATTGCATTGAAATTCTTTTCAGTCCTTCATTCACTGTAGAAGTACAACTAGAAATTTTTCTTGTGGAGGTGATCACTTATAAAACTTTTAATAGGAGTGAAATTAATTTTGGCAATGTGAAATGTATGAAAACAGTATAAAGACCATAATAGCAATAAATTCCATAAAAAAGCTTAACTTTCTAAGAAAATAAAGAATGGCAGGGAAGAAGAGTTGTTTACCGTTTTGATTTTAAACATTCAGAATGTTCGGCAATTTGTATTTTTGAAAGTTACAAAACATGAAAAGTTAATGTTTTAAAATGTTTTATTGCTTCCCCTCCCTCCCCGTTTTTAGGGTACTAAAGTTTTATTCAAAAAACAAAGGAAAATTCATTTTTATGGAAGAGGCATATGCAATTCTCAGTTCATGAATTGAGGCAGTGAGCAAAGGGATGTTAGTGGACATTTTCAAGGTTTGAGTAAAACACGTTTAAAGATAGGGTCCTAGGTAGACTTTCATTGAAATTTTTTTCTAAATCATGCTGTATAACAGCACCAACCAGGGGTACTAGTACTGCCTCTTGCCCCAAGACAGAGGAGAGGTTCACCTCTCATTTGTACTGGTTATCTCCAATATTTTAATTTTGCCACTTAAACATCACTTTGCTTCTCACTGCCTCAATTGTGCATATAGAGGCGTTAAAAAGATCTCTGCAAAAAATTTTCATGCAAAGGGTTATAACCCCCTATACCTCCCCCTTCTCTACATCACCCATTAAATGCCTCATCTCAAAAGATTTTAAAGATTGCATTTTACAATTTTGTTTGAATACTTCTTATTAATTGTTTTATTTATAAGTGATGATATGTGAGTTTTTAACACACATATGTGTGTTGTAAAACACAATATGAGTTTGGATTGAGTTGGGGATTTTATTAAATAAATTACCATCATAATCGGTTCCAAAGTTTTATAGTGATAAATATTGTAATTTTTCAAGATTTCAAGTACTATACTAGTTTATTTGTTTCTATTAAATTAAAGAAAACTATTGAAATAGATAATTTTAAATGCTCAAATTTACATTTATCTTATCTGTTACAGCAATGTTTGTGATTTTTTTTTTTTTTTTTTTTGTGGCAATAAACTCTTACAATTCTTCCATTCACCATTTTTTGAGTTGTATGTTAATTTCCTTTTACGTCCTTCTTTCTTGTGTGTGCAATTTAAATCTTGTGATTTATTGAATGTTTAGTACCTTTACTTGTGGATATGTTATACATAGACATGAAGTTACAAAACTTAATGCAATCATAGTATTTTCTTAAAAATAATTTGTTAGAACTTTGCAACTGAATTCAAATAAAACTTTGAACACTTGGTGGAAATGGATAGCATTTCTTTTCTTATTTATCTATACAATGATCAATTAAACTGCAGTAATTATACTTTTTAAAAAAGCTATCAATTAAGCCAGTTAGCAGCTGATAATTTGCAGATCTTCAAAACTGTCTTCTCTGACAGCATTCTCATAACTAAAATTCACTTTTTCTCTTTGAATGATGTGAGGATTTACTTTATCTGCACTTGCTACTTTTAGACCTCCTTCATACCAGGCAATATAGTTGAATAAACTTTCAAACAGGTGTTGGGTTGGGAACCCAGGTTGAAAAGTATAAGAATCGCCTGGTATCCTTTACACGACAGTCAACTCGTTAGGCAAGCCAGGCAAATGTACTGCTACTATTCCAATCCTGATGAGGTGAATCAACTAAAAGGGCATTGCCAAACGTTCACTCTACACCTGAATAAACTAGTTGAGTCAACTCGACTCTGTTTTAACAGCATTCTAGAGCAGCTGCTGGAATAAATTTGGCGTAGCCCAGTGGTGTGAGGCATAAAATTATCACTTTTTTTTTTTTTTTTTTGTGTATGCTTTTCTTTTGGAAAGAAAAGTTGATTCTACTAAGTTGTCTGCTGTGAACGCAACAAAAAAGTCAGTCAACTAGTTGAAAGGCCACTTTTTCAAAAAAATTGATTCTATCGCCTCGTGTGTAGGAGGCTTTATTTTTTAAAAACAATATCCAGTGCGTGCAAGTGTTCCCTTTTCTCCCAAAAGCAAAATTCAGTTCATTTCTCTTCAAAACAAATTACCTTATTGATATTATCTTCTTTACCCATTCGCACTCTTTTATGTTTCCTTTGAGCTCTTTATATAGGTGCACAGTTTGTGCTTGCTATAAAGATTTTCCAATTTGACCTGTATCACCTTATAACTAGGGTTTCCAATCCCGAATCCCGCACTATATTTAGCGAGATTAATCCCGTGGGATTCAGAGCAAAATCCCTAGAGATTTCCAATCTCGCAAAGATTTTCCATGCAAACGTTTCCCAATTTATTCCTTCCATAAAGCAAATAATTTTACAAGTATCATCTAAAGTTTTAATCACCTTCTAGAGCAAGAAAAACTTTGTACATCACATGATGAATGGTAGATTTACCATTTAAGAAAACAATTTAAAAAAAAAAATTCTGAGAATGAATTGGTGTTCTCATTCGAGGTTTCAGTGTTCATACGTTCAGGTTCAACAATTTCGAAAACGCGTAAAAATTATAATCCTTTTCGAAAACTATCACTAAATACTGAAACCCAGAAAATTTGCTGTGAAAGAAATTGATAAAGTGTATTACAGAGTGCAAAACCCGCTGGAGTAGCCCCTGAATGCAGTGTTGGAACGCTTCTGTAAAGTTAAAGAATACACTCGAAACCTTTAACTTAGTAAAAAGGCGCAATATTTTTCCGAAGAAGAAAGCAATGAAAAACCTGACATCTTTTATTCATGTTCTCTAACCTGTAGAAAGTGCCTGTCGCTGACTCGCTGTTTTTGTCACCAAGTCACCATGAAACTAAATATAAATGTAGGTGGTACCTTTTGAAAATTATATTGGATGAATTAGCTGAGCAACCTTCAATATATATTCAGCACGACTGTAAAGAAAGTTTGAGAAAGAACCCTGTCAGAAACTGGGATGAAACACTTGATGACTCTCATGACAGTCCAATGCGTAAACGGCTCAAGTTTTTTATTGTCTCTTTAAAGTGAGAGGTAAAATTAGCGAAATTATTCAAAAACTTTTGCTGAAACTGCGACTCAATCAACGTTCATCCCCTGTTGTAACTAATCAACAGCACTAATGCAATGACCAACGTTAATAAGCAACAAGGCAAGTTAAACTGGATACAGATACTCAAATCAGCCATCGTTTTTGTCCGAAATTTGAAGTTCACGAGCAAAACCCCCTAACACGACCCCCATAAGAAAAGAAAAATATACAGTAGAAGATCGTTATAACGCACACCTTGGGATCAGAGATTTTGCATTATACAGGTTTTTGCGTTATATAGATCATTTCACAAATTTTGAAAATAACATTCAGAATATATCCATATCAGGCTTGGAGTCAATTACGAGGGAATGTAATCGATTACGATTATGATTAAGGGCACAATAAAAGGGGGATTACAATTACGATTACGATTATAATCCTCTGGCAAAACATAATTACGATTACAGCAACTATCCGATTATGTAGAAAATGTAATCGATTACGATTACAATATGCCGATTATGATTTTGATTACGATTACCGATTTATATTATATTGCATATATATCACCCATTTGCATCAACAACGTGATAGTTGAAAATTATGATTTTTGATTTAATATTAAAGAGATAATTGCAACTACCGTGTAGTATTAACTTAAAGGTTATTAATTTTGTATTGCGCTGTTGCAGGGAAAGAGCAATATATGAAAGATAAAAAAAAATCTAGAAAATTCAAATTGTGTACATTACACAATGCCACAATGACTGTACAGGTATAGGCACACTCTTATTCAAATGGATACACAGTGCATATTGTTTTTGACTCGGCTGTTCATTATTATTTTGCCATTGCAGTAGTTCTGCCTTAGGCCTTTTTAAGGGCAATGGCTTATTGCTAAACTGCTCAACATTTTATAGCTTATTATTTCTGAAAATTGTGTGGTATATTTCATCATTGTACTCTCAATTAATTACCAATTAATTTAATGCGCAGCTATTCAAAAAAAAAAGAACCTCCTATGGATCTTTATGCAGAGAAACTGCAATGTAATAAAATACGCGGAAAGTGTAACTAAAAAAATACGGAACTAAACAATTGAAATTAAAAAAAAAGGAATTAAATGCATTTAAGTGTAATTAATACTTCAAATATGTCTGTTTTTTTTTTCTCTCTCTCTCATTCTTTGAGAAGTGAAAAAATTCCAGCAATGCTAAACAATCGTTGAACTGGAGCACATGACGCAGAGGTGAAAAAATACTTGGGTAGTATTATTTTTAGCAAAAAGATACTTATGAGTGTTAGACCCCTACAACTTGATTTCATTTTTGAATCACTCCACGTACCATATAAATTGCACTTTTACAAGCGCTAAAAGGCTTCAACTTAACACTCATAAAAAAAAAAAAAAGATTGGACATAACATATTTTTGCTATGATTTTCACTTTTTTGTCATACAGCTTTTTTTTTTTTTTTTTGCATAAATGAGTATTTTATAATGATATTTATACATCAGAGTTTTAATGCAACAGTGAAGTGCAATTTTTCTCAGTTTAAAAATGTAGCTTAAAAGATAATTAAAGTTCAAAATTTGTGTTAATTCCTTGATACAATAAAACGAAAACAAATTTTTATAAAATCTGTCAATGCAAACTTTTTACTTTCATACATACTCATTACTTAGAGATAATCAGTTGTAAACATATGAACATACATTTAAGATGAAACTATGCGAGGATCTTATTCACCAGGGTTTAAATTAGATGTCATGTAGCAAAAAATAAATGCAATACGTGTAGAGGCAAGAATACTTAAAGAATCACTGAAACACAAATGCGAATTCCGTTTTCGTTTGACAAAATCTTTTTTCAGTCATTCACTACTTTCTCATGAAAGTATAAAAAAAACAAAAGCATTTTGTTGCGCAAAACTTAGTTGTACTTTTGATATCATTGTACTTTTCTGCTAAAATACGATTTTGAGGGCGGCAATGTGCTTCGCTTGATTGCCTAACATTGACAGATGAAAGGGGAACTGATGAATGACCAATTGTAGGGATTTGGGAAGACGTTCCCAAGAAGCCAAGAAGTGCAAAAGCGCCCACAGGGTACTAATTGTACTAAACACTTTAAGATGGGGCTCGATTTATGACTCTTGTTTGCAAACAGGGACGAGTGGGGATGAGCACTGAATAGTCGTTTAAAGAAAGAAGTTGTTTTCAATGTTACTATTGCACTATATGTTAACTTTCCATACATTAATAAAAGGGAGGCTTAAATGTTTTCTCTTTTAGAAAGTCAAGATTACACGATTACAAGGGGAAATTACGGATTATTTTACTTAGATTACAGTTACGATTACGCATGAAAATCCTGATTATGATTTCGATTACGATTACGGCAGTATCCCATCGACAGATTACGATTATGATTATGATTACACAAAAACGTAATCGATTACTCAGATTACGATTACGTAATCGTCGATTACTCCAAGCCTGATCCATATGTATATTAGCACTTCTGAATGAGTTTTATCTGCAACAAGCATTAAAGCACCAGTATTACAATTAGTTATTCACAAATAAATATGTTTTACAATCAAAAGAAAGTGCATTATCCTACACTTCTGCTAGCTTCATGGTTCGCAGAACAGCTGCATTTTCAAGAGCCATCTGGTATTTTCTGTTTACTAAGAGTACAAATTTAAAATTTAAAAGCTTTGAATTAAGATGGAAACATAAAAAACTTTCAAAATTTAATTTGCCTAACAATTTTTATGTTTGCAAAGCAAAACAGAGGGATTTTTTAAGCTTCCAAAACCTATTAAAAAAAATTGTTTACTTCTGAAAAGTTGTGCGGTTTATAGAGAATTGCGTTATATAGGTCGGCATTATAATGGTCTTCTACTGTATTTTGGAAGGTGATGGGGGATCTTTTGCTAAATGTTCACAATTATTTAATCTCAGTAAAACCAACCGCAGTGGAGCGTGGCTTTCGAGAGGCGACGGTCACGAGTGGAGCCACATCGCGCGTTTTCATCATGCTCATTATTTTTGCGCAAAATTCTTTTCCCACGTCATACGACCGATGCTTTGCTAACTGGACTTCATTAAACTCTTTTTAAAGTACACTTTTACTTACTAACAAACGATAGTCGCAAATTGAGGTATGAACTCTTTAGAAGGACAAAATCAATCCCGCGGGATTTACTCCTTACAACCCCGAAATCCCGTGGGATTGGAAACCCTACTCCTACTTATAATGGGAGGTTTTAAACTTCAATCCGAAACTGAATTTAAAACGATAAAGTATATTTGAATCACTGCCAATATTGTTTTTGGTTCACATGTCTAGCCACTATTTTATCTCGTTTCAACTCTTACAGTATCTAATAGTAGTATAGCATTTAGATCATGATTACATTTGGTCAAAGCGACTTGTATTTCAGGTCGCTATTTGTTTTAAAAAGTTAAGATTTATGCTGATCTTTTTCAACTTGTATATTTCATGCATGCTTTTTTTAGGGTGGGGGGTGATTTCTTAAATCCGGGGTCGCAGAGAGCCAATGCGGGCCCTTTGTCAGTTATGTTGCTGGGCCCCTGTGCGCCCAAAAAAAGAAGAAAAAAGAAAAGAAAAGGTGTTTGAGAAGAAAAAAAGGGGGGGAGGAAAAAAATCAAAACTGCTTACTAGAAAACAATTAACTTGATTTTTAAGTGCCACCAACAGTTAATACCAAAGGAGTAAATTTTACTTAAATCTACGTTTTCTCTTATTCGGAGTTTCCACCCTCCCCCTTTTTCTTTCTACTTTTCTTTTTCTTTCTACCTTTCGTTTTCTTTCTTTCTTTCTTCTTTTGTATCAGTGTCGTCAATTGAATTTTTAAACTTACACTTAAATAAAATGTATTAATTTTATAGTGCAAAACAATATAAAAACATTTACATGCTTGAAAAAAAAATGGGTAGCTCATAAGCCGGGCTCCACGGGAGTACAGTTAAATCAGCCGTTGAATTTGAAGCTCTTGGGAAACAGTTGTGTGTATTTGGCGCAGGGGCGGATTGGCACATTGGCCCACGGGCGTCTTCAAGCTTGAACACTTTTTTTTTTCGTGGTAAGTCAAAAGGGGAGCAGGATTGTCGAAACAAGGTGAGCGCCTTCTGACCCGCTTGTTCTTGCGCCCTCCTGCTTATGCTTGTATGCCTTCGTTTTTTCTACGTTTGAAGCAAGTGAAGTGATTTACAGAATGCTGCTGTTCTCAGATAATACTTTATTACAACTGTGAATAATATATTGAAAAAAATCAGAGCACCCGGGATGTTATAGGTAAGGCGGAAGGGGGGGGGGAGTTTTAGATCCTGCGCAAAAGTGAGCGCCCTCTGGATTGTGCATCCTCCCGTCCTTGGACCTGTGGCCCTTGTTTTTTGTCTCTTACGTTCAAAGCGTGTAAAGCAATCCATAAAAGTTTACTGAAGGAGTCTGCAGTTGATATTTCATGATAATTTTGAATTCATAGCTCCCGGGATGTGGTAGGTAATTCATGGAGGGAGGAGGAGAACGTGTGCCAATGTTAGCACCCTCCCACCTATGCGCCCTCGAATCTGCATGTTTTTTTTTTTTTTTTTTTACTGCTTGTGCAATTTCCTTTTTATTTTGTAAGTCGAATGGGTCGATCCTGAGATAGAGTGAGCGCATTCCGGCCCGCTTGTTCTTCCACCCTCTGCTTGTGCGCCTTCGCTTTTTTTTTTCGTTTGAAGCCTTATTTGAATCGATCCCTAAAAGTCTGCTGTTGTTCTCAGTTAATACTTGATTATAATTGAATAATATATTGAAATCATAACACCCGCGGTGTTATAGGTAAGGCGGGAGGGGAGGATTAGATCCTTATTTTAAGTGAGCTGCCTCTGGACAGTGAATCTTCCCGCTCTCGAACCTGTGGCTCTTCTTACGTTCCAAGCGTATAAAGCAATCCAAATGTTACTGAAGGAGTCCACAGTGATGCTTTTTTTTATTGTCTTTGAATTCATAGCACCCAGGATGTGATAGGTAAGTCGCGGATGAACAGAGGAGATCCTGAGCGAAAATGAGCGCCCTCCGCCCCCTGCGTCCTTGCGCCCTCGAACCTGTTGCCTTCTTTTGTTTCTCTTACTTCTCAAAAGTTCGAAGTAATTCATAAAAAATTGCGGAAAGCAATTACAATTAATAGTGTGAAATAATTAACTTTGAATTCATAGCACCCTAGAAGTGATACGTAGTCTATTGGGGGAAGGGGGGGGGCTTCTGCCAAAGTAAGCGCCCTCCTACCTGTGCACCTTCAAACCTGTGCGATTTCGCTTTTTGTTTTCTTTTCTTTAAACTCGCAAACCTGAGAACCATCGGTTTTATTTATTTATTTTTTTTTCTTGCACCTCCCCCCCCCCCCACCCCCAAAGGTTGGTGCTCTCGCGAGGTACCCAGTCCGCCGCTGATCTGGCACGAGCGAAATAAAACAGTTGTGTATCTCTGATTTAGATACAAAATACAAATCTTTATGACCTTGACTATTAATGTTAAATACGTTTCCTTAAATATCTGCTGAATCATGTAAAGAAAACCTTAAAAATATAACAATATAGGGCAAAGTGTGTTTGATAAAATATTTCATTTAAGAACTGAACCACTTATGGTTATATTTGTCATCTAAAATTCTGCGTTGATGGAAAAGCAAAACAAAACATAGATTCTCTATTGAAAGCATTATCATAAGAGTAAATGGGAAAATCATCCTTACCTTCAGCCATGAGGCTTATCTATCACCACATAACTCTTCCTGTGTATATAGCCGATTATTTTGATTCCGAGAAGGACTTTCAGCTTATTTATCATTTGAAAGAATCGGAGTGAGACTTAAAGTAACTTATCATTTGCTGGAAACGACATGAAGTATTGACTTAGGATGTAAGAGGATTAAAGAGCTCAGCCTCTATACTTTTCTGGAAATGCGTATTCAGTATTTAAGTTGAAGTATTCAACAAATATATCCTCGCTTCGCATCGCAAGTGTCTCAATAAATAATACAAATAACCTAACAATTGATAATATGATGCTGCAAAAGCAACGATATGTTAGGAACAAAAGAAACATTTTCATTAAAACGAAAGCAAGGGTTCTACCGTACAAGAAATTGTAACATCTCCTCCTGGGCTACGGCTCTCACATGGGCACCCATATGTAATTTTGAGGCTATGAAGTTTTTTAGGGTTTAAGCCTTTATTTCAAGGCTTTTTTTTTTTTTTTTTTTAACTTTCTATCAACTAACTTCTTTCTTACACGATTCCCAACGAGAATTTTTTGAATATGTTGTCCTAGTTATGATGGTATTTAATGGCATATTATCCTTATTTTAATGGGGATTCTAAATCGGTGTCGTCCTTATTATAACATTGGGCACGTTATGCAGTAAATAGTGGGGCTCAAGAACCCCACTGCAGCGAAGATTTATATTTTTATTTTCATTAGAAGACAAATCTGTTGTCTAAAATACACTGTTACAATTCTGAAAGAAAATTCGGCAGTTCTAATGTCTGCCCCTTTTTATGGGCTCCCTTGTCCATTAGGTA